>NC_047159.1:27561218-27931218 GCF_009819705.1 Hippoglossus hippoglossus
ACTACTGTCAAGGAAAAGCGCTTCTCCCGGACCAGCGGCCGGATTTTATGAAGCAAAGGCTGTGTGTTTTTCCTTTTTTCTCTGCAAAGCTAAAGTAGTTTGAGCGGCATTAATCAGCATCTACTTGGACTGTTGAACCCGGAGGAGGGAGCAAGCCTGGTCAGCTGTTTTTTGGGGGAAATATCCTTTTTTGTTGTTGCATTAAAGAGCCGCTGTCCAGCTCTGACAGTGCCACTTATACAGAGTTACTTTATTGTCTTGCAAGAGGACAAGGACGAGAGACATTGCCGGTGCCTTGCAGACTGTCGACAGCCTGAAATATTACTCCCGGCGAGGAGCAGTCATCGGTGCAGAGAGCCATGCAGCAGGGGCTTCCATAGTTGGTATGTTTATTCCACGTAAATGGAAAAGAAAATATAGAGAGAGCAGGTGCTAACGAACAATAAAATCACAGCGGAGAGAAAACAGATTCCAGTAAGAGAAGCGGCATCTGTGCGGTTATTTATGAATTAATCATAGCTTATTAATAATGAGAGCCGCACAGATTCGGATGACGGTTACCATTGGCAGATGAGACGTAGTGGGGAGAACACGTGTCCAATTTTTCCCTCATATTTTTTCCTGCCTGATCTGGATTTCTCACTTGTCACGGCGAGAGAGGAAAAGCAGAAAAAAGCCCGATTTCTGAGTGGCAGTGTGTGCGCAGGGTTTTGCCTCTGATGGACATCCTAGCTTGCAGATCCGAAGAGAACAGTTATAACATCCTCCCCTCTGCGGCGACGATGCTTTTCCATGGCCTCCCTGGAGGCGACGTGCACGGTGTGGTGGAAGAAATGGACCGGAGAGGAAAGAGCGAGTCAGCAGCCATCAGCTCAGCCATCGATATGGGGGAATCAGAGACGGTAGGAGAGATTTCACTTGGCCCTCTCAGCTTGTTAGCGCAGGCAGCATGGCAGCCTGGAACATGTGACAGTGGCTGCGCTCAGAGCAGCGCCGAGAGCTTAGGTTCAGCTCCGAACGCGTTTACTCCCGACCACACAGAAAAAGTCTCCAAAAGAAGTGTCCCAGTTTGTTATTTAGTGGCTTCAAACCGCCGCTGGTAGACCCAGTTCCCCCAAAAGGCCTGAACTCTGTGACTCCTTCAGCCACTGTTTCATCCAAAACTTATCCAGGCCCAGTAAATCTGCAATGACACGGAGCCACAACCTGAACAAGCTGCTGGTTTACCCAAGAAATAAAACAAAACATTGCAATTGACCTTAAAATCCAGAATTAGTTAAATTAGTCAAATCATTTGACTTGATGAGAAATGTCAAAGATGAGCAACGCAGCGCTTTAAAAAAAGCCCCACTGAATATTCACTAAACGAAAAATAAAGTGACACGGATGCATTTATTTATCCTCATCATTCCAATAAAAGACAACAGCTTTACAATCTGTCATAATTTAACAAAATTAAAGACAATTATTAGATGGCTCGATATTTTATAAAACAGATGGAATAAAAGAAGAGACAATGGGACACAGGAAGTCTTCATTTTAATTCGGCTTCAAAATCTATTTCGTATTAATAAGGAGGCCTCTGAATGAATGAATGGAAGTCACATCTCAAACCCTTATTTATAAATGTACATTTCATTATTATTATAAATTAACGGAACCGACCCCTCTGATGTTATTAAATGTAACAATATTTATATAATGTCATCCCACACTTTTAATTGTTCATATATGTAAAAAAAAAATGCTTCTGCTTCTGATTGGCACTATCATATATATTATAAAAAATACATTAAGTACCTGATATAATTTATTGTGTTCACACTATAATTGTTATTATTCATATAGTGGAGTGTGTTTTTTAACCATGTAGTCTCCTTTACTAACTAAAATATGTCAAATCAGTCACTGTGGTCGGTCCAGTTTGCACGAGGGTTTGATTTGATCTTTTAATTTGTATTAATGTGCAGTGTGTCATTGGGGTTGTTCAAACGAAAATGTGTCTTTGTAATATTTCTGCAGTCTCCTAAAATGATATCCAACGATGTAAACACATCCCAAACATTTTACACTTGATTTAATGTCCACCTCTCAGGATGTGATTCAGAATGTATTTAGTTTTTCATTTAATCTTAATCCTCTTCGTGTCCTGACGCCGTGTCCCCTCTCCCCCCTCTGACCTGCAGTCCATGCCGTGCATGAACAGCGAGCGCGTGGCTCTGTGCGCGGGCTGCGGCAGGAAGATCGCGGACCGCTACTACCTGCTGGCTGTGGACAAACAGTGGCACATGCGCTGCCTCAAGTGCTGCGAGTGCAAACTCAACCTGGAGTCCGAGCTCACCTGCTTCAGCAAGGACGGCAGCATCTACTGCAAGGAGGACTACTATAGGTAGGAGGGAGGCAGAGAGGGGGGGTGGGGGGGGGGGGCTGGACCTCCACCCATGCATGGGGCCATCCACAAGTGTGCAGGACGAACCTGTGTTTGTGATTATTATGTGACAGTTTGCAGTTATATCTATAAATATGTGTGTCTTCAGTGATGGAATATTTCATGTACCCCATCACTGATTTATACATGGTTTCCTCTGCAGAGCTTCTGTCCTGCTGCTGCGGGCTTGTAGAGGCTCATGTTGGTATTTACAGCTGCTGACAGCTGATATTTTGTTCCTGGTATATTTAGGCCTTGTGTGTTGCTCTCAGCACAACACTGTATAGGAAGTGGTGTGTGGAATGGGGGAACACGCTGTTTGTGGGGTTAAAACTCACTAAAATCAAAACAATCAAAACAATAAGCTACTATAGGTTTTACAGATACACACCCTCCTCTTCATCACCCAGTTAGTGGCAGCAGCTTTGGGAAGGAGGGCCCTTTGAATAAAGAATGAGTGTTGAATTAGAAACGTGAAAAGATCCAAATTCAGTGTGAGGTTTAGTTTAAAGCACATTTCATGACACTGTAAAACTGCCCCAGTAGCAACCAGGGAAAGTTGTCGCACAGTTTTGCGCTTCATGGAGGTTGAGTGCGCCACAGGCCCTCCGGGCTCCGTGCGCAGCCGCTGATGACGTGTCTGTGTTGTCCGCAGAAGATTTTCGGTGCAGAGGTGCGCTCGGTGCCACCTGGGGATCTCAGCCTCGGAGATGGTGATGCGGGCCCGGGACTTGGTCTACCACCTCAACTGCTTCACGTGCACCACGTGCAGCAAGATGCTCACCACCGGGGACCACTTTGGCATGAAGGACAGTCTGGTGTACTGTCGGCTGCACTTTGAGACTCTCATCCAGGGAGAATATCAGACACATTTTAACCACGCGGACGTTGTCCCGCACAAAGGCCTGGGCCCGGCCAACACGCTCGGACTATCCTACTTCAACGGCGTGGGGACAGTGCAGAAAGGCCGGCCCAGGAAGAGGAAGAGCCCCGGGCCCGGCACCGAGCTGGCTGCTTATAACGCAGGTAAGAAGGACGCTTCTGCAAACACGCTCAAAAGCCCCCATGCTCTCATACTGGCAGGGATACTGTTGTTTTATAAATGTGGACGGATTGAAAAACTAAAACAAACAAACAACAAAAAAAGCAATTGTGTTTAAAAAAAAAAGATATAATTTTGTTCAATTTAATTTGATCCGGTTTTACCTGGAAGACAATGAATTCAGATCTAAGTCGTAGCGAAGCAAAAGTTGAAAGTGAAGAAAATGCCTGTCTGACCCAACCTCCACGGTTTATAATGAAGAGTCACACACACAGAGACTGATTAACACTGACATGCGTCATTACACAGAACTAATCTATAGGGGCTTTTATTGTATACAGCTCTCGGTCATAACAGCACAACTTCTTCATAGAAAACTTTATCCCTGCTCGCGCTTCAGTACTCCGGTAATATTTATAAAGGGAGCCGATAATAACTTAGAACAGTAAAGGACACGTTTTAAAGCCATTCCAGGCCTTTACACATTTTAACATAGACTATAATATACCGTGCTTAATATTACATTAGTATTTTTAATATTATGTTTTAATTTTGGTTGGGGGTTAGCTGTATTTTTAACGATTTATTTTATTTTGATGTTGTTATTTCTACTGCAAGCTCTGTGAAATAAACACATATAGTCAGTGGTTACATTTATTGGAGATTATTTAAAATAAATGTCAGATAATGTGGATTTAACTCATCATTTAGCTTCATATAAAGGCTTATTTCATTGAGCTCAATGAGCTGCAGCACTTTAAACATGCAGTTACAGAAACTTGCATCTAGTGAAGATTTGTCTGAATGATAATCTCAGAAAATAATTACTTCCAATAGTTGGTGGTTTTTCTTCATGTTTCTCTTGAGTGTTTTTTTTTTTTGGGAGATTTTTTTGTGTGTTCCCTTTGGGGGATAAAAAAGAAAAGTTGTTTGATGTTCTGGCTTTTGCTTTCACCCTTTTCCACTTGTCAGGCTCCATAGACATCTACAGACCCTAACACCCCACTCTCCCCCAGCCCCCACCACACACACACACACACACACACACACACACACGCACACACACACACGCACACACACACACACACACACGCACACACACTGCCGGAGCCTTTTTGCATTGAGACTGGGCCAAACTGGGTGTGCAGCAGAGGGATCAACGTGATTTGACGAGTTATTCACTGGAAGAGAGAGCAGGGGATACAAGAACTTTAGCACAGCAGCAGCTTTATCTGCCCCCAGTTTTTAATGCTTTGACTTTCGTTAATTAAGTTTCCAATTATTCACATAAGAAAATAAGTTGATCATAAAGAAAACCTCGTGTCAGATTCTCAGAAGAGTCCGGGGACAATAACAAACGTATTTTGTTTCTTGTGGTGGTGTGTTTTGTGTTTGATTTTATTTCTCTTTTTAACACTTCATCAGTGTTTTTAGTTTAAACAGCTGCAACAAGTGAAATCTGTACAGGTCCACTTGTTTAAAACGTAAATAAGCTTCTGTCCTTTTTATTTTCCTCCTGGATCAGGCACCGTTTCTTTAAAAGAAAAAGCATCACTTTATTTTATTATTCCGCAACTTCATTTATTTATTTTTAATGTGAAAGCCATGATCCAAGTGGATCTCTTTTTAAAACAAGTCAAACGATTTCACCTAGTGATGGACTTTTTTTATAAGAAAATACAGATTAATATGAAATATAAGCACCAGATTTCATCATGAAAATAAGAAAGAAGTGTAATTTCAGAGTAAGAAAATAACTCCTTATTTTCTTTGTTTGTATTCACTTGAAAAAAAAACTTATGTGAAGAAAATGACTTGAAGCAGAACGAAGAGCAGAGAAAAGTAGCAGTGCGCCCTCTTCTGATAACAGTCAGACACAACACGAGAGCTGCACCTGAACAGTCAGATGGGAACATGTGGCGGCCCTGAGCCGCTCCGACGTGTTGTTACCACTGTGAACACGTTCTGCGTGAGGACGATGAGCAGGACACAGGCTGCTTTTTGTTAAAACACTGCAGCATATGCTTTGGCCAGAAAGCATAATTTTTTTCTGCCTGGTGTGTATGGGCTAATTAAGTGAAGTGTTATTCTGATGCTTTCCACTCACTTCATATTCATCATTTGCAGCGTTCTGATATTGAACTGTTATGCATGCAGCAACACTTTGAGTGTTGCCAAGAAATTTGCAGGCTGGGACAAATACATGTGTGTTGTTGGTGAGTGTGTGTATCAGGCTTGTAGCCAGGCTAGCATTTCTTCTCAGGATAGATAGACGTGTAGGCAGGGGATGGACACACAGACCTGGGGTAGAGGAGGGGGATCTGCAGCTGGAGGAATCAGATGTCAGCTCACAGATCAGATGGATTTAATGGATGTAAAGAAGGAAAATGATCTAGATTGAAGTCAAACCATTTTTTTGAACATGTTGAAAAGATGGATGGCAATAGTAAAATGTTAACATGGTAACATGTTAACAAGAGTTTAATGCAATGAATTGCCATCTGAAGGGCCTTACAACGTCTTCTGTCTTTATGCGGTTTCGCTTTCTTTTCTTCACATTGAATCGTTCAGACTAATGTTCACTGTTGTCAGGCGACATCAAAGACAGGGACTTATGTGGGGTTGTTTCAAAGGTTTTGCGAGATCATAATTTTCTTTAATATATAAAAAATGTAAAATCAATTGTTAAATTACTATAAAAATTGAATTGAATACTCTAATGATTGGTGTCATGAGAACTTCAGGGGCTACGAAGTCTCAGATGCAAAGGAACAGTCACAAGTCTAACAAACTGAAGAAATCCAACTGATGATCCTCTGTTTTTCCCTGTTGGCCTGCAGCGCTGAGCTGTAACGAGAATGATGGCGAGTCCATGGACCGGGACTCCCAGTACAGCTCCAGTCAGAAGACCAAGCGTATGCGAACATCCTTCAAGCACCACCAGCTGAGGACCATGAAGTCCTATTTCGCCATCAACCACAACCCTGACGCCAAGGACCTCAAGCAGCTCGCCCAGAAGACCGGCCTCACCAAGCGGGTCCTCCAGGTAACACAGCATAGCAGCCTTTCACTGAGTAAAGGAGAGCCCGCTCCTTTTACTCCCCCATGAGTAAAGGAGAGCCCGCTCTCCTTTACTCATGGGGGAGGGGGGACAATGCCAGCAGGGGTGAAAGAATTTCTCCTGTTTCCAATGCAAATCAGCTCGTTTCCAAGCATGAAATATATGAAGCAAGTTTTTTCCTGAAAGAAGCCAAATCAGCTGCTTTATTTTAAGATATTGCTGTTTTTCATTCCAGTAAAATTCCTGGAAAATCTCCAGGAAGCTGCAAACAAGCTGAACAAAAACAGACACACATTTTCTTGCTTTGTTTTCCGTTTATTTAAAATTTATTTCAACAAAATCCAAATTGAAGAATTAATTGAAGGAGCCCTGCATTGAAAAGAATAGTTACCGCTAGGAAAAACAAACTATTGGAATGCAAAATTTCCTGGAAATGAAAGCTGGACATTTAAATAACTAATCAATTTCAGTAAATGGTGTGATGTTATGTTGAGGACGGAGGGACGGAAAACAAAAAGCTCTGTATTACACACTGGGGAAGAGAAAGCACAACAGAACGTTTGATTTCCACAAAAGACGACAGCAAACTATCAGGGGGACTGAGAAGAAGAAAAATGAGACAAAAAGGTTTCTGAGTAAAAAAAAATTCTGAGAGGGAAAAAAACTCTGCTCCGCTGCTTTAATTAACGCTCACAGAAAACAAAGCAGTTGTTTTCCTTTGATGCGTTGGAGTTTTCATGCCTGTTATTCCAGCTGAAGCGCTTCTCTCTCTCCCTGTTTCCCATGGCTCCATCATGATTCCATCGCTAACACACTCCAACACTTGACTCATCACAGACCGCTGCCTCAGTCACTGCGCTTCTCATATACTACTCTTTATTACTGGAAAAGAGAGAAGAGAGGAACAATTGTGTGGAAAGAAAGAAATATTAATTCACATAAGTCATGCAGTAGCATCAGGGACACTGAGGTTCAAGAAGCTGATTCCAAAATTAAGGTGCAGAACCTTTGTGAATAAGTCTGTAAAATGAGGATTAAAATTCTATTGCTAATGTGAGAGTAATGACTGCCATCATAGCATTGTTCACACTGTATAAGTCCACTTTGTTTTTATTCCCAGTGTATAAACGAAGATAGGGAGCTATGGCTCTCTCTTTAAAAAAAGTGACAATAACAAGTAAAGATTTGTATAACTTTTGTACACAATAGAAGAAAACCCTGGCTTGGTGTTTTTAAGTGTTCTTTCATTCTTGAATCTAGTCTGAACATCTGCAAGTAGAAACGCAGAGATGCGCACTGGTGTGTCCTCTTAACTAAGAGCAAAGGGGGGAGGGGAGGTGGTGATACAGATAATGAGGTCTGCTTGGGGTTCTGCAAACATCTAAATATTTCAATGACCTTGTCTGTATTTTAATTTTTTGCGTATTTTAGCCCTTTTGTTCCCAAAACTAATGACAAAATACACAGTTTTTCATCCTTTTAAAAATGTCCCAGATGAGCGTTTTTTTTATCTCACGCCCTTTTCAGCAGCCTGACATTGTTTCATACGATAGTCTCTTCATCTGCCTCAGCGAAGACCCTCCACTGTGTGTCTGTGTAGGAGACAAGTGAGAAAGCTCTGTTTTGTAAAAGTCTCTCTGAGCTCAGCTCTCAGTATTTCTGCAGCGTCTACGTGAATCTCTGTGGTTTTCAGTTTCACTGATGTGATTCTGTTTGTACTTGGAGATATAGCAGCCTTATTGTTCTTCTAACAGTGTTAAGTTATTGCTGACGCAAACTGAACATTTCCGGTTTCAAATTAAAAGGCCGCCACTTGTATGCCGGCGGGGCGCTTTGTTATGAAGTTGTAGGAAATCATCACTAAGTTAGTGGAACTTAATTAGCGGCTCAAGTAAACAACTTTACCATGCTGTGCAGTGACAAAACAACACTGTTCATGTTCGTTAACAGCAAAGCTTGGCACGCTATACACCCCTGACGAGAGAATAACCGTGCATGTTCACCAGCTAGTGGCTAACTGACTCTGTCTGCCGTTTGGTACTGAGCAGGTATAGTGAGAGCAGCTGCCTGCCATCATTGAAAATGCCTGATGAGAGCGGGAAGACCGTGCCTAAACAGTAAAGTTACCGCCCAGAAAACCAAAACAATGGGATAAAACACAAAAATGTTTCAAAAAGCTGAGAGCAGCTGCAGATTTTTGTGATAATTTTCTGAGGTTTTTTTTATAGAACACATAGATGCATGAGCCATTGTTCATATAAAATTATAGATCCGTGCAGCTTTAAGGTTAAAGAGAACCAACGCTGACTGCAGATAGAACCTGGAAAACAAAGAAGGGATCTTGTGCGTTGAATCTGTGTCACGGTTGACTCACGCACCCAGGCCTCGTCCTCATGAAGTTCTGAGGCTCTGTAACAGTATCACATTACTTCTGTCTTTGCTGCCGACAGAAGCAGCAAACCTGCTAAAGGTCATTATCCGGGAAACACAAAGGTGCGTCTTATTTAGGCTTTTGAACAGACAGCCGATGCTGTCATTTTTCTGAGGAGGGCAATCTGACCTATGTTTACCTAACAGCCAGCGCAGACCGCAGAGTCGGACTTTTCCGAATGTCTCTTCCCACCTGACAGGCAGCCATTAGTCACCCTTCGTTTTACAAAGAGATTAAAAGGACTTTACAGAGAATATAGGATATATTTTATCAGAGTGAACATCATGACGTCTATTATTTTTGTCACCTCTATTTCTGTTGTGTGGTAATGCAGGAGTGAGTGTGCATAAGTCTGCTCACTTACCTGCTGCAAAGGCCGCTAATAATAAAAGCAGACATGGTGTTCTGTGTGTTCATCGTGACACATTCAATTTCTCTGAGCAACTTTTTTACCATAATGAAAATGGCCAAAAATCAATGGTTGCCTGGAGAGAAGAGAATCTAATGGTATGATGTAAAAACTGTCGCCGAGTTGAAGAGAGTAAGCAGGGTGGTGGAATCTGTGATTCCATTTTTAAATGGTAAATTCAACAAATATTTTACAAAAAAAATAACATTTAGTTTCACCCACATCGAGTTGTATCCAGCCATGTGGATACATGTTCAGGTTTGTGGTTGAAAATTACAAATAATAATATGATTAATAATAACAATAATTATTATTATTATAATTATTATAATTATTATTATGATCAAACCTCACAGTTTTCTACACAAGAGTAACAAAAAAAACTATCTGCATGATTCTACTAGATGTGAGTGAGAAAGGGGTTCAATATAATTTTAGAATAGTCTAATAATTCCAGGTGAATGCTTTGATATGACTCTTTGCATTTTATTTTCTTGAGTTACAGAAATAACACAGAAATAAGCGTTATGTCAGTAAGTAAGTAAGTGTAGTAGCAAGGACCATTAAACATCCTTTTGTGGATCAGTCCCTCTGAAGTAACAGCACTAATTTTATTTCCTATTTTATCCCCTCAGGTCTGGTTCCAAAATGCTCGGGCTAAATTCAGGAGGAACCTGCTGCGGCAGGAAAGCACCGGGGTGGACAAGGCATCTGACGGCTCCACGCTGCAGGGTGGGACACCGTCGGGCCCAGTCTCTGATATCTCCAATGCCTCCATGAGCCCCTCCAGCACCCCCACTACCCTGACAGACTTGACCAACCCCACCATGCCCACCGTCACCTCCGTGCTCACCTCAGTGCCGGGCGGCATGGATGGCCACGAATGCCGGAGCCCATCACAGACCACCCTGACCAGCCTCTTCTGATGGACAGAGCCCTTCACCACAGCCTCACCCCTCCCCACTGCCCCTCACCTCTGCTCCTGCCTCCTGGATATAAAACTGAGCACTGTCGACTCCTTCAAACTTTATACGGATTAGAAAAGAGAAGGTAACGGAAAAAAAAAGATTCAATTTTGCTCTGAGCCCATTAGAGACTATTTGCATAGTGAGGCAGGCAAGCCTTACAAATGGAACAGTTGTTGTTATTTTGATGTTGTTGTCTTGTCGAGAACTGAGACTTGATTTGCATTTTTCAATGTTTACAGAAAGAGACTGCGGGGAAAAAAACTGCTTAATTTTGGGAAATTCATTTTTTCCAGCACAGTATTTATGTTGTTGTACAAGAGTCACTGTTAGAAGGATTGTAAAAAAATCTTTTTTTGAAAATCTGAGATTAAACACAGGTTACGATATCCTCTGACTGCCATGAGCCTTTCAGTCCATTCTGTCTGCACTGCTGTACTCACAAGTCAACCAGGAGCACACTGATCAAATGATTTGACTGAGAGTGGTTATATGGTCATACCCTATAGAGTGTGTGTGTGTGTGTGTGTGTGTGTGTGTGTGTGTGTGTGTGTGTGTGTGTGTGTGTGTGTGTGTGTGTGTGTGTGTGTCATGGTTAGGTCTTTGTGACTGGGAGCACATGTGTATTGTACATGCAGTGAAAAGCATTCTGCAGTGCACGTGTTCCATTTAAAGGGTTAAGCCCGGTGAGAGTTGGGGTAAACTAATTATTCTGCTGTACAACGCAGAAACAGCTGTCGTGTCTTTCAGCTTTTTAACACAATCCTCTTCCTCACTCTGGATTGTGTGATTCTGTTTGAACAGAAGCCTCAAACTTGCTGTACATGAGGAAAAAATGTTTTAACACCAGAGATCTTTTTCAGTTTAAGGCACTGTTCGCTGCCACACACAGATGAGTTTACATGAAAAAAACGTTTCTACCAAGATGGGGTTTCAGATATTTGTTTAAATTTAAATGTAACAGTCAACACCCAACATTGTATAGGACTTAAAGGTGTCATTAAACAAACCATGAGGTTTAGACACCTCTGCATCTGACTTTGTCAGCTTGTAGGATATTTAGATTACACATGATGAAGAAATACTTTACAAGCACCAAGTAAAGTCTCTCTGTATTTTCACAGGGTTTCTGTTGTATGAGCAGATTCACACCACTGTTGAATCTACTCAATTTAGCTGTAAGGTAACCCAGCAATAATCCAGTAAATGAAACAATCCTGCCTCAGTTTGAACATATCACTTGAATATGAAAAGTTTATGTTGGTTCCCTGTTCACAGAAAATTCCAGCTTAAATCAGTGTTTTTTTTTGAGTGGGAAATATGAGAAATATCGTCAATAGACCATCCCACTGCCATTAAGATCATGTGTGGACATTGGTGAAAATGTGTGGAAATGTCTCACATTAATGGCAGATACATTTTTCAATAACTTGGTATTTTTGTGTCTGGTAGAAAATCCATGCTGTGAATGGGAGGAGAGCGGCTGATGAGGCACACTGACTGTTGTAGTGATGCTCACGGAGCTCCTCTTGCTGGGCTGCTCTCTTGTACACATCTCTGCCGTCATCAGTTCTGTAAGAAATATAACCACGACCAATCCTTTAAGTTCAACTGCTCGTCATCGACTGATGAGTCCGATAGTGTTCTATAACAAACAAGGCTATAGGTACCGTAGTGATTATGGCGGAGCAATGGTGGAAGTCAGGTGACGCAGTGTAAAGCGTTAAGTCAGCATTAGAGAGATTGAGATGAATGCAGTTGACAAAACACAGGACTCACGCAGGACACTGCTGTTCTTTTTCTTTTAACCACATATGTTCCATTTCTTGTTCCATATTACTCAAACAGTGGGGACGTAACACAACTCAAACCAAGTTTATAACTGTGCATGACAACAAAGGTCCCGTTACCTTAAAGGTTCAGTGTGTAGAATTTTTGTGACATCTTGTGGTGAAGTTTCATGTTGCAGCTGAATACCTCTCACCTCACCCTCCCCTTCCAAACATGAAAGAGAACCTGTGGTATCTTCAGTTGTTATAAAAACTCAGAAGGTGTTTAGTTTGTCCAGTTTGAACTACTGTAAAAAAACATGGTGGCCTCCGTAGAGAGGACCCACTCCCGATGTAAATATAATTATAAGTAATTCAATATAAAGGGCCCATTCTAGGGTAAAGAAACAAATTATTTTTACAATTTAGATGAAACACATTAATGAAAACATTACTAGGATTATTTTATATTCAATTTCTGCCAAAGATCCCTTTCACCTAAATCTTACACACTGAACCTTTAAGTTAGTTACTTCGTTTAAGCCGAACCCCAATCATTTCCTAAACCTTTCCAGGTAGTTTTTGTGTTCAGAACTAACCGAAGAGCAACCATTTCATAACCTCCACCACGTGTGTATTATTGTTACCATGATAACGAAGGTGTAGGCTCTCATATTTGAGTGTTGAGACAACTCCATGGTTATTCTAGTTGAATGAGTTCAAACATTTAGCGATGCCTCTAAACTCATTTAAATCACCAGGATTTAGTCAATTTGTTCATAAATTCGTCCTAAACCATTTCAACATGGTCAGGCGAATTTCCTCCCCGCTCATAACCACTCATTCTGTTTAGTGTACATTTAGTTTGTTTAGTTGTTTGCAGCAGGATGCACATGTTGTAGATTTTAGACTTTTTTCCAAGGTGGAATATTTTTTTTAATTAATTGGCCTCCATTTCTTAATTTATTCTTTAATTATTTTCACTTACTATTATTTCTGGTAGTGCATACACAGTGTACAAATACACCCCCCCCACCCACCCCACCCCAAAAAAACATGATAAATAAAAAAAAAACAAGATACCATAAACAGTCATCTTCATCATGGGTCTACAAAACCAAGGCACTTTCCTTTTACAGTTAATACGTCATACATTTTTGTTTAACAGACATTTGCACAACATTTGGAAAGAATACCGACACAAATGCAAACGTGTAAATCAGTTAACCATGTCTTTTTTTCACTTGCATGTAGCTGTTTCTTTCCATTCATGGCAACAAATTCACTCACATCCTCTGGGACATGGATGGATTACAGGCTGTCCATGTTCCAGGAGGGTTGGGATCAAATCAAATCCTTTGCCAACACCAAGATTGAGCTGGTGGTCATATGATAAAACGTCAGACATACAGCTACAATGGGCTACATTAAATTGGTGAGCTAAGTTGCTCTCCTCTTTTTTTATAAAGAGAAGAGTATTGTCAGTGCACATCTGATTGGGGAGGAATTAAACAGCTCACTTCTATGAAAGAAAAATATCAACATTCTGAATAACTTTATTCATGTTATTCAAGCTCAGATGTAGTTTTAGTGAACAGCAGCACTTCACAGTTTTGGCTTTAACCTGCAAAATGTCTCTGAAACAGATTCAAGTTGTGGCCGAGCAACTGCAAATTAAGGTAGAGGGGCACTGTCTAATAATTAATTCATGCTTCTATACAAAGAATTCTGGGAAATGTAGGAAATAGGTTTAGCTGGTTTACATTTTTTTTAAAGTCTTGTGAAATTATGCCATCCTTCATATAAAAACTGTGCACACACATAAACTGTTAATGTAAACAATGTTTCTGTAGGTAGGACCTGGCCTCTGCATGTAAGCCACACTTGAAAACTTTGAAAACACGACAATATCTCATTATCCAGAGAGTGATTTACTAAAATCCATCACAATAGGTGTGTATCAAGTGAGGATATATAATATAATGTGTGTGTGGGGGCTGCAACCTGCTGTCTGTGCACATTACGTTTGATTATCCCGTTTTATAAGGACCGTTACATTCAACCACTTTAACCAAATGTGGCACTAAAAAAAGCAAAAAAAGACTTCACTTTAAATAAGCATCTGTGCCAAAGCTGAGAGTGATAGTAGTTGGCAGACTTCCCGGAAGCGTAATCATAAAAAATCTGTTTTCATGAGCAGCTTTTCCTCACTCTGCTGGAGAAAAATTTGCTCAATTTTCTCATGGCTGTAGCAGCAGGGATTTGAGCTGAAAGAAGGAAGATTTTCCACTTAAAAACATCAGTTTATAATCTGTTTCAACACAGAAGTTTTAACAAAGAGGTAGTGGCAGGAGAGGTTGGGAGAATAGCAGCTTTTCTACTTTGTAAGCAAAACAGAAATACGGGAAAGCAGACCTCAACTTCGCCTGCAGTGCATAATTAGCAATGGGTGAACATAAAGAGAGAAGTCCCTCACAACGTAAAGACTTGGTCATTATCTCTCCACTGGTGTGAGGAGTTTAAGGATGTGATGATGAATTAAATGCACTGCCAGCAACAAAAACTGCTCCTCCGTCCAGAACATTGACCATAGGTCTTTCTGCATGTTCAGACAACAACAAAATGAGATGTGTGTGTGTGTGTGTGTGTGTGTGTGTGTGTGTGTGTGTGTGTGTGTGTGTGTGTGTGTGTGTGTGTGTGTGTGTGTGTGTGCGTGCACTTGTGTTTTGAGCCCTCACTCCAGGAAATCAACCAGGTCACACAAGCATATGCATGTCTTGGCCAAGCCTGGCTGAAACTGCATTTAGTGCAATGTAAGGAGAAAATACAGTTCAAATTGTCACTGTTGACGAAAAGAGAAGAAAAACATATTTGACCACCTGCTTTAGATTAATGTGTGATGTGAATTTGATCCAGTAATTACAGGGAAAGGAAAAATCCTGGCAGGCGTCACAGAGAAACAACACAACGGGCTCATAAGTGAAAATTCACTGTGTGTTAATAGATGATTATAAGTTTTTATTTTCCCAGGACTTGTTATTCTAAGGAAAAATAACTGTGTAGTAAGGATTTTCCCGAGCACTTAGGGATGGTCCACTGCCTTTACAAAATCGGATGATTCTTAAAACCAACTTTATCTGGTTTATATTCTAAATTACTTGAATGTGTTTACTGTTTCAAACAACTGTCTGCAGCCCACTTGGCTGTCAGTTTAATGAGTCAAAGTGGCACCCATCAATCTGGATTTGACCTGTACACTTCCTGTTATTGAAATATAGAGCAAAAAAAAAATGCACATACAATCATTTTCTACAGTTTTAGATTTTTAGTGGTTATTTTTTATATACTTCAAGAAAGTCAACAATTTTGATTTAATCTCTACATCATGAAAATCAACATCACGAGACCGTTACTTTGAAAATTAGGCTGGCAATATATTTGTTTTAGTATCAATTAAAAAACTTCAAAACTAACAACAAATTGTTCCAAAACTAAACAATGTCAATTATTAATGAATTGTCAGAGAATTTATCAACACTATAACCCCAAGTAAGTTAGAAAAATATCACACATTTTCTACTTTTAGTTTCATTCAAGGTAGAGTTTTATGCTTTAAATTTTCTTGTAAAGAAAAAAAAAAAAATCCTTTGTGCCTTTGGTTGAATGAAGATGTTTAAACAATAGTATTTTGGAAATTATACATTAGTGATTTACCTTTAAAATTGTACATCTTCCAAATAGGCTCTACTGGGATTAAGGCTTTGAGCCATGGACAGTGTAGGGAAGTCAGAAAGTATTCCGAGACACACAAACACATTGATGGTTTTAATGTTTTCATGGGATTTGTCGACAAAAGAATAAAAAAACTACTTATTGGCGAATGATTGAAGGTACTTTACAAAAATGTGAAGCCATTTATATCTATGAACTTTTTTATTGCCACTGTAATGTCTAAAAAATTAGACCTTTCCCGACTTTCTTGGTTGCTTAGTCTATAACAGCCTGTGGTCTGATATGAAGGAGAATCCAAGGGGTCGAAACCAGTTAAAACAAGTATAAACAGAGAATTTGCAAGGTCCACAAAAAGGTCCACAAAGTCTCTCAAAAGTCCTTCACAGGGAAGATCCTGTTAAATCTATCGATGCTAGCGTTGCTGAGCTTCTGGTTGAAATAATAATATAATTAACATCGTGTAACTGTGTTTATCTCATTTAAACACTATGTAAGTAAACCACGGTTATTCTGTACGTCACATCCCATTTTTGGCTAATGACCAGGATGCTTGCTCACGCTTATCTGGGTACAGGTGTGAGGGGGAGTGCAGTTCACTTAACAGCCACCAGGGTCAATGATTTACTGACTGTTGCACCTGTGTGTCTTTATGTAACTTAACTTTCGTACAAATTGCATTATTACAAATACTTGCAACAAACTTCACATTTCATGAGCACAACATTAGTGTGGAGGAGTGATGCAAATGATATTCATGATGATAATCATATTAAAAGCATCATTATGGTTTGTCTATAAAATTAGTAACTGAACCAAACCTTTGTTAAATAAAGCCTAATCAAATTTGAAATACTTTGGAAAGGATCACATGTAAAATATATACATATATAGAAACACAGATATAGATCAGTGAAGCAAAATATGAATATCAATTCAAAGCACTTTACAGTACACAATCACCCATTTAACACACACACACTGATACTGTACTACTGTGCTTTTTCTATTACGCACCATTCTCACACTGTCAGCATGCACCTACTGGCTGGTGGGGTACCTGCTCCACCCCTTCAGCCACAGGAGATAGCCACACTGAATCCCATTCACATCCCATTTAAGGCATTTAGCTACTTACAAAATAGCAGAAGAGGCTTAAATTCGTGGATTGCCAACATTACAAGCAACCCACAGTAAGTAGACCAAGGGTCAATGCAATGTCTCTCACACACACACATATTTGTACTTCTATCTTAGTGAGGACACTCATTGGCATACTTAATTCCCTAGTCCCTTACCCCAACCTTAACCATCCAAATTAAATCCCTAACCCTAATCCTAACCCTAACCTAAATGTAATTCTAACCCTAACCCTAAAACCCAATTTTAACCCTCAAACAAGCCCTTGACAAAGTGGGGACCGGCCAAAATCTCCTCACTCTGTAGGGTCTATGCATCAAATAGTCCTCACAAAGGGATAAGTACAGGAACACACACAGTTCTTCACTATTCTCCCAGCCTAGCTTTCCCTGAGGAGTGGGTGCCAGGCAGGCGCGGTGCCGATGGCTTTTAGGTCTTATGTTAGGTGTCTGAGCCAGTATCTACAGCGGATGCCAAATGCGTTGGCCAGATGTACCCACACACTCGTATAAAGTGGTGTGATGAAGGCTTTAATAGAGAGGGGCCAGTCTTAACAACACATGACAGGCAATATAGAAACACTGGGTCCTGTAAAGTTTAATATGTGGGAACAGTGCCAAATTCACATATTAGAGCAGCTTTCTAAATACTCTGAATTTCCTTCTCTGAACTGTGTGCATGTGTGTGTGTGTGTGTGTGTGTGTGTGAGAGAGAGAGAGAGAGAAATAGATAGAGAGATAGAGAGAGAAATATATATATATATATATATATATATATATATATAGAGAGAGAGAGAGAGAGAGAGAGAGAGAGAGAGAGAGAGAGAGAGAGAGAGAAATAGATAGAGAGATAGAGAGAGAAATATATATATATATATATATATATATAGAGAGAGAGAGAGAGAGAGAGAGAGAGAGAGAGAGAGAGAGAGAGAGAGAGAGAGAGAGTGTGTGTGTGTGTAGGTAAAGGTGTGGTCTAGGTATTACCGAAGTTGTGGGGACCTAAATCTTATCTTGGGAATTTGTCCTCCTTATGGGGACACCATAACGTAAATAAAAGTTTAAGGCTCCGGCGGTGTGTGTGTGTTTCTGTGTTTGTGTGTTGATTCATAATGGCTCTCATGTATGATTGATAACGGCAAATTAACAGATATCAAATTAACATGTCAACCATTAACATTCACATACAGTTTAAGTGGTAAGTCAGTTCAACACAGTGTTTTCTTTAACACCTTTGTGTGTCTGGGTTTGTCTTTTCTTTAACCAGGTTTTCCAGGGTTTTGCACGTCGACAGTAACAAACTCTGGGCACTAACTTTGAATAAATGAAATATTTTTTATATCAAAATGATGAAATTGTAATGTATGGAATCTCATTACTATATTAATTTACTAGATATGTATGCTACTTCAGTCTCAACCTGTAATATAAATACAAGTTATACTAATATATAAGTTATATTATACAAATTTTACTTAGTGAGCTGAAACAAAACAGCCTTCTACTCAATAATAGAGAGTGGCTATTACTGCATATTTACCACTTTTGTGACATGCCGTCGGTCGAGGGGAGTTTTTTTATGCCTCTACGCCGGTGGGAGGCAATGAGCAGAGGAATAATATTTCGGGTTGTCCGTCCATCTGTCCTATTCTCATGAACACATTATCTCAAGAATGCCTATAGGGAATTTCTTCAAATTTGGTAAAAATATTAATTTGGACTCAAGGATGGTGGTCAAAGGTCAGATTCCCGGTGACATTACAAAGCAAATGTTTTGCCTTGTGAAGGTGACGTCTCTTGAAGGCCATCAAGGGATCCTTTCACATTTACATCAAACATTCACTTGGACTCAAGGATTAACTGATTGGACTTTGGTGGTCAAGGGTCAAAAGGTCAAGGTTACATGACCATGCGTTGTTTTGACACAATATATCAGGAATGCCCAAAGGGAATTTTATTACATGTGGCACAAACATTCACTTGGACTCATGGATGATCTGAATAGAATTTGGAGGTCAAACGTCGAAGGTCAAGGTCACTGTGAGCTCACAGAAAGGAAAGGTTTTGCATTGTGAATGCGATATATCCGGGACGCCTTGAGGGAATCCTTTTAGCCATATATGTGCCATATTTAGCACAAACATTCACTTGAAGTTGGATTTAGTTTTAGTAGCAAAAGGTCAAAAGTCAAGGTCACGATGGCCTTACAAAATATGTTTAGGTTTTTCTTGAACATTTGGTACAAACGTTCACTCAATGTTGGATGAGTTCACCTTGGGTTCTACTATTGTAACTTAAATTTTGTGTCAATGGTTTTCAAAACAGTGCTCATTATCAAATTTTTGTCTGCCACATGTATGGTTCACAATATGCCTTACTATTCAACATACAGCCACTGCGTATGCAAAATGTGTTTTATTTGCAAATAAACTGTTTTGTGATCTTGTATCAACATAGAAAAAGACAATTCTGGAAACAGGACTTCTGTGGCAAACTTTTAGTAAAAGGAGTAATATTTTAAATCCAAAATAATTCAGATATTATACTAATTAAAAAAATTATCATGCAATTTGGATTAATTAACTGACAACATTTCATAGTAGTCTCAACCACCACTGTTTACAGGGACTGACGTTACAGGCCGCAAGGGTGAGATGGGGGTGGAGAACTTGAATGTAACATATAATGAAAATGAGCTGGGTTCCGTCTCTCCCTCCCTTGGTCATTATGTGGCCATTTAGGCCGGCTTTAGCCCTTCGCCTCCCACCCTGAGGGCCTCTCCATCTCAGGGCTAGCAGCTAATTAGCTAACACAGAGACGGCTCTCCCTCTGATCATGTTCACTCAATGGCTGCAGACGCATGGAGAGATGAAATTAGAGTGATTAATTAGGCTTTGACACTCCGCCAAAGGTTCTCAATTTAGCACTGTCACATCAATAAAAAAGGCATCTCCTCAGTTGCACACAGGGGTAACCGAAAGGAAAACGACGTGGGGGTATTACCAACAATTAAGACCAATTAGTTAGAGCAACCATCCAATGGGAAGACATACATAAACATATAATAGAACACTTACAGGGTTGTACCAAAATAATCTACTGAGACGACTGTATCTCTCTCTAATTTACACATGGGAAAAAATTGTCTGTTATTGTTATAATCATATATCATGGGCACTGTCCCCGTTGGAAATTCTTTTAACTTTTCATGTAAACATCTTTCTTGATAAATGCAAATTCACTGTGACTAAGTGGAACACTGAAAATACATTCACCTCGCACATTATCAGTAACACCATACCAATAAAGTAGTGCCTCCCTCTCTTCTTGGTGTCATGGATTCAACAACTTTCCTTTAAGATTCTACATGTTGACATGACAGGATCACATCATCTCTGCAGATAAAGCTGCACATTCATGCTGCCAACCTCCTGTTCTAGCACTTCCAAAAGGCTCTACTGGATTCCCATCTGGTGACTGTGGAGGTCACTGAAGTTCACTGAACTCAATGTGATGTTCACTAAACCATCTTCAGACTTTTACTTTGTGACATGGAACATTATCCTGCTGGAAGTAGACATTAGAAGATGGTGAACTGTGGCCATAAAGGGATGAACATGGTCAGGGACAAGACTCAGATAGGTGTGTCATGAAAAGTTTCCCCAGGTCATTACATCACCAGCAGCAGTCTGGACTGTTGATATTGTTTTGTGAACAAAAACTATGAAGAAATATATTTGTCAGTGACTTAACTAGAAGATAGAAAGACAGTGTTACCCAGACCTATGCACTCTACATGCTCCGGCTGTAGAAAATCAGATGACTCACAGTGAAAATAACATAACAATAAAATAACAGGTTGACATTTGCACTTACTTCAAATATAGCATATGTTTTACTGATTATTTACTTGTTTTTAAGAGTTCAGTTACGTTAGATTTACTAATATCGCATATTTCCATGTTTAATGTCCGTTGGAGCTTTAAGAGATCCGTTGTTGGATCTCTTAAAGCTGTTTTCTAATATTTGATTAAAACCCTAATTTAGGGCCTGGATTAAAACTAAATTCAAATGTTTGTGTTTTTCTTTGAATAAAATGAGACTAAGATGGTAAGAGTTTGAGTCTAAAACTAAAGTGGGAGAAAATTACTAAAACTGACGTGGATTTTTTTTATCAGGACTAAAGGCCAGCGAGGACGCCACAGAATCAACTTCAGTCTTGAACTGTCCAGTGTTGGTGAGTCTGTGTCACTGCAGCCTCACATTCTGTTAACTCCAACCAGTCTGACCATTCTCCTCTGACGTCATCAACACTGAACCTCTGCTCGCTGGATGGTTTTTTGTTTTCGGCTCCATTCTGAGTAAAAAGTCTAAAGACTGTTGTGTGTGAAAATCTCAGGAGATCAACAGTTTCAGAAAGACTCAAACAAACAATCGTGTCACAGTCAAAGTCTCTGAGTTCACATGTTTTCATCATTCTGATGTTTGATGAACTGAAACTCCTCGCCTGTATCTGCAGGATGTTAAACACTGAGCCACATGTGAGGGATCCCTCTCCCAGGACGGACAGAAGTGCAATAGATGCCACGTGTAAAGGAGAACATCAGAAATATAAGGGTATTTGCAGCATTGATTGAACACTTTGTAGCATAATGGAAGGTCAATGAATTGATGGATTATTGTCAGTAATGAATGAGTATCTGAGGAGACATATTGTATATCAAGCAGTGTTGTTGCAATCATAGTCCATGGTCAGCTGCCACCACGATCGTGGTCCACCACAACTATCAGATGCCAACACGATGCAGGATCCACCATTACGATCACGATCTCTGATATGCGATCCACCGTCATAATCCACGATGTGGCCGCAGCCGCGGCCCTGGATCTGCAGGCGATAAGGCAAAGGGACTCCGGGGAAGAAGTCCAGTCAGTAACATGTATTGATGAGATATTAATTTCCTTGATGTGATAAAGAGGGAGAAGAGGAAGGAGAAGCTGTGAAGAGAAGCTCCGTGTGTCATGTGTCCCCCGACATTCTAGACCTATAGCAGCATAACTAAGAGCTGGTCCAAGACAAGCCTGGACCGGCTCTAACTATAAGCTTTATCGTAAAGGAAGGTTTTGGATTTTGGACAAGCTGCAGAGTCTTTAACGACTTACTGCTGGAGCCTGATAATAATGAATTACAATAATCAAGTCTGGATGTAACAAAGGCGTGGACTAGTTTTTCTGCATCTTTAATACATAATGTACGCTGATGGGATCATGGGAGGGTCAAAAAAGTGTCATATCCTGAAAATATGATTTTGTTGTTTGTAAATTATGACAGCTGGTAGCAGTGCCCATGGTCCACACACAATATTCACAAAGGTTAATGCTAGCTAACGTAACAATAGCTCATAACATGAGGTGAGTGCTCACTATGTTAGACAACCGTCATTGTCATTACTATTCAGTCCGTCAAAATACAATGCTCAAATAGTTTCATTTGTTAGTTGAATCAATTTTAAAGTGAGGGCCAGTAACGAACAAAGATCTAACAAGTGATGTATTTTATTAAGATGAATCAAATAGTAGCATGTGTACACAGTCATTTCCATTGGATTTAAGACATCACACCAAACAGGCACAAACAGGGCTAACTTTAATATTGACAAAATTCCACAAGAAATCTTTCTTGGCTACGACTAAAACAATCTATAGCCAGCATCTTCAGTCAGACACCTCACCTTTTTTCATTTTGTGCCTTAATCATATTCAGTTAATCCCTTTGCAGCTTAAAACAAAATCCAAGTGTTTCCACAGATCTCAACAATCCTCACCTTGACAGACAAGGAGGAGAGCTCATTTAATCCAATCCAGCCATTACCATGTCTACAGGAAAGGACTGCCTCGAACAACCAGTGAGGAAACACTGCTTCATTATCCTCCTTCCCAGGTGACAAATCCTCTGTGAATGGAGCAGAATGTAAAAGTTTCCCTGGGACACACCGGTCTCCTGCTCTATTTAGATATACAGTGAAGTGCTGTCAGGGCGGTGCGCAGCAGGTTTGGGGATCTGCACTTAGCATGGTGGTGCATGGAGCTGCGGTGGGGAGCTGCCGGGCCCTCCCCCGGGTGCCGGTGTGAGTGCGGCACAGGCAGCTGTCAGCAGAGAGGTGGCATTTCCTGGTCTGACGCTGACAGAGGCTGTCTGCAGGCAGCGGGAGCACAGCCAGACTGACATCCTGTTTATTCAGAGATGACATCCGGGCTGGGGATGGGTGTCACTGGCATTTTGATTCACCTAGCAATGTGAAAACTTCCCTGAAACACCGTGTGATGAAGTCTTTGTAGAGTACACATAACCAGAATAATTGAGGAGTTCCAGGGTGCGTGGGCCCCATCATCCCTGCCACCCGGCTGTGTGAGGAGCTAGCATGTAACTAACACACATGCACACACACACAACGGAGAGAAAGAGGACACATTTTCTCACATAGTTCCACCCACACATTCAGTGTAAAATCTGTCCCAAATTTGCCGCCCCAAAAGACACGAAGCGAAAACCAAAATTTTCTCAATACATGCTGTAGATATCATATATGTACCAAATAGTGGAAATAAAATGCCCACCTACTCACACAGCCTGTCTTACACTTGTCAGTGTCAGACAAAGTTATCATTACCTATGACAATGTGCATGATTTAAATTGCAGCAGATAAATATAGTGCAGGCAGCATTTTGCTTTCCCTTCAGATTTATTTGAAGAAAATTCTATAGTTTTATTGTTGCCTCCGGTTTACCATAGCATGAATATATTATAATACATACGTTATTATAGTATATATGTTATGTATATATATATATATATATATATACTTTAAATAACAACTTTCATATAGATGTTGGAGGTAGAGGTGTGAGTGTGACAGCCCCCTCTATCAACAGCTTCCTTCTACTGCAGCATTTTTCTTTTTTATGAAGAATGTTTGCGTCAATTTCTGTCTTTCAACCATAGCCTGTGTGATTGTCAGAAATGATAACCCTTAGCCTGAATACAGTGGGGGAAGAGTACGGAAAATTAGCTTACATTTACTCTCATAATGAATAACTTGAGTAACATTTGAGAAACAAACCCAAGTTACAGTAGAAAGGATTCTGTTTTTATGTCACAATCAATCCAGCTGACTTAGTTTGTGGGGAACTAAGTATGATTTAATATGTGTTTAATGGAAGTGAAAGTGTTTACCAGACTGCCAGCTCTGCTGACCAGCACATCCTGCAGTGATGCAGTGTCTGTACAATAATGGAATAGAGATAAAACCACACCCACACATGACAGCTCATTTCACTCAGTGCAGGCAAAATGCATAGCGGATATTAAGTGTCCAAACATTCAAGTTCCATGCACAAGCTGAGATAAATGCAGGCTTACTTTGTTTCTATTTTCCCCTTCTGTCGTTTGAACCCATGTTCCATGACTTTTGAGTTTGCTCTTTATAAAGGTTTTATGATTGATACATGCATGTTTCTTTGATGAACCCTTTTTTTACTGTCACAGTATTAAAGATGCTTAGGACACATCAGATACTCAGATCTGTGTGCTACCTTTGCATCATCTACGTACTTTATAGTTGATTTCAGACACACACTGAACTCAGGAGATCTCCAAAGGGGCTGTGAGAGAACGCAAAAGTCAGAGTGAGAGTCTCCGGTTTCTGCCACCAGCCCTCAAGTAAAAACTGTGATTGTCTGATTGAGCCCATCTGAGAAAACAGCAATAGTTTCTCTGTACAATTCACCATCAGTGAGCGGGCATGTTAATGATGTTTATCACACAACAGATTAAAAAAAGAAATATTTTTATTTTTCAAATAAATATGAAAAAGGGCTGCCATGTGTGTGTCATGTGACATCACGACGGCAGGGACGTATCAGCGAGAATGCTGACAAGGCGTCAGGAGCTTCAGGAGCAGTGTTTTCTGTGGGAGAGATAGTTCCCTGGACTTTTTAACTGTACACATCTTTTACATACGTAAAAAAACAATTTAACCCACGAGAGGTTGTGACTTACTTGAGAGCCCCGTGCCTGAACATGCACAGCCTGAATGACTGAGACAAAGACACTGACAGGGAAGATACCCTGCATGGGGTCCTACCTGACCCGTGATGACTTGTGTACAATATTTGCCATTGTCACACATGTCATGTGGTATGTCAGTGTAAAATGAGCTCTCTGTTGGATTTAAAGTGGCTAAGTTGTGAGAACACCACAGCTAAGCAAGGACAACATTCAGACTATTATTAGCATTGTGTCAGTGTCTAGAAGTCACAGCTTAACAAGCAGGTAACATCATCTGGGAAATACATGTTTTATAAAATTCTGAAGAAAAACTACATAGCCCACTATATATTTGTTACCTATATGACTAAAATGGCAATATATCAACCTTTTATCCAAAAAAATACTTCTATAAGTCTATATTTTAACAGCCGGGCCACATTGGCTTCAGAACGGCTTGCTTTTCATTTTGGCACCCATTGTAATAGATTAGAGCGGCCACACTGCCTGCAGTTCAACCTCTCTGCTCTATAGAGTTTTGAGGTCTCGCCTATTTTCTCAGCTGAAAATGATCTTTCACCACAGTTTCAATGTTTATCTGTCGAATATGTCACAAACATACATATTTGCAACACATCCTGTTAAGTAAAGTAAAAGTGCTCCAACATTTTTGTTGACTAAATCCAATAATTTGTTCTCATTTTGCCAGACCAGAAGATGCACACATTCATAGTGTAGAGTCCTGGCATTTAGTTGATAACCTAACCCTACTTCTATTCGAGGAAATACAGTAGTTATACCAGAAACAGCAGATCTGCTGCAGAATCACAGCAGACCCGCTGCCAGTGTGAACAACGGACAACCGCGAAACGCAGCAGAACCATGGTGCAGCCATTGTGGCCTGGGGATTAATATGCATTATGGCAGACCTATGGAACAAAGGTTTTCTAGGATTGTTGCCAATAAGGGCCTCATGAGAACATGAGGGGGGTTATGTATCATAAACATCAATCATTTCACAGCAACAATGTCCAGGAATATGACTATATTGTATTTTAACTCACACAATTACTTCATTTTGTCCTTAAATATTCTATTCATTTCAATTTATGACACATGAGATGTTTGTCTTTGTTAACAGTGCATCCAAGGCCTCCACCAATATATAAAAAAATCATATACATTAATAGAAATGTGAAACAAACGTATATAACAACACTTAAACTGTGCATTTACAGTATATTACCTTTATATTGATCAGTAGCTCGTCGATGGACATCTGAATATTTATGTTACATGGTACAGTTGTGGTCTCTGCTGTGTGTCTGATCATCACTGGTCTTAGATAGAAGAGTGCACAGGTCCGATACTTTGAAAGATATTTGTACATTTGGTTCTATGCAATGTTTAGGTAATAGCTGTATATATCTGCACTGGGTGGCTGTGGCTGAGGGGTAGGGCGCTCGTCCTCCAACCAGAAGGTCGGCAGTTCGATCCCAGTCTTCCCCATCTGTATGCCGAAGTGTCCTTTGGCAAGACGCTGAACCCTGAATTGCCCCTTGATGCACTGTGTGAATGGATGAATGGCAAATTGTACTATGAAGTGCTTTGAGTGGTCATCACGACTAGAAAAGTGCTATATAAATGCCCTGCTGCAAGAGGCAACAATTAATCTTATAGTTATTTCCAAAACTTTTAAATCCTCCGATAGGAAATTGTAAACTGCTACAATGCTGCTGAAGAGACAAAAGAGAAAGATGATGAGTCCAGATTTTTCTGAATGGAGAGCTCACTCCAGACAGGTTGCACCTGCTCTGATGTTGTCTTGTTAATCGCAGATTAAGATTTCACTGGAATGTACAGTGTCTCAATGTGTGCAGCTGAGTATTCTCTTGGCTGTGATTATATACAAATCTTAACTTGTGCTGCCGTGGCTGTGAAAATCAGTCCACGCGACAGAATTATCTGACAAATTAATAGTCCGTTCTTCCTGATAAGAAGATAATGGTGAACATAGAAGACAAACAAACAACTGTGGTTACTTGCAACACAAAAGCTTGCACAAAATGCACAAACACACACACAGGAGGAGCATGGCTATAAATAAAGTCAGCTCATTGAGCCAAGGAGCAGTGGCATATGATTGGAGGGAACGTGCACATGAGAAAGGTTACAACCAGCCAGTGGCCCATTTGTCTTGTTTGGATACAAACTACTTGATTCCCCAAATGAGTGGTGAGGAATCCCTTGACATCAGCACTTAATCACAGCCTGTTCACCATTATAAATCAGTTGAACTACTGACACCTGAACTTTATTCTGTGCACACTGTAAAGGCCACAGGCACAGGCTCACGCTATTAGCAGCAGGCTGATCCATTGTGTGTGCATTCAGGTCAGAAAGCAGGGCAAGGGATACACGCTGCATGCATCACCTGAGCTTTGTGAGTGCAGAAACGATAATATGACAAGAGGGAAAACAGCAAAAAGGATGAATGATATCAGCATAAAGAATTCTTATTTAATATGAAAAGGCTGAAAATTCGGAGTTAGTTGTAAAGATACGGAAACGTAGATATATCAAGTGTAGCCATATCACTGTTTGATACATAGTTTAACCTCCATCTTCACATATAGTTTTTATATTTTATAACAGTGTAAACAAATCAGCACCATCGCTGCTGGTTGGAAAATAAAAACAACTCAATCCATCTGAAACTTAATAGAACTCTCTTCAGTTATGTAAATTATAATATCTAATTGCTAATATGTATTCTCAAATTACTTTTTTGCTCTCAAATTTAAAAAACTTAGCTAATTAATCATTTGTACTAAATATAAAAAACCTCACTTAATAGCAAGTATCCGCGTTATGTTACCCACACGACTCGCATGACGGGATAATTTATGTTTATTTGCCTGACTTGCACAAGTAGCAAATATTTGACTACAGTTGCTGTGTGGTCCCTGTTGTGGAGAAGAGGGAGAAGCCAGCACTGTTATGTGTGGGTCTCCAAGACCATGCAGAGGATCACACAGCACAGACAATTGAATTGTCTTCTCCAGGAGCTGTGTCTGACTGTCACTATCGTGTCCAGTGCTACCAGAGGCTACCTGGCCATGACCACCCGCTAGCTCGGGTCTGTGCCAGATCATTAGCTTAGACTTTCAATTTCAGCGCTGATTGGCTTTTGTGATATTACATCACGCAAATTTTTCGAGTTCAAATATGAATGACATCTGGTGACGTGAATTTCGTGTCTATTGCGTCGCACCATACGAGGTGCCTGACATTGACTTTGTATGTAATATCATGTTTGGCGTGAATGCACTATAAAAAATTTGGTGGGAGAATTTTATTTCTCTTTACAAACATTATTTTAAATCCTGATTTCTTTTACATTCATGGTTGCTATTTTGAACAATTTATTATATTTTTTATATTTTTATTATATTCCAAACATTTATTTCAGTGGTCAAACATTCCATTGCATTTACAGAATCACAGATTATTTTAGAATTAATATTGAAAATGCTAAAAAGTTACCTTCCAGAGGCACAACTCAAAATTTTCATAATCATTCTTTACGAGTAAGTTATAAAGTTCAAACACCTATACCATATATCAACAAACCATTTGTCTCTGTAAACGAGAAATAAATTTCCTTGAATCTCACGAACATCACAAAGTAACCTGTGTAGAAAAGTACATTGTATATCTTTATAAAATGATTACAAAATGTATATTTCAACTGATTGGCCCTGAGACTGGTCATGCAAAGTTTCCCAGTTAAACATCCTTCTTGAGAGTTTTTGATCAAACATCCTGACAAGTCTGTTCCAAAGCTGAATCATTTGACATTTATGACTGATTCTTGGAATTTCAGTGTAAAATTGATGTTAATTAATGGACTTCCAACAAAGATTTAATAGCTCAATAATGTGCAGTGCTACAACCATAGACTGTAGAAAGAGGAAATGACCACTCACCAAAATAAAAAAAAAACAGCTGAAGAATTTACAGTATTTAAAAAGTATATATAAGTAACTATATATAGATATATATTTATATATCTATATATAGTTAATATGGATTTTGGCAAATGTTACATTTTGCAAACGTTTGTTGGGGACTATTTTCTCTAAAGGCTCATTTACATTTGGTGCTCTAGTAACTATTTGGGGCAGCAGGACAGTGTACAGTACATGACTATACAATAGTGTGTCTGTGTGTGAGTTTGTGTTCATGGTATCGCAGCAGTGTGAGCTGTTGCGTTTATTTTCGAATCGTTAAGTAAAGTCTATACACAGTTGCAATTACTGTATGTGTCCTTCAAATCACATGCAGTTCCAGAATAATGATGTATAATGTTTCATTTCAATGTGAACAAATTAAGTAACACAACAAGTTGAACCCTGCTGGGTCTCAGTAACGTTCCACTTTTCTTTAGTTGACATCCTTTTTCTTCAAACCCTTTTCTGAATGGTAAAAAAGCTGAATGGAAGATATCTAAATTCATGCATTGCTGTTGGGTGTTATCAGAACTGAGTCACACATTGTCAACCTACAGTGGAACAGCATATTGCAGGACCTCATGTTTCATTTCATTCTTTGAGTTCTGGCAGCGCTCGGTAGTCATTTGTTTGGGACAAGCATTATTACAAGAAGGCCGCTCAATAGATGATTGACAGGTCTCCCCTTTACTCAGAAATCAACAAGAACCACCTGATGAATATGTACGTGTGATAGAGCCCTCATTCACATACACAGTGTTTACATAAAAGCAAAGTGATGACACCAGGGAAAGAAAAAGATACATTTCACATATATGCAAGAATATTAATGGCCAAGTCACACATAGAATATTGTGTGCACATTTGAGTGTGATGGAATTAATGTTTGTGATGGTGTCAATTGGGGAGATTGTGTGTGTGTGTGTGTGTGTGTGTGTGTGTGTGTCCTTGTCTCATTTACGTGAAGGCCATCACACCACGTCTCTCGGTGCATCAATGACATGGTCAGTGAGTGCGCTCTGCAGCAGCTTGTTGGGCTGAGTTGTAAAGCCTTGTCCCCGGCTCGCCCTGTCTTTATGTGGCCTAGACAATAGGCAGACCTCCCAGCAATGCAGCTGGGCCTGGCCCTCCATACAACGGCACTCATCCGTACACTGTAAAACTTTGCTTTGGTCAAATTTACTCATTCACTATTTTATGTGTTTTGTCCAGCAGCTATTCTCCATCTGGTGTAGTAATGTTGTTCTTTACAAATATGACAATGGGCATCTCTTTGCTGCCATGTTTCAGTAGTCTCTCCTTCCAAGATCAATTACAGATTATCATGTTGAAGAGAATTCACAACAATATCGTAATTTTATCTATTGAGCAATTGAATAATAATAATCAGTCAATTTGCTCTTTAACTTTGTTTACATACTACACACTCAACTGGTTAACATGGTTTTGGGAGCAGGGCCGCACCTCAACCACACCCCTAATCATCTGTCAATCTTGTCAACCTCTCATGTTTTGTTTGTGTGAGTTTTTTCGAGACCCACCCTTTCAATTCCCTGAATCCATCCACCCTTCTATCTCATCCATTTATCCTCTCCACCCTCATCCACACCCACATCTTTCCCTCATCCCTTCTTAGACAACTTGGTGCATACCTCTCACACGTCTCATTCTAGGTACTTTCTGGAGGATGAAAACATAACATTTTATTTGCCCAGCTCATATCTGCATCTCCTCTATACAACCAACACTTGCGACAAAAGAGCCACATGCATGCACATGCACACACAGATACACACAGATACACACACACACACACACACACACACACACACACACACACACACACACACACACACACACACACACCACTTTGACTGCACTAGATGTACCCTGCTGAGATAGACATAGAGCAAAAAGCTGAAGTTTGTTTTCCGTGGTTGTAAATAAAGTTTAAAAGAAGATTAACAAGGCAGAAAATAAAGAAAGTTATGTCACTTCTATGTCAATAAAATATGAAATTATGAAAATTGTTCGTGAAAGTTATAAAAAATTACTCAAAGATGCAAAAATGAAATCATAAACCATCAAAAAACAAACCAAACTTTTACTAGACATTCCATTCATTTAAAAAGACAAAAGGAGCCCTCTCTAAATGCATGAAAAGCAGCAGTGAGAAAATCTTCGTGGTTTTGCCAGCCAGTGATATCGAATAGCTTAGGGAGCTGTGAAGTGACTGAATGCTATAAAAAGTGTATCTGAGAGAGTTGGTGGAGGAGGACACAAAATGTGTGCAGATGGATTTATTGATCTCATTTTCCATGCTTTCCATATTTTTTTTAAGGACAAAACACTTACATGACAGAGAAAGCACAAATATTAAGAGAATCGTGCTCCAAATACAGAAATGGAATGTGTGAATCCTATGAAACACTACTAGCGCCTGTACTACGAAGCAGGATTTGTGGTTATCAGGGTAACTTTAGATTTACTTCAGGGTAATCAGACTTACTAAGCTCGTTCACTTCTTATTGGGTTAAAATCACCATGGCAACTTATGCTTAATGGCTAACCTGCTCCGGAGCAGGTTCAGTTGGAGATAAGAGATCAATCCGTATAAAAGCTCCGCCTACTGACCAATCAATTCCCTTGAAACATGACACCTGTGTTCTTTAAGGATCCTGTGGTGCTTGTTTGTAAAGAAGGAGATATAATTGCTGTTAACTACGCGTACGTGTGCGCATGATGGCTGACTCGCGTATCCTGTGTCCATTTGGAGCGTTGGTTGTGCACGTCCTCAGAAATGAACGCTACACCAGATGCAATAAGCACTTGAGCGGTAGGGGCAGTGTAGCGGTAGTATTAGGGAATGTGACAGGGTCAGGGGTCAATGGGCACAAAAGCAGCGACAACAATGGCCGAAAGTTTTGAAGACAAGCCATTTGACCAAGTCCCCATTTCCTGCAACTGTAATATGTGTCATTGCCGCTGCACAGTGACAAATATGCTTGTCGAAATAGTTGGAGACAGATCAGTACCATCTACGATGGCGCAGCTGTCTCTTTTTCTGCTGTGGTCTCAGAATGAACAAAATAGAAACCTCCTCGAGTGCCACCATTTTTATTGTTTACTTCAGGCAAATCCGGAAGTTCTATACAGTCTGATTTCTCCGGTGTGCCCTCTAGTGGTATCCTCCGGTAACACGCATAGTACATCGGCAAGTATATGAACTACTACATTCTGACCACATGAGGCCGCGCATTGACCTGCACCAGGAGGAACACAGGGCTCACTGCACCAGCATAAGGTCTGACAATCGTTCTGAGGATTTCCCGGTACCTAACAGCAGTCAGGGTACCGTTGGCTGGGACATGGAGGTCTGTGCCACCCTCCATGGATGTGCCTCCCCAGATCATTACTGACCCACCGCCAGACCGGTCATGCTGGATGATGTCACAGGCAGCATAACTTTCACCACGGCGTCTCCAGACTCTTTCACGTGCTCAGTGTGAACCTGCTCTCATCTGTGAAGAATTAGGGCTGACCTGCCAATTCTGGTGTTCTCTGGCGAATGCCAATCGAGCCACATGGTGCTGGACTGTGAGCACAGGTCCCACAAATAATCCAACTTCAACAGCAATTAGTTTAACTTTGTATTGTTCTTAATGGTATTCTACTTAATTTCCTTGTGTATCGGACTTGTTTTCAAACCTCATTGTGCATTTTTAGACTGATATTAATAAACAATATTAATTCTATAAAAGTGTTGAACCTGTTATATAGGTAATAAATGGAAATCAGCCTACGTAAGAGTATTATTTTCTCCCAGGTGCCCTTGAAGCCCCTAAGGTTTCACCTGAAAGAATAAGGCTAAAACTGTCATACACACAATGACAATACATGCAAATAATTAAAAATCATTGATGTAATGGAAGGAAAAATCAAATTACAGTCACATCTACTCTTGCCCTAATGATAGGACGGTTTGACTAACGCATTCACAAAATGTTTCTTTTTTTTTGCCAGCTCTCCTTTCCTGCATTTAAATTGTAAATGGTCTGTATTTATGGAGCGTTTTTCTATATGACCACTCAAAGCACATTACAGTAGAGTGTATCGACATTCACTTATTCACACACAACCTTCTGGTTGGAGGACGACCACTCTACCCCCTCAGCCACATCCATAGCAGCTGTAAATGTGTTGTTTTTTTTGTCGGTATAATGTGTTTGTAATCCTCCCATTTTTCTTTGCTCCTTGTGAAATGTGCTGTCAGTACACTTGTCTATGTCTGTGATTGGTCATATGCAGTAGGCCTGCTCCTTTTATGTGTACATGCTGATATCTAGAGTAGGACAACCTGAGTTGATAACCAGCCATGAAACCGCTGGTTTGGTTAAGTTCAGACGGATAACTGAAAGATATCCTGGGTATGTTGAATTTGTTTCGTAGTACAGGCCTCTGGGCACAGATAAAAGTAAATACGGTAAAATTGATATTTATGTCATTTCAGACTTTGTCTGCTCTGTGAAGCTGCAGTAGAGCAGCATCACAGAGTAACAGTGAAGAGAGTTGACCAACAAGGATGACAAGGATACAGAGTTATTGTTAAAAACTTTATGGATGTTTTGAAGGTCATCTGACTCACAAACAGATGGGTCAATGTTCGATATTGAAAGAGGGAGCAGGAGACAATATTGCAAAGTCCACACAGAGGCGGCTGGCTGGTCGACAGGTTCACACCCAGAACTTTCTTATTGTGATTCCACAGTGCTCCTTCCTATAACCATCATGATTTTACGCTATATGAATACAATTGAATTCAAGGTAAATTTGGATACAAATAATGACCTCAAATAAATAACCTAACCTTTTGTTAAGTTTAGTTTTTCTGTTTTGGCGATGAAAATAACAACTTTAGTTACGAGCATGTGGTTAGTTTATCCAAATGATCTCCATTTGAAATTTACTGATGTTTTGATCATCTCAACTGGACTGTGAACTGCTGGCTGCTCTTATCTTTGCAAGTGCTTTGGAAATACACCAATGGCTCTGTTGACTGTTTGATATATGATCAAATTCCTTTTGCAAGATTTGGTCTCAGGGTTTGTCTGATTAGATTTTCTTTCCATGTAAAATAGTACAGTACATTGCAGTTTATTCAAAACAAGCTTTCATTCTTGTCGGTTCTTTGTCCTTTTGGGCCACCTGGGTGCGAGATATGGGGGGTCTCGTGGGGTCTGAGACCCCTTGACTGACACTTAAGACCCCCTGGAACCCTTAGCAGAAAAATTCTGGGGGGTCTCTGAAAAAAATATTCAAAAAATTATTTGTCACTTATAATTGTCACTAAAATGTCTGATAAAAGCGTACAATGTCCAGTATGAGGTAGGCAGGTTTTCCACTAGATTAATTTGATCGTTCAGGTATCCTTGTACTGTGCTGCATTACCCTGCCGCATGTCCTCCCTCCTCACTCCTCCACTGACCTGCACTCACTTTACACGTTAAAAATAACACAGACACTAACTAAGACACATATTTAAACACATTGAAAAAGAAGTCGTACGTGCACAGCCACAACCTTAGAGTTATAGTGACCGGAATGATGATGATCCTACATCATCTATGAATAACTAAATAATTGTGATGGTCAGTTTGGGTGAAAAGCAACTGAGACGGGCAGAAACGCACACACATACACACACACACACACACACACACACACACACACACACACACACACACACACACACTTGCAGACAGGAGACGCTGTGTTTTTAACTTAATTGTTGCAGAAGAAGCGACACCTCATTCATCCATGAACACATAAATATTAATTTAGCAGGTTTTTATAAAGATCAGTTCTATGCGTGTGAGTGATTAGAGCAGAGAAGCAGAGTCTCTTGTTGAGAGACAGCAGGACCCCCCCGGATATTGTAAAGGCTATAATCTGAGTTTTTCACCCCACAAGCCTTAGTGCATTCATGTGGAGCGTCAAAATAATCAAACTAAAATAATGATGTTATTATTTTAGCCTATTTATTCATTCATTTTTAGTTTTTTTCTAACACTTAAACAGGTATTTTGATGGTTTAATATGTTATGCGTGAATGTATTTTGAGAAGATCATTTTAAACATATTGCTATGTAGTATTTATAATGAGTTTCACTACCTTCCACTACCCTGACATACTGTAACTGTCAAGATCCCACTCAGCATTCACCCTTGTGGAGTTCCAAATCAAAGATGACTCCAGTGCATTCTTCTTTAAGACAACAACATCTTCAACCTCTTTATACATGTCCAACATATTTCTGAATTAACACTTTGTTAGTTTTCTAATAGACTTCTCGGCAATCAATTTATTCGATTTTTTAATTTTTACAGTGTAGTCACAGCAGCTCCTGTACTTGGGAAAGGTTCTTGGTGATTCATCTGTCACTCATGGGCGGCCAAAAGCCCGGTGAAAGGCTCTGTGCCGGCTGAGTGGTGAGCATTTCTGAGGCCCAGGCGGGTGGGGAAGAAAGGCCTTTGTTTGGAGCTTCCCACTCCAGTGGCCTGCTTTTGGGGTCTCTGGAAATGGGGCCACAGTAAACAAACAATACGTCCCGATGAATGGATAATGATGCACATGTTTACTGAGTGAGATTTCTGCCGCATTCTATGTTCACTCAGCAAAAAAAGAGACACACAGATAAAGAGGCATTTCAATTCATATGATCAATCTTTTGTGTTACTCCAAAAGAAAAAAACAAACAAAGGGATTCTCAGTCTCAATTATCAGGAGTCTCGGGTTCGGTGAAGGTGTAACTCATGGTTGAACCTTTTGTCATACCACATTGATTATCTGTTTAACTGTAACACAAAATGCCAAACACCTTTGACTCTGTTTGTACACAAATCCTGACAAAAACCACTGTGGCTAATACTGGTTCATCTTCAATTGTAAAACCTTTTCTCATCTCTGATTGCTTTAAAATTAAGGTGTTTTTTAACCTTTGGGGCAAAAAACCGACAGCACTGACTGACTGATGAACTCGTAGTGTACTCAACCCACTTCATTGTTTAAAATTGTGTGCTTGTTCGGAAAAAAAAGGTGTATCCCAGTTTATCAGGAGGAATTGAAACATCAGGCAGACAACATCAACAGTTTGGAAGGGACTGCAGAAGATTTCTTTTGTTCCAGACATACTGGGAGGACTGGGTTGTATTGTTCTGTGTGCCGCACATTGGGAGGCTCAAGGTCTTTGGTGCACCGGAAGAAATAAATGGGGACAATAGGCGTCACACAAATCCTTCTCCTCACCTCACAAGGGCCTCTGCCTTCCATTCCCATGCAGCATCGGGCTCCGGGGCAGCCAATCAAAGTCACTTGACTCAGGAGAGCTCCTCTCACAGAGGCAGGGGCCAATGTCCTCTCCGGGGCCATTAAACATAAGCACCACAGAGGGTACTTGTTCCAAGTCTGAAGGACTGTCTGCTTGTTAAATTTTGGTTCCTCATGATTCTTCTCAAGTAATAAGTAGATATTTTGATGGGAGAAAGGTGTTTCTACTGCTGCGCCAACGTAGTATAACACAACAGGGTTTTACATTTGTTCATTACATCTTCTTCATGTGGGGTCCAAGTCCAAAGTGTTGGACCAGTGATGACATGCTGTTGTGCCACGTGGTGTTGACAAGTTCGACTTTGCTTTTTGAGACATCACTGGCATCATTCCTGTGGAATAGAAGATTAGATTATTTTGAGTTTTGTGCTTCAACTTTAGTGAAGACCACAATCTCTGCCCAACCTTAGCCCCTTGTTCTGACTGTAAAAAAGATTATTCAGCTATTGTAGGGACAACATATGAAAATAATTTACGAAGAATGATTCATAGTTACATTCAGTATGATCATTTTGGACTAGTAAAGAGTTTGCAGATATGTTAATACGTATAATATTTCACTCTGAAAAAAATTCTGGTCAGAATCTTATAGAAACACATTTGGTCCTGCATGTTGGATGTTTATGAAAACTATTTGTCTACATAGCCAACGTTAGCATTGACGGCGACTGACTAACCTTTCGAGTTCACAATCAAGCTTAGTTTCTTTACTTGTGTCCATTGGTGGAACACAATGAAAATCTTAGGTCTTGTTTTGTTTCTTTTTTCCACCACTTCTTTGTTCCTACTGAAGTTAGCATACCAGGACAACTTACAATAGGCTTATGGTGTATAACTGGAAAGCTACAAGCTTACAACATAGAAACTAATATCTTAGAACAAGAAACCAGAAAGTCTCAGTCTCATGTCTTTGTTACATTGTCTACATTTGATCCTGTTAGTTTTGGTTTCACATAAGGAGCACGCTAGTCTTTTATATGATATTTGCCCTGTCATCCACTCATTACATTGATTGGGTTGTGGACAGATGTGTTTCTGACGTTATTGTGTTGTCTATTCAGCCATTTACTCTTTTGAACAAAGTGCATAGAAAATAGTAGTCTTTCCATTTAAATAGAGAAAATTTATGAACCAGCTCACTTAGTTTTTTTTTTTCAATGTAATATCGTTATGGTATTACAACCAGCAAAATGAACATCCTTGTCTTTCAAACATTACATTGTTGGAAGCAATGACTACAAGCAAACCTGCAACTACTTCAGCTTATTTTCATTCTTCTATTGTTTAATGTTGTCTCAACTTTCTGCAATTGGTTTGAAAGACAGAACTACTTAAAGAAATGTTTACACACTGCAAACATTCAGAACCATGGTTCAGTTGTTGCTGACCGCGGTTCAAGGCAACTTTCTCACCTATTATTTTGGGTCAGACTAAACTGTAAAGTGTGTCTGGATCAAACAAGGTGGGTGTGTAAGCACCCTCAGACCTGAGCCTTGGGAACCACAGACCTTGGGCATACATTGAAAAGCCTAAGGAGAGAAGAGCTGGAAGGGAAACGAGCGTTTTAGAAATACTGATTAATTTCAGCATGTCAAAACTACAAACTCCAGCTCTGAATTTGGAGTAAATATTGTTTGAACAAACAATGCTCACATTTAAATTTGATTAACCCTTAAAACCGAATCAGAATTAAATAAAAAATGCAGCCACAAAGCAAGAAACTGTGCTGTTCTTCATTCCAAGAAAAGGGAAAGTTTGAACATGCTGTTTTCAGGTACATAGAAAGATACTGGACATATATTGAATTCATATACCAGTAGATGCTGTATATATGTGATGTAGTAGTAATCATCCAATCATCTATATTGAATTATCATTATAGACTATTTCTTGTTATATTTGGTATTTCACTGTAATGTTTTATGTTTGCTCAGTGAATGTTGTTACACTGACGGACACGCAGGCAGATATCAAGAGAAAACACACAAACATCTTCTCTCAGTCTGTCTCTCACTCTCCACCCCTCATCTCTCTCTCTCTCTCTCTCTCTTTCTCTCTCCACACACACACACACACACACACACACACACACACACACACACACACACACACACACACACACACACACACACGTAAACCATGAACCTCCTGTGAAAACTTCAAAAGGTGCTTTGATCAGAAATCTGGCACCCAGCTCTCTTGGATTCTCTTTTCTGAGGTGTATTATGTCTTTAACGACTTTCTCTTCTGTTGGCTTATGGGCATCAAATCCACGGAGCTGTGCAATCCTTATGTTTATTTTGTTATATTTTAAAGCTTTGCCATGTGCCAGTCACCCGTCATCCGTAGGAGTACACCGAGGATCAAAATCATGTCAAAAGGCAAACAAGGAAACATTTTTGAGGTAGGATAATCACAAAGAGACAAATTCTGTTTAGGCATGCATGACATGAAAAAAACTATTGAATTGCAAAGTAGAGAAAATGACCACATTTAATTAAAAAAAACAAAACATGAAAGTTATTATTTTATCTGCACATGATGAGATGCATACTCCTCAAATACAACAAATTGCTATGTGAGGGGCTGTTCCACTTCTGTACTTTATATTCCCATGAGCCTAATCATCCTCAATATGTGTCCCTTTATTGTCCAATAATGTCCAGATCAAGATTTTAGCTATAGGAGGGGAGCAAGAAGAAGCAAGGTGGAGGCTGTGGATATATTATTCACGTGAAAACATTATGTCAACGAAACAACTTAATCTACCTGAGCTTCTCCCCAAAGGTATGAATTATGAAGGCATTTATGGGCGCCCCATATATAGCTATGTTTATTCTCAATTTATGGCTGACAGCAGCGAGAGCAGGAAGGCCACTTTGAAACCCTTAAAACCCCTGTGTTTTATTGCGCCACCGCAGCACTGCACAGTTACAGTAGGACCACAAATGACTCCCTGCGGACCTGCCTCCACAGCCATCCTAACGTTCTTAATTTCGGAGGTATAATTCTTTTCAGAAACACTCAGCCTATGCCGGAGAACACGTTTATAAAGGTGATGAATTACCCTCATAAAGGTAGTTTTTTATCATCAAAAGCAGAGGATGAAAAGAGTCTGAGGATTCAAATAAAGAGGAAACCTCTGGGATGTATGCAGGTGATGATCTGCCAGACACAAGGAAACATATCCTGGGATGGAGCAGAAAATTATAGTAGATGAAAGAAATTGCAAGGACTAGAGAATAAGAATACATTTTATAAGGGACATTGAGGTATACAGTTTTTATGTGTTACAAAATTTATGTGCACGTGTATACCGAATGAAACAGATCCTTTAGAGTACATTTCTCGCTTCAAAGTCGTAAGTGGAAAATTCCAAAATCAATATAATTAATCCAGAATCATTCATTCATTCAGGCTTGTATATTTAGAAGAATAAATATAATCATATTAACCTCTTTCTTTTGTTGCAATTGAAGCAACTTAAAACATATTATTCCTTTTTAGAGCTACACATTTGACTTTTCCACAATGACATAAGCTCTGGCTAGTCATTATGTAAATGTGTCTATAAGGACATACTTTTTTAATCTTCAGGCTGCAGACATAAGCGTTTGTCAAGCAAAATAACTGGTTTATTACATATTTAATCAAATATTTGTGACATCAGTCCTACTTTGGATAATGTTGTACTCTAAACAGTAGCTGCTGAGACCTGGGAACACAGCAGTGTCGCTTCAACAGAATCAGATGGGACAAGAAACTTGGCCCAAAGACTGAATACTCTCTACTGGCACGTTGTTAGTTTGATACCAATCGTGCTATATATGAATATCATATGATCAGTGATAAAAATGAAGTTATGTGAAGTGAAACAGGTGACGACTGACTGAATCTAGATTTACTACATACTTACTGCAGAGACATATCAATACTACCAGCTGGTACAACCTCAACTCAATTCAACTCCTGCCAATATCAGCTCTTGTACAAACGCAGCCTTCCACACCTCTCATAGGCTACGTGTCGCACTGCAGCCCATGCACTGAAGATTCAGTCAACAGAAAACAATGGTTGTTTGCCTGTTAGCCTCACTTCTACAATTTTACTCAACAAAACTTTAAGGGCCTGTCCAGCATTGTTACCATTGGGAACAATTATTATACTACTTATTGCTCCTACTCGCATACTCTAAACACTATTTTATCTAGTCGTCTGCACATGATACAGTATATACTAAGGGGAAACAACACTCCCAGCACTACAACAAACCTGACCTGTCAGACAATAGGCAGGCAGCTAACAAACCAAAAATGTATCTAGGTTATCCAGAAGGGACAATCATCATTTCATGATTCTCCTCGGGTTTCTTGACCTGCCCTCCACCAACAAAGCACCATCTTAATGCATGAATCAGCTGTTTACTACATCATGGATATTGTAAATCCAATAAATATCAGTCAAGGTGTAATCTAGGTTAGACATAGCACTATCTTGTAATTGCGAGATGGACCAAGGTAGTGGAGGGAGAGGAACAGTGCATCTGAGGAGGATTCCGAGGAGCAATGTTTTGGGAGGGCCTTCTGGTTTCCATGTCTTTTTAATTTATCTGACTTCATGTGCAGACAGCTGTTAATTGAGAAGTGGCAAAATGTCATCTGGACCGAAAACACCCACAAAAAGTATTACTGTTTGTGTTGTTTTTTTTTGCAGTGAACGCAAGAAAGAGTCTTGGCCTAGATTTTTGCCATCTACGCCAGAAGCCAAAATTGGCAGTTGACCCTAGAGACTAATTTGTCATCAGTCGATGGTCAATGGTCTCTGAGACTGACAGCATTTTTACTGATACTGATATCTCACACAATTGAGGCAGACCAGTGTGTGTCAGTAGAACAAAAAATTATAATTTCATCCTATTGGTTAAAAGATAGCATTGGTGAGTGACTCTACTCATTTATGTTGATTCGGGGGCAACAGATATGCGAGCAATTCTGTTAGCGAGTACGACAGAGCAGTAAAGCTTTTTCGTCAATTTGCTTGTATACCTCCTTCTGCTATAATGAGAAGACTTAAAGTAATTCTCTCATGTGCTAGTAGTTTCCACACGTATCTGTGCATGTGTATAATAATGTGAGTGATATCAGAACAGTGGGATCTGAGTCAACTGCATCTTTAAAAGCACATTTGTTTGTAGCACACTTGTCACCCATCAGAAATCAGGTTTTATTCTAAATGTCAAACAAATGTATTCCACCTCAGCCCCAGACTACGTCAACAGGACAAGGTCATACCTGCATAAATGACAGAGACAATGACTAACATCAGCTGGTAGTGAAGCTAGCTTCCAGAGCCGGGTGCCACCACGTGTGGGCAGTTAATTACAAAATGAATGCGAACAAGCAACATCAGATCCTTAACCGTACAGAACGCTGTACTGAGATCAGGTGTTAGGGGAAATATCACTTCCACTTTGGTATAGAAGCCTCGCTGGCCCTCATTGCTCACCACTGATTTGTATCTTCATGATGGACATAAATGCAAATGTAAATCAGCAGAGGCACGCTGGACCTTTGTTTACATGGTTACAGTAATGTATTATTTTATGGAAGTTCAGGAACAGTTATGTTTGGCCATGTTTAGATACAAAAAATACTTTACATTAGGTTTTGTATTGTGGTTTGGGTTAAAATAAGTACTTCAGGTTAGAGGAGCTCTGTCATCATGGTGACAATGATATTACACATCTAAGTTTGTCATGATTCAAAGAGACAACAGTGAACAGGAAACAAACAGGTTGTCAACATTTTATTCTAGCAAACCATGGAAGTAGTTGTTATATCAGTGACTTACAGAGATGGGAAACAGTACAGTAAGTGTTGAAGCTCTAAAATATGAATCATTCATTTCATGCTGTATAAATGTCTGCGTCCACTGGGTTAATATACGCGTCAGTTTGTTTGGGACAGCCTGGTCCTTTGGGTCCTCAATGTTGGGATATTTGGCTTTTGGTGACATAATGAAATAATATCGTTACCATATAACTTGACCTGCTCATCAAAGTTTTAAACACCTAAACTGCTAGAAATACAGGGGGAAACAAAATGACATCAAGATCTTACATCTTCAATGACACAATGTAACTGCATCAACGAAGATGAAACATGTTAAGCATTGTAAGGTATAGTGTGTTGCAGGGCCATTGCAGTGGATTGCCCTATAATGAACTCTACTCTCAGTTTCTGTATATAAAGAGCACTGGGTCACACTCATCAAAGTGTGTCATGACTGAGACCCTTTTGGATTATCATAATAACAAAATGAAATCTATTAAGATAATTCAAATGAAGATAATTAGCAACTCTGTCACATTTGAGATATTCAACACATGACTTAAATTAATTATCTGTCTCTACATTCAGAGATAGCATCTGTAAATTCATTCAGCAAGGCTCAATTAGTATATCAGAGGTGATTAAACTAACAATAGAGTCGCTGAAAGTTGTGAAACGAATTGGAGAATGAAGCCTCCACATGAATTTGTCATTACTGACTATAGGTGACTTTGTGCATCAGGTAGAGTAGCTGCAGTTACTGTACATCACACAGTGATACATTTTTCATTACCAGTGTTCCTCAGCAAAGCAGCAAAGTGACTGGTATGAGTATCTGTTTCTGCACCCAGGGGAGCACTGTTTTGCTCTGCAATTCACTCACTTTCATAGATGACTTGGTTCAGTCCTCCTGGGGAAAAGGAGCATAGAGACACCCTTTGGAGAAAATCCCTGCTTCCTCTCTGTGATTTAAGGGAGTTGTGTGAAGATCAAAGCCTTGGTCCCAGTCCCGGTAGTCTCCACTGTTTAGGGGGGGAAGTCAGGGGTGCTGGGAAATGGATGACCTCGAGGGATCTGCCAAACAAGTGAACCAAGGATCTCAAAAACATACTGTAAGGTAACTGTATGTCTGCTGTTCTGCTTTCTGTCATACCCAGTCCGTGAGTGTGTTCATATTATGTACCAGAGAAGTGTGTGTGTGTGTGTGTGTGTGTGTGTGTGTGTGTGTGTGTGTGTGTGTGTGTGTGTGTGTGTGTGTGTGTGTGTGTGTGTGTGTGTGAATACATTGACTCTATTGTGTGTATGTGCTTGGGGCAAGGTGTAGAAAGGTCAGTGAAGGATAACAAGTATTAGGAAGCTTTGCTTTGTTTTTCAGTTCATATAGAAGTTGATCATTAGTCGAAAACTGGAATTCATCAACCTCCAGCATGTCCCCAGTGAGGAAGACTGTGATGTTCATCTTAATGAACCCACCACCACCACCCCTCCACCCCCCACCATCATGCTGTACAGCCTTTCACAGGGATGGAGGGTAGGAGGCACACATCATGCATGGCAGGAAGCAATGCACTGTTAGTTATTGATTCCTTGTTGCTTGACAATTCCACGAGTAGCCCAGAGTGCTGATCCCTCTTACCTTGATAGGTGTGTTAATACCATCTGCATGCTGGGTAACCCCTACCGCCTGTGTGGAGTGCACACCCCCCCCTCTCCCAGGCAGTGCTGAGGGGGAGGACCAGCCTCGCTAATTAATAATTCACCCCAGGCCAGACTTCCTCCCTGGTGGCTCCACGTGATTACAGCAAGCAGCCAGGAGTCAAGGTTAGTGGTAATGATAGAACGGCGCACCAACAATAACTAGCCAAGGATTGGCCCACTGGTGGATAGCAAGGAGTCAGAGAATGAAGCCTTCAGTGGAGCACACAGACAGGGAGGTTTAAGGGTTTGAGTATGTGTGTGTGTGTGTGTGTGTGTGTGTGTGTGTGTGTGTGTGTGGGGGGGGGGGGGGTTAAGAATGCTGTATAAGGCCCTTTGCAGGTTTTTTTTAGATAGGCCCTCTTAGAAGTGTGGTGTAAAATTAATGCAGAGGTCTTGGAGAGTAAATATTGAATAAGTGCAGCTCAGTGGACTTGAAAATCAAAAGCACCTCCTCGGGAGCTGTTGGCCTCCGAAAACCGTGTGCTGGTTTGCTGACCTCTGCATTAGCATTATTTTAACAGAGGAGATGGGAGGTATGTTGGGATGCAGAGGGGGGATAGTGGAGTGGGGTAGGGGTTTGCAGCAAGCACTAAGAGAAAGGAGCAAAGTCTGCAAGACCAGGGCCTTTTTACTCAGCGAGATCCTCAGCATGCACTCACAAAGAACAGGAGTAAGAGGAGGAGGGGTTGCTAGCAGCCAGCAGCCATCAGGAGCACCAAGGCCCGAGGCCCTGACTAGCAGACTCACTGAGTAAAACCTTGACTCTGTGCACTAACACAGCCCACACTCTAGATGGGAGACCTGACCCAAGACAGATTTTTGGCAGAGTGCTGGTTTTAGACCGAAGAGAGCTTGGCCAACTTTTAACCCTGGACACATTGCTTTTAACTTTGGATACCAGGCTGTTAAAGATCTCAAAGAGCATGTTTTTCTTGCTCACATTTCACAACGTCTGTCATGATTGATTACAAAACAAGTGTTAAACTATGTATGTCCGCGAGGCAAGTTCTGCCTCGAAATGATCATAGTCATTTCTAGGTTTTACATTTTCTACTTTTGTGTAGTCACATTTTGTACACAGCAGAAGTGAATTTCAAATGCAAAAGTTTCTCTTTTTTCCATAGGTTCTTTTTAAACTAGAGTTGGTTTTCAAATCTACCAATTAATTCACTCAAGCTGCTAGTGAATACAAACTAAACCATAGGATGATTTAGATACTGCCTTTTTGATTCTCCCGATTGTGTTAAAGCAACACAAGAGACAGGCAAATCATATTTAGCTCTTAAATTTACTTATGTGGGAAAAGTAGATTTGGGATTAGATATAGATTAGATATAGTTTACACTTTTGGTCTATGATACAATGTTAAATGTTAGAACATGAAGAACATATTGATAAAAGAAACTCACTTTATGCATGTGCATTTACCATTAGAGACATTGAAATAGCAATCCATTATTATAGCTATCTGCCAAGTGCATCTGACTTTTGAAGGAAATGGGAGATAGCCTTCTGATTGGTTTGTTGCATGTTACATCCAAAAAGACAAAGATAGAAAGGTTAGTGAGAAATGTAACAATGCCAATTGTACAGCAGTATTATGTGTCACAGTATCCAGAGTACAGAGAGAAAATCCAGGTATATGGGAGAACATGCAACAGTTCAAACCCAGAACCCTCTAATACCATTGTATCACCTTTCCGCCCTCAAGGGTAGACAGAATTGTTTAATTTAGAAATTGTCTTTTTGCTAGCAAAACAGACGCATGATTTGTTTCTGCACAAAAATCCAATTTCTAACTTAATAAAAGTGAGTTTAGTGCTCAGCCAGATTCTGGAGATTTAAAAACACTCAACAATTTCAATTTGAAGGTAGCGACACATCTGATTCATAGAGGGTGGGATCAACCAACGTCCTAGGCCCCACTTCTAGGGGTAAAATAGGGATTTGCAATTAAATTAAGCCCTGTAACCACTGCTTACAATTAAACTTGAATAACACAACATGCATGCAGCTCGACAAAACTTTTCCAGATTGAGTTTTCTGTCTCTCTAGTGCTGCAGGAGCTATTAGAAAACTTGCAGACTGGTTGTCCTATTAGTGGTCATAGGAAGTATACTGATCATGTCTTCACATTATTTCTTCTAAAAGTGGGGAATGTCAAGCAAATCATTTCAATTATCAGAGCGCCTGTTGATTTGCACTATAAAGAGCAGCATGTACAGCGTGGATATGAGTTTCATCAACATGGAGGGTGGTCCTTAACCGGTGCTGGTCATTTAACTCACACTCAGTGGCAGCCATGTTTTAATCCACCAGCAAAGGGTAGATCCTTTAAAACAGATGAAAGACAAGATATGCAGCAGTGTTTAAAATTTCATGTCAGATTTATAGACTTAGGCCTTTTCTTTCATGTATTAATAAGCCCAGTGAACATCTGAGCTGAGAGATTATGGACTGAAATCAGCCTAAATATGAATAAGTCATCTTGAGTTAATGTGATTTGGATCTCTGCTTTTCATCTTCTTAAGTGTCAGAGCAGGAGTGAGGGAGTCATTATAGGGAATTGGATGATGAGACCCTTGCCTTTCCAAACAAACCTCCTACCTGGCATCTACCAGGGGGCTGAGACAATCAGATTCAAAGAAACTTGTCATTTGTTGTTCTGCTGTAACTCTGTTGATTACATGCTTTTGATCAGCAGGGGGTTTCAGTGAGAAAGTTCAGACTAGAAGTTGTGAGACCAGGATCAACCAGGGTCAGAACTACAGTTATAGTCTTTGTTTGCCGATTGAGGATGGGTTTTGATGAATGTTCAAAGTTGTTTTGAACCTCTCACTCTTTTACACAGTCACACTGGGAACTGCCAAGTAACACCTGCACTGATGTTCTATTGGTCACTGAAGACTGACCAATATATCCACTGTACGGAGTCCGGTGACTGTAAGTATTTTGGCAAATGTTAAAGTATATTGAGGTAAATTGACCACACTTAAATAGTAAATTTAATTTCTTATTCTGCAAAAACATAGATTTCATGACATGGTGGCCTCACATCAGTATAAGTGATAAAGATGAATAATAATATAGCACAATTCATGTATATATATACTGTATATATGTGTGTTAGTAACGCTCAGGTGGTCAGAGTAGTTGTTGGGAGGAGGGTTTATGAGATTATCTACAGTTATAAAATAGAACCCTTGAGTTGTTGGTATTTTGATTTATAAGGTCCAAGAAATAGTATCGCCAGATGTTTCTGACTGATGCATTATATTCTGTTAGGAGTTCTTCTAAAGGGATAGTTCACTGAAAAATGAAAATGCGAGAGTCCACATGAGTCCACAAAATGTTGTTGCAGCCGAATCCCACACAATTGTATCCAATGGTGACATACACTTCAGACGTAATTAACCAACAGAAAAAAATGAACATGCCTCCATACTGCTCGTTTGGTGTCATCCAAGATGTACCGAGGAGGATGGAGAGGTGATATTTTCAAAACCTCAAAAAGGGCCTCCTGTGAGCGTGGCTGGATGCAGTGTTTGCTCTGGTTGAGCAGTAGCTACTGTCAAAATGCACTGGTCATATTTCAAACTTTACAAAATGCTACAAGAAGAAATGTGCATAAACCAGCTGCTTCCCAACCTCACCACTTTCCTTTATTATGCAGCTGGCTTCTGTGTTCAGTGTGAATGGGTAAAATCAACATTGATTACTAGGTCATATTTACTCTGCTGGTATATCCGGGTGTTTATCAGCTTCAGCTGATTGTCCCATCGATGGCATTCTAATTGGTTTGTGGTCTATTATTAGCACATAAAAATGTATATATTCACTAATTTATGTGTAAAAAAGTTTGAATCAGTGCATCCATGTGGAAGGGTGTAAAGGACTTATGCAATGTAATTGTGTATTTCAGTAGGGAATAGGTCATGTATTTATTGTACATACCAGCCTATTTGTTTTGCCACTTTTTTTTACCCCCAATTTTATTTTATTGTATTTTCCGGGTCAGAGGAAAAGGGTTGATAAAGAAGTGGATTCCCAGGAAAAAATGCAGATTGTGATTGTTTGCGGTCAGATTCATACATACTACACACTCTCCTTCCTTTCTTATCTCCATGCAGCTGGTCAACAACTCCGTGACCTGGTTTTCCTCCTGATGTCAAATAACATTGAATGTTGAAACTGAAAATCATGAGGAAGGGAATCATATACCTGTTGTTCAATTTCGAGGAATATGCAATTGAGAGAAAGTCCAACTTCCTCCAGCCTGGGTCTTCATGGTTATGGCCATCATTTCTGTTCCATAAAATGTTAATTTCACTAATCACTGACATGACTGATAAAAAATATCAGATAGGGCAAGAAACAAAAAATATTTTTATAATTTTATTTGAAAGAGAAAACCAGGTTGAACAGTTGTGGCTTCTCTATAGCCTACCTACAGAATAACTATGCATTTGGTGTGAAAACACCGGTAATGGGCTTATATCTGCCTTGCTCGGTCCAGACATTTGGACTTTTCAGTTTAGTCTGAACCAAAATAACATATAAGTATGAAATATGCCTTCGGCAATGGTCTGAACCAATTGTGACCAAAATTTGGACCAAAAGAGAGGATCTTGGTCCGAACCAAACTGAACCGTGGTTCTGTTTGTTTACAGGTTGAAATCACTCGTTGGATAATTTGGGATTTTGGACCAACTGCATAAATAAAGCAGTTTTCACAAAATGACCTCTGGGTAAAATCCAATCAATTGGCTACAGAGTTCACCCGTAGTCTGCCTTTCATACATGCACAACACAGCGGGAGGTTTTCTGCACAGACGTGTTATTCAGGTGAGAGGTGGAGCAGCCTGGTGCAGCTGACAGAAACAGGAAGTGACGTATTAACTCTACTGCCTGGATCACGTCATCATATTTACAGCACCCATTCACCGTCACCAGCTCTTTTCACCACAAACTCTCTTGACATCTTCGTCTGTGTCTTCTATCAATGTGTCACACACAGATATTTGTTTTCTTTCTTTTTTTTTCAATTCAGCTGTCCAGTAAGCATGTAGTTGTCTCACCCTAAAGTTTGTGGGCCAGTATTGATGATGGAAAATCTGGATCTGCATCAGAATTATGTGCAAATACTACCCATTTTGAGTGAACTAAATATGCAAGAGTAGTCTGACACCTCACTGTTTATAACACACAATGATTATCCTTTGCTGGACGGGCTACTACTAAATAAAAAAAATAGGAGTATACCTACTTCTCCAGGCACAACTACATCACTGTTCAGGTGTGAACATGCCCTTAGTCTTTGGAGCATGATCAAAGCCTTGCAGAAACTGTACTTGTTATATGTGTAATGTAAAAAATATTTTATACAGAGTATAGGCTCTTTTTTTCTCTGCAATTCATTCCTGAAAATGTTTTTCAGGATCAGCCTTATTTGCAATGTATGTGTACACATATTAGGAATTTGACTCCGGTGTTAGTTGCTCTTACACAAATAGACATACAGTAAAAACAGCCAACAAAATAAACATAACTACTATGTGCAAATAGAGTGAAACTGTACAAGACAGTACTGCAACTGTGGACCAAACAAAAATAAATGGATAAACAATAACAGTACAAAAAGGAGCTGAAGACACCAGAAAAGTAGACCAGAGAATTTTTGGCTTTACCCTACTTGGACTGCAGCCTCAATTGTGGATCCTTCCTTGATGATCGGTGATAGACTGATTAATATTGTGGCTAATTGGTGAGGATGGTGAGTGACAGGCTGTTGGGTTGGGTGTATATGTGAGTTGGTAGGTAGTTGTCAGACTGCTGCAACAGTCTGACTGGAGCCTGGAGCGCCCTGGCCCAACCCCAGTTTACCCCATCCCTGCAGTACCCTCACTAGGTCCCACAGGGAGGCTTCTGCTGGTGGAAATCAGCAGAGATGGAGCTTTCAGGAGACACAAAGTGAACTGCAGAACTCCTGTGGTTTTAAATAGAGGGAGTGCCCCCGGCTCAATTACTGTCTCATGGAAAGTGGAGGAGCCATAATTGAATGTGACACAAGCAAGCTGTGTGCACTTGGCTGTGGCAGCGCCTCTCGCAGTCAGAATTGAACTCTGACAGTGATCTGCTGCATTGTGCACACACCAACAACATGGATGAGCAACCAGAATGGTGGAGCCATCATAAAAAGTGGCACTAAGCAGTTTCTTTTTAAACACACCTGTGCTACCAACCTGAAACAGTAAGTAAAACAGCAGCAGAGAACAGAAACATAACATCCATGAAGGTTCACTGTATTCTCATGAATTAAAATCGTATCAGGACTCATCCGAGAACAGGAATTGATAAACTCAAAAATGTCTGAAAGCGTTTACGAATAAGCATATTATGTGCAGTTTACTAATGTTACAAAATGGCAGGGCCGCTGTGGCGGCTGTGGCTGATCGGGTTAGAGTGGTCGTCCTCCAACCAGAAGTTCAGCAGTTCGATCCTCAGTCTTCCCCATCTGCATGCCGAAGTGTCCTTGGGCAAGATGCTGAACCCCTAAAATGGCCCCTCATAGATGTTAAATGCACTAATTGTAGGTCGCTTTGGATAAAAGCGTCCACCAAATGACATGTTAAACTGGGATTTCTGGGTAACGAAGTTCAATAGATTTTGACATGGCCGAATGGAAGTGCCACAGTACAAAACTAAGATTTAGTCACACACCAATAAACGTTTTCCACCTTGTTTTCCAAATGAATTTTAAAGTGTCCGTGGATCTAACTATATTCTTATTCATGCATCTTCAAAATACTACAAAGGATTTTTCTAGAGAAGGGTAACTCACTTTTTTGCCATTATGTCTTCTGTATAGGCAGCAGTGTTGAATAAAATATAAGTTCATCTGTTTTTCGTGTGAGATCGGCAATTGAATAATGTGGCAGACATGCCTTTCATGTAGTCAAGCTTTAATAATCATCATGTTTAATCATTTTGCTCAACATTAGTTAATGTCACTTAAAATCTATTTCTTAATGGAGTCTTTCTGAGACAGAAAGAAATGTGTTCACGGCTAGATCTATTTAAAGACAATAATATATGTATCGTATAATGCCTATCTGTGTGTGTGTGAGAGAGAAACAAAGTCCATTGCACCTAACATGTCTTATTCATGATTCCCTGCTACAGAAATCTATTCTCAAGTTTTGAAAAATTTTCGTCCTACACCAACATTCTGTGTCAATCCGAAATCCTATGGAGAAAAATATGCTGTGTCCTTGTGACTGAAAGTGATACTCATGCATGAAAAGAACTGCTAGATATAAGGATGGGTTAAAGAGACTGCGTAACGAAGCAGGTGAATGCATAGGTGTGTGTGTGTCTGTGTGTGCATTTATGTGACTGTTCACACTGCGGCAGGTGTCTGTCTGACAGGCGTGTGATGAGTTGAGCCCTGCACTGAGCCTGTCTAAGCCCAGTGACTGGGCTCCTTCTCTATCCCAATAAGCTGCCCTGGGTCTGCTGGGCTGATACTTAGACACCCCATCCCCATCCCCATCCACCTTTGACTGCATCAGTCACTAGAATACCAATGACTCAATGTCCCTCACTTCCCACCACTACCTGCCATCTATGCATATTTGATGCTTAGCCCCCTGATCTGAATTGCACTGGTGTTTTTAAAATGCCCTCTGTAACCTGTACAGAATACAGCTTTCCTTCAGAATTGAACCAGTATGTGGTCCTGAAGGATAAAACTGATGCTGGAAGGAAAATTCATGTTTTATACAAACATTATTTTCATAATTTTGACCATCTATTATCTATCCTAGAGTGTCCAAAATGGAATCGGTTTATCGTCTAAGGAGCACAAATGATGCATATCAGATTTTTCATTTTTGATATTCCTTGTATTTTTCATGCAACTAGGATTATGAGCCTGATAATAGATCTAGAGAAAGGGTCACGAGGTCACAAAATAAATTGTTTAACAAATGTGAAAAAAAAGAAAAGAAATCATGTCAGGTTTTGTAGTCAAGGAGCGACATCCTTTATAATTGTCGACATAAATGTGGGATTAATCCCAGCTCATAAATACTCAGGTTGCGTTTTTTGTATTCAATGAAAATAGAAACTAATAGTTGCACTGAACTTGTAGACTAGAGGTTCATTCATTCATTCAATCTGTTTGACCCAACATGTACCTATCAAACAGGTCAACAGGCATACAAGGTTGACACCAGCTACCCGAGGAATGAGCAATGGTCAAATTTGCTTATAGAGTTTAATGTTAGTTGTACTCAACATTATCAACAAAGCAATAAACATAAACACTACAAATGTATTCTTGTACATTTAATCTCTTTAATCTTTTTTAAGTTAGATATGCGATATACTCTGAGATGCTACAGATGCTAACACTAGACATTGTAAGTCTGTCTTTGCTGAAATGCCTTTTCACTGTAGTGTGGCTGTGTACAGTGTGGACTGGGATGGTTCCCAAAGGGTGTGCTCCAATTATTGGGGCCATCACATTGCTTAGCCTCCCTGGGGCACTTTAAGCCATGGTGCTGGAAAGGATTCTCTGACCAATTGAACCTTATAGAAGGAGCAAAGAAGATTCCATCCTGGTTGTGGGGCAATGGGCAGATCTTTATCTTTGTAGAGGGAAAGATGCATGGAACTCTTCTGGGGTCATCAGCTAGAACAGGGCGAGGGGCATCTGGACAACTTCACATAGCCTGTTGGCAGCAGGGCCTCAGTTAGAATGGAAATGGATGGCTGGATAATTTTTTCCTATTGATAGACCCAAGCCATGTCTTCCCCTGTGCCTAGTGTTAATGCTAAGCTAGGCAAACCACACCCGACTATATGAAATTAATATTGTTCTCCCTAACTCACTGAAAGAAAGCAAAAGTGCCTCTCCCAAAAACTGTTCCTTTAAACATGAAAACCGTTTCCTATACCAATGTCATTTAGTCAGGTATAAAATATCACCACCAACACGCCACTCAGTATTCTGAAAATGAAGTGTTTAAATAAGCCTCCTTCACAGAGTATATTAGGCCCCACCCCACCCCCCTCCTCCAGCACCCTGTGGTTTTATAGCTAGCATGCAAGGCACAGCATATCTTTTGGCTTGGTCTAACAATAAAAAAATGCTGCATTCACAACAATATGAACAATAGCAGGGAACAGTGAGCCTGTGAAATGTTTATTCAGCACATTAAAGAGTAATGAGTAGCCTCCTCCAATGACTGAAACCACATTACTAACATGCTCACAGTTAAAGGAGTCTCTCTCCCAGGTTTAATGGGTTACTTGGGTAAACATAAACAACACCATAATGAGCTAAGATCCATATTTTCCTCATTTTCTGTTGATAAGCAAAAATGGTTCTGGTAAGCAAAATTAGCCCCTTACATCTTTAGGCAAAAAAGATGTACACACATACAGTGCAGAGCACAATGCTCCCTCACACGCACATACACACGCACACACATTCTTGAATGCATACAATTAGCACCTTTACCGAGCTAATTTACACTGTAACACACACACACACACACACACACACACACACCGGTGTCATTTCTTCTCAAGCTTCACTTCCACTTTAGCCTTGTTGTTCCTCCAGTTCTAGGTGTGGTGCAGAGGAGAGGTGGGGTGAACACGGCTGGAGCATTTGAATCCTTAACCACACAGCTGGCGATGCTCTCGTAGTGGCTTGTTTTCTCTGTTTCATCAAAAAAACAAGGATCACAACTTTGTTGGCAAAAGACAAGCTTGCAATGTCATCATATTTACTGCCATGCAAGTGGAGTTTTTGTTCATGCAATCTGCATTTTGCTTAGGTAGCCAAAAAGCAGCCTTTTCTCCTGGGCAGCGGGTACATTAAGAGATGGGAGGTGAAATCCCTTGCCTATTAAAAGTGAATGTGGTGTGGAATGTGGAGGATATAGGGCTCTGTGGCATCCATTCTGTGCTCATTTCAAATGTATTTGTGTGACAAGCTGGTTATTAGGTCAGATAGCTCCCAGTCATTATGCCACATTCTCAGAATGAATTTATCTAGATTACATAATTGGACTCCCCCATGTGAGGTAGTGGCTGAGTCTTTACCTGCATGAAGTGGATGATTAGTTTTGTGCTGCACAGGGACAGTCGCCATCTCAACTCACAGCCAGAGCCTGATTGAAGAGGCTCAGACCTGGAATCTGTAGCAGCGGGAGAAAAGGCCTTGAGCTAATAAAGCATCACTGGAGCCACTTCAGATGCTCAACCAATTTACCATATTAAGTCACTTAGTCACATCCACTTCCCCTGTAATCCATTCACTGCTAATGCCCGAATGCTGTTTGGGAATTAAGGTTAATCATCTCCTTATTCATCAAAGCCAAGAGGGCAATTACTGCATGGAGTGCAGGGGTGGCTCTGGCTGAAGAGCCACAGCTTAGTTTTTGTCATCATACGCTGTACATGTTGTAATTACATCATAATAAAGTGCAATTAGTTAATGAATGGGTGCATATGCTGCTAATGACAGGCAGTAATCTAGCTGCGTCTTTGCCCCTGTACATATACCCCCTCCTCTGCAGCACTGAAACTCTCACCCTGAGCTGCGGGTGTGCACATGTGCCTTTGTCCTCTTCACTGGGCTTTTTCCAATGTGGGTACAATCCTGTGTGAAGTCGTTACAATGAAACTGTTCCTCATTTGCAAAGTAGTTTATATTTGATATCCTACCTGATCACAATCTCTGAAGTGCCATTTTTATACATTGTTATTTCTTTTTATTTCCTTGCAGTTGTGGAAAAAAACCTGGATCCTTTACTCAACTAAAAGTACCAATTCAACAATAAAAACATATTTTATAACAATTAAAAGTCACACATTTTAATTGAAAGGCTTAATAGAGAAATGCACTTGATATATAACACGATGCTGTCCATGCAGAAACATCTTTTTACTGTTTTAGCTGCTGGAGATGGAGCTAGTTTTAGCATTTTTGTAAGCGGTCACTAGCCAAAGGATAATATAAGGACATCTTATGGTAATTTTTTTAAAATTTAAAATCATAAGTGGCTATTATTAATTTTAAGTGTTATAAATGTGGCACAGCCTGGAATGTACTGAAGCAGAAGTATAAAGAACCAGGAAATGGGAATATTTATGTAAATACAAAAACAACACTTTCACAACGTTTTTATTGTCTTTCTCGTTAAATTGTATAATTACTGTTTATGTTTGGTGAACATAAATAGATGTCCATAGACATTTTTCTTCTTTTTGCTGCTGTAACACTTTAAATGTTATCTATTTCATCTCAATTCTTTCTCACTTGATCTTTTCTATTAGGCAGTATGTTACGGACAGAAACATGTTTGTCTTGGCTACTCCACAATCCACAGAACACACTATGTACAAGTTTCATATAGAGATAAGTGTATTTCTTCCCTGGAAATTATTCCAGATAAAGCTGTTTACGACAGTGGTAGTGAAATGAATCAAAGAGACCAGTATCTCAAGATGTAACTAAACCAAAACTATCTGTGTTGGGGAAGTGAGATAAAAAATTGTGTATAATTTTGAGTTAACAGACTTAAAATCTCAACGTCAACCTTTTGTCTTTCTTCCCATACACTGTAAATGATGAAATGAAAGTCTAGAATTACTGTCTAAAACTAAAATATGAAAATGTAGATGTATTGTTTAGGCATATATAGTCTTTATTTAATGCTCATTCAAACTTCACCTACTTTGCTGTCATTGTCAAGCCAGTTAGCAATCACGTTCACATGCAGAGGTTACTGTGGTCATGGCGACATGCTGGACAAGCGTTCCTTTAACTGTGGTGCTCTAATCAGTGTTGATGGAGTGTGAGGGGGGATGCTAATCTGGGTCATTGCATATGTAAATGCACAGCTGGGATCGTCGCAGTGCCAAAACACATCAGCCAGGGTGTCTGAGTGTCACCCAACATTAGCTCCAACATGTCGAGTGAACAGGAGAGATAGACACACACCCCGTCAGAGGGGTGTCCTCTGACGGGAGGGATTAGTGTGATCACCAGCAGTGTTAATATCCATCTTCCCATCAGTCTGGGACGACATTTACTGGATGCAATGCAGCCACACACACACACACACACACATGCAATACAGTTGAACTTCTCTCAGTTTTAATTCAGTTTTAAAATGTTGCAATATCGCTAGTATTTCTGCCTCCAACACTGTTCGATGGATTTGATTGACTAGAAGTCAGATTTGATGATGCATTTATTTGTCCTTTTATTTGGGCTTTTGGGAGAGAGGAGCAAACTAAATATTATATTTTATAATCATATTATTTTGTATAGTGTATTGGATATAGGCATATTATCATCTTAAAGGTTGTTGATACAAGTTGTTTGGTATTTACTGAAACGGCTGCTGCTGCTGGAAACAGATCATCAAGACAATAATGTGATATATTGGTCACATAAAAATATACATAATGTATATTGATTATGAGGCTTTGAAGAAATGCAGAGTTTAGAGTTGGATATTTGGACATACATACTTTATGGCTGTTGCAAGGATCAAACCTCCAACACTTAAATTTCAATACAATTCAAGGAACCAATTTGTCATTGTGCCGCCTTGTGGTGAGAGACAAAATTTGAGGGTGAGCTGTCCCTCTTCAGAGTCTCTTCTTGTGGCTGAAGTGTTGCCATCAATGAGCAATTCAGCTGCAGAGGTCTGTGTCACTCTGCACTCCCTGGCATTGTATGGAGAAACCACTTTATCCCTGAGCTGCACTAATTACCTCAAGTGTTTTACCGTGCCCGGGCTCCACCACATTGTAAGTCTTCGAAGTATCCCACCCTGTTTTTGTCTTCCATCCATTACAATAAGCACAATACTAAATTGTGCAGTAAAAACGACCACAATTAGATGGGTTGGTGTGTTGATTGACAAGAGCAATAAACATTTCATACTGAAGTTACTCAGACCTCATAACTGCTAAAATGCCTCTGACAATAACTTTCGAAACAGATTTTAAACTGAAATGTTTGCAAAGCTGCCAAGTATTATATTGTTGAGAGCGCAACAAAACATGACAACGAATGTGTGATCGCAGAAGCAGCATAATAACTCACATCCAATTTTTGCCCTGCTGTAGTCAGGGTGCGTGGACATGGTGTTATTTGTAACTGTCCATACAAAAACAGACCGATAAAGACAAAATATCTGGAGAAAAACTGCCCTGAATGCCATGAAATCTGGCAAAATGTTGAAACACAGCACTGATGTAAAAACAACTCGTCTTGCATAGATGGTCTGTTTGCTTCTGCTGTGGAACGAAAGAGATCAAACTCTCCTCAATTGTAGTTAATATAATACAAGTCCTCCGATGTAAATGAACATTTAGATTGTTTGTCCCTACAACAGGAGTGTACAAGCATCAAGCATACCTGATCTTTGCCTTCATGGTATCAATAACATGACCTGCAGGAGCACTAGTTAGTAAGATAAAGAACTTCCTACAGGCTAGCATGGTTACAATAAGAAGTCCACAGAAGGGTCATTGATTGATGTCACACAGGAGACAACAAAATGTACTTGTGTGCAATTATGAGATGCATGCACAGATGGCCTATGTTTTTTTAAAGGTGGACAAATTGTTAAAATAAAGTTGAAAAAATTATATGGTAGGCTATAGTAAATTACTATTAACAGTCTAAAATGGTGGTGGCTCCATCAGTAGATTATACATCTGACAGTAAAATAGCAAGTGAACTGTCTTGTCCTATCTATAACTCATACCCCTCACAGCCACCTGCAATATGTCTTGCCTCCACTCCACAGTTTACGCTCCTCTCATCCCATGCTCAGCTGACTTAGGCGAGTGTGTGTTAGGTGTCAAGTCTGATTCTGTCCAGTTGATGTTGGCGTGAGAGTGTGGAGGCTGTGACGGGGGAGCTGGGCAGAATGATGATCAGAGCCGATGGTGCCCTTTTCTTCTGATCACACATTACTGTGCAACAGACTCGTGTCAGAACAGCAGCAGCGCTGAGATGTGCACAAAGGCCAGCATCAATCAAGAGGGCTATTCATCTGTCTGGGGCCGTAACCCCCACACCTCATCTGTTCCTCCTACCTGTTTGTCTGACAGCTGGATGTACAGGCCAGCCGGAGCTAAGGAGCTGCCAACCACATAGTAACTGAGATGAATGAAGAGTCTCACTTCACACTGACTAATACACAGTAATACACAACACTGACCAATGCTTATACGTAACTGTTAATAAAAGGAAATCAAACATTTGTAGACAACTGTCATGCAGAATTGACTAAATCACACATTTACACAAAGACTACAAAGATCTTACTTAAAAATTCACAACATATTTTTTAGCCATTTGGGAGCAAAGCAGCAGACTCTAAATGCAACACTGACATAGAGCATGATCACCATCAAGTTGATGGTGAACATCTTATAGTTGCAATGAGCAGACACACAGCAACATTATCATTAATTTAGAAACAAGTCTTTGTGTTGATCATCACTACAAGAGACATGTCCTGCTTACATTGTAAATATGTTATTGAGCTAATATATGTAAAAAAAAAAAAAAGAACAAAGAAAATGGCTGCCCTCAATAAAAGACACAGTGGTCCACATTCTACTTCCCAACTGAGAAAATGAGGAAAAACACTTGTTATTTTGACATTTGGAGATGTTCAGTATTCCAAGTGCAAACTTTGTAACCAGCCTAGATACACAACCTAAATTAGCATATTTAGTTGTGTTACATATTTGCTATCAGATGTTTACTGAGATTTGTATTTGTGTTGGCAGTCTGTTGACATGTCTGTAATTCTTCATCACCAAGTAGGAGACATTGTAAACTCGGAATAACAAGTCGAAGGCTTTGATGTTTTATTATGATGTGGCATTAGCACTGATGTCACAGGGCTAGCAGCACCAAGATTCCAGAAAGGGTGAATTCTCTATTGTCTTTTGGACTATGTATCAGTTTATCATAGATCCTGTAAAATAAAACCTGAATAGCCACATTAAGAGCAGAGTAGGCTGCCCACATCCAGATACAGCAAGGTTTGTGAACTGGCCAGACAGCAGGCTGCCACCCATCAGTAACACTGTAACTGGAAGAAAGTTGACCAATCTGTTACCATGGCTAAATCCAAGGAGTGGATATTACAATGTGTTGATATTATTAAAAATTCTCTGATTATAGAAATATGGTTGAGGTGGTGGAGGACAAATGAGTCCATGCCCAAAATATATTCTTTACTAGAAGAGAACGATTAAAGATTCCATAATTGAAAAGAACATGTGATCAAATTTCCACCTTTGGTATTTGCCATATATGTCTGATTTTCTGCATCGTATGCCACACACAAGAGTGCGTGTGGTCAGGATGTACTCTCCACTTATTTCACCAAGTGAGTCTGATTCCAGTAGGTTTGTATGAAAATATGCACTAAATATTGAGTTTATGCATGGTGTTGTCCACCTGCAGGCAAGGTCACTGCCAGAAAACAGACCACCTTTTGTGATAGTGTAGTGCTCTTGCCAGAGGAGTTGAGTTGACAGTATGAATTGTGATGTGAAGGACGTTATAACAGGGGATGTTTTCCCACAGGTGCTGCTCCACTGCTATCAAACATGGTACATACTGATAAACATCAATTGTAGCTGCATGGAGTCAGAGGTAAGCTGTCATGGTACTGGCTTTGAGTCAACAGCAGATAATAAAATCTATGTTTCAGATGAAAACTAAGAGACAAAAGAACTAACAGGGCTTTAAATTGAACAATGCTGTTAGTAGGTTGGGTTTATGATGTCATCTTTCACACAAGAGACTTAAGTTTACGGTCTGTTATGGCTATTGAATGAGGACTACACCAGTTTAGCATTGTCAGATCAACACTAATTGTTTTGTAAAGGCTATTGAGATGGATTTGAAAACCATCTTTAGGACTATAATAACATCTGACATTTTGTGATGAAAAAAACAAGCATTATCATTAACGCTGCATACAAAAGTTAACGACCCTGTGCAATTTATTTGTTTTCTCTTTTTACAACTTTTATATGTTTAATTGGGTTGCAACATATTATATATGTCCAGGATGACGTTATAAAAATATGTTCTTAGAGATTAAATTATTACACTTAAAATATTTACAATTTTAAAAATATGCTATATATATGCTATAAAAAGTAGCCATGTGTAACAATAGAATTTTTATGTCAAGAGCAGTTTTTGTAAGACAAAAAAAAAGTTGCTACATGCCTCCAAACAAACGCTTTGAGGTAATACTACAGAATAAATGTAGGGTGAGTTTAATTTAGGTTTTACTCTTTTGACATTGAATTTAGTTAAAACATTTTCAAAATAGTGCTCATCAGCTCATTTTCATCTGGCACAGTACTACGCTTGTTGATGGCTTATTACCTAACATACATACAAATGCTGTATAGATAAAATGGATTTTATTTGCACTGAAACAATACAATCAAATATTTGTGGAACTCAAAATATTGCAGTTCAATTTAGAATCAATTGACTTTGGAGCAGAATGGATTCCACACATTCCAACGTGCAACTTCAAAGCAACAAGGCTAAAGATGTGAACGAGAGAAGAAGACTGATACAGAAATGTAGAAGTGTGATGAGAAGAGCAAAAGGGAGGTGAAATGAAAGAATAGCTGGTGGAGAAGGAGGAGATTGGGAGGTGAAAGGACATGAGGGAGGCAGGAAGTGGAGGGAGAGAGAAAGGTGGGTGTCATCACTCGGAGAAAGAGGTGGAAAGCAGGAAGTAGAGAAGAAAGACGGAAGTGGAGAGAGAAAGCCAAAAGAGGGGAGTGGGAGAAGGCAATATGACATGTAGGGAGAGGGAGTGAGGCAAGAGAGGGAGGAAGCCCCAGCTGTTGTCAGTGTCGTGCTCCTGACGGCCTCCTCCTGCCTCTGCTCCTCTGTAATAACTTGTCAGATCGATGGCTCCCCAGACAGCAGGGCTTTTTACTGCTGCACAAATGAAGTGTGTGACATTTCTGCTACTTCACAGGTCACCGCAGCACTGCACTCCTACACTCACGCGTTTGTGAGGCCAACAACAAGGATTGGGAGATGCCATTCCCATCTGCCAAGTTGTACGCCCCCTGAAGGACATGCTGGGTAATCGCAGGGTTGGTCGACAAAGAAAAATGTTTATCAAACTGTATTTTACTTGTAAATAATAGACTAAATAAGCCTAATTATTTTAACAATTAATTAACACATCATTCCACCACGTTTCGTGGTAATCCGTCCAGTAGCTTTAGCCTATTCTTGCTAACAAACAAACCAACCAACAATCAAAAGGACAGGGCAGAAAGAAAATCCCCTTGGCCAAAGCAACAAATACAAAGCACATACACACACTACCTGTTGGAATTTAGCAAAACACCGTTCAGTGTCTGTCACCTTCCAGGCCAGCTACTGATTACGGTCAGTAGCTGTCAGAGGATTACGGTCAGTAGGGTCAGAGGAGAACTCAGCAAACTCAGGTCTCTTGCTTGAGTGTCACATGCAAGACTTTGTCAAGTATTTTATTAGACAGTTTTTGTTGATACAGCCCATAGGAATAGCTATGTAGGGCTCCTTGCTTGAAACAACATGTAGCAAGGAATTTTTTTTATTTTTTTTTCAAGAACCCTGTTGGTGAAATATGCTTGTTTAGGTAAAAACCAACCTGAAAATGATTTAACTTTGGTTCAGTGGAAAAGACATCAGAATTGTTTAATTACATCTAAATGTAGCTAACTATCAGCTCACATTCACACAGCTCTACTTCACTAGTATTCAATAGGCTGCTATGCTTATAAGCCTATAGGCCTAACAACCACAATGAGGGAAGGCTAATCATTTTAGCTGCTAATAGCCTTCCAAAGCAAACTATGCATATACTTCTCAAATATACAATTAAGTGTGTGTAACTAATTATATTTAATGTTCGCACATTTGAAAAAAACTATAATAGATTGAGGCCCAACTGACCACTTCAGCTGCATACTGTTTTACTGTCTCCTCCAGGACTGATGAGCAACAGAGCACCGTGTGTGTGTGTGTGTGTGTGTGTGTGTGTGTGTGTGTGTGTGTGTGTGTGTGTGTGTGTGTGTGTGTGTGTGTGTGTGTGTGTGAACCTGCAGATATCTTTGGAGGAAACCGATAATACTGTGACTTTTTGGGGTATATAACATTACTGCTAGAATATTTCCTAATATTATCAAAACTAACAGTATTGAATAAAATCCTAGAAAATAAGATAATAGTCATCAAAACAGAATTATGAAAGTTTTGCCCAACAGTAGTCCTAGAGGACTTTTGGGATGGTTGCGGAGTAGTTGCAGCTTTGACCTACAGCCGAATGAAGCTAGACTTTAAGTTATCAGGGATCAGATAAGGTTTTAACAAAAACTAGCAAGTTTCAACGTAGAAGGGACAGGGATAAATGTTTTTGTCTTGCAGTTACATTAAAATACATTTTCATAATTATTCAACTGGCACACACACATAAATGGGAGTCACATCTGCAGTAAAACCATTGCCACTCTTCCCATCACGCCACTACAGTTGATGCCCACTACATTGCAGTGAGAGGCTGGGCTCTGGAGATGGTTCTGCTGTTGAAGGGCAGAATGGACAGGAAACAGGTTTAGGTGGGGAGGGAAGCAATACACGAGGTGCTAGAGGAGTGAGCTTGGGTGAAAGTGGGGGTGTGGGGGCCTTTTGGTGTATCTCTGTGCAGCAACTGTCAAAGACGATTTTCCTTGCCTCCCACTGTACTACTGAGATGGAGGAAGCAGCAGTATGATCCATGAACCTGCATGAAAATCAATGTGGGCAGCCCAAACATGAAATCGATGCGGCCAGCTGGCAAGGCAGAAGTGGGAGCTGGAGAGGAAGAAGGGAAGAGAGGGGGGAGGGAAGTGTGGAGGAAAAGAGGTGGGGTGGAGGAGTTCACTGAAGTCCACTGGAGTGGGACGCTCTCCTCCTGAGCTGGGCTACGCGGGGGAGTTGAGGTCGGGGCAATGTGGGAGGGGAAACAGGGGTGAAGTTTGTTGATGTGGTAATGAAGAGGTGCTACGGAGAGATCGACAAATAGGGGGTCTGAAGACTTGTATCAATGGCTAGTTTTGGATTAAAGCTATTGCTAAGTAATCAATGCTGAGGTTTTCTTGCCAAAAGACAAGTATTTATTGGTTTGCCAAGAATCAAGTCCTTCTCCAACCCAAACCCCAAATTGATTTGACTTGCCCATCGACCTTTTAGACAAATACCAATTCGGTGTGTTTAGATTCAAATGTAGACTTTTGTCTGTGTCCTGTTAATAAAGTCTACAGTACACGTAGTCAGATCTGCATCAGATTAATCGTATGTGAGGAGTGGATTACATGGGTCCGACTTAATATGACCTGTACTTATCAGACATAAAAGAAGTTGTGCATCTGCCTGCTGACAATGGAGGACTGGTTCTGTCCAGGACTGTCTTACAGGGCACAACAGAGCAGTGATTCCGCCATCTTGCAGCTACATCTCAGAGACATTAAATTGCACAGGCTGGCCAGAAATTGAGCGACGCCTGCGAGCTAGTTCAGGCAGCCAACTCGAGCTGCGCTGCTCCAATCATGTGACAAACACCACGTGACATACCTCACTCTCAACAATCATCTGTAATACACACCCACCTTATTAGCTGGTCTATTTAAACAGAGAAAATTTCCCATCACTCCCTTTGCTTGCCCCGCTGCTGCGTCAGTATTGCTGCCAGTTGCTTCAGCCCCTCCACCACCCCAGCATCCACCTGTAGGCTCCGACGGTGGGATTACAAGTATTTGCTCATCACTCCCATCATATCTATGTGATCATATCGGTTGGAGTGACTAAGTCGGAGCCTAGACGCCAAACACTAACCTGTTCTACTGTTGCAATAAACAGTTGAACGTGAGTTGTCTGACTGAAATGAACAACTGACTAATTTCTAGGAAATTTGATATCATTCCAGGTACTGCCTCTACAACACGCTGTCTCGGTTCGCTTTATTGGTCAACTCACTTTTCTACATTACAAGTCAGAAAATGATTAATCACTGAGTTGATTCTGCCCCATTATTGACTATATGCTGATATAATTCAGATAATTCAAATCCACAGCTCTTTGTTTTGGATATCTATTCACTTTTTCTGTTGCATCAGATCAAGAATAAAAGGCAAAGCAACAGAGGTTAGTAAAATACTGTAGCGTCCCCGCCTCACAGACGACACGGAACTTCTTCTCTTATTTGTAACTTTATTAAAGTCAACACGAACATGTCACACTTCTTATTCTTAACTCCGACACTCCTAACAACAACTTCGTCTTCTTCACTCCCCTTCCTTATTCACCCCTGACCCGCTAACAAACCAGCCAATGAGAGCCTGTCATCCCACACAACCCCACAGCCATTGGTCTAGAACTGTCACATTCCCCACCCCGACCTGTTCACTGACCCTCAGGACATCTCAGTACTTATTTAACACAGTGTACTTAGCTGAACATAAGTCATAACGACCACATAGCAGTCAAACAGAACATAACCCTAACTACCAGTCCGTTACAATACATTAAGACAATAGGAAGGATCTATGAGAAGGAAAGTGAGCAGTTCTTACAGTTACTTTCATGTTTCAATACCAATAAAGACTCCTGCTTTTCAAAACATTGGTTGTAGGCTACGGAAAATCTGTTGTGAAAACTTTTCATATTATAGTGATTTTGGTGAACAGGTCCTTGACGATATTATATGTCACCAAATTACTGTGCAGTTTTATGTTTTCGCATATTTATAGTTATAGTAAATTTACATTCTACAACGCAACTGATCAAGGTAATCCTATATCAAACCTTGTCACACTTTGGGATGTCTATAGTTGCACGAACTGTGCTCGTGGGAAGGTGAGACACTATGTCCCTATACAGTACAGAAGCACAGTGTAGGTTTATGTCAACTGTGGTAAAGGTAGAGGAAAAGTGCCAGGAAAGCAAAGGAGACAGAAAAACAGTGCAAGGTTTGTCAAGTTAAAATAGCAGAAGGCCTTGGGAATGATTGTCCTTTAGAGAAATAGACAGGGGAGAACCTGACAATGAACATATGTCTAGGTGTCTTTTATATTACCCTCCATTCCAGGTCAGTCTGATGATAACAGCTGTCATCTCATTGGCTGAGCTCTGAGAGGTTACAGGCCAACCAGCTCAGATTGAGCTTTATTTACTGTGGTAAGGTATAATACCTAGGCCGTGCACAACACCCTTGGTCATACTGTTCTGTATCTTTGTTCCCTCCATGGAAAAACTAAGGATCTGACTGTTTAATCAGTATTACAGTATACTACAGTACAGTATCTCACAATATTTAAAATTCAATTTTGCTCTATCATGTTAACTCTATGATTGCTGCAGATTTTTGTGTTCAGGTGAAGGATGGGATCCCTTTGACTCTTTTGTTCTGCTTGTTCAGAACAGGAAATTACATCATGTAATTAACATTGTAAAGGTGAGAAAGCACATTAAATTAATTTTAAAGTTTGCCTACATCTTATCAGAATGAGAATCTGAAGTTTATACTGTGGCATGTTAATACAGATGAAACACATGGTGGTAAGGTGAAGGGAATGTAGAAATGGATGGCATGCATACTGATTTGCAGGGCTCATGCCCCACCCTGAGGACTCACATTTGTCCATAAGCATGTTAATCAGAGCATTACTGCTAATCATTGGGTTAAAGAAATCCAGGAGAAAGACCATTAAATAATCCCAAGCCTGCATTGTCATGAAGCAAAAACGAAGACTGCTGCTCTTGGCCATTCACTTGAGCAGTGACATGGCTGGTCGATTCTGTGTCTTCAGCCAAAGCCCCTCTCTCACGCTGACCAACTGTAAGTCGGTTTGTCAATAGCTCTGGTGAGTTGACCCAGCAGGCCAAACAGCGAGCAGTTGATTGATTCCTTATACAAGTCACTGTGGTCAAAAGGTCTCCGGAGCCATGTGGCATTTCAGGAAGTGCAGAGCCTAGAGGTCAGGGGTCTCCTGGCTGCTCCCCAGGCTCCTGGGGCAGTGGTGTGAAGGTGGGGGAGTAGAGGGGGCTGCGTCATGGTAGAACTGAGCACAGATACTCTGTCTTGTTAAAAGAGCCCAGGACCATGTTAATAATGGGACTAGTCAGACTCAGACACCTGGGTACCAGACTGTCACTGCCGTTCCCTCAGCATCACCCTGAATGACTGACATGACATGTTATGAGGAGCTACTCCATATGGTTATACAAGGAAGGAGCTTGTATACTATCATTCACACCATGGCCACAGTGGGACCTGCCACCAGCCAATTTAAATTTTGTTCTTAGGGAAAAACATGTCTCCTCTACCAGCCAGTTCTGCAGGAATTCCACTGTCTATCACCCATTAAAATCATCTAATCCTACATTTTTTGATGGTGTTAAAAATCCCCCATTTACAACATTTCACTCCTGTATTGTTTTCCACTGCTGGTTGGTATTCAAAGGAGCTCCTCTGCCCACTGTGTCTGGAGCATGCTGCGGCCGGGGCATCCTCCAGGTCAGAGCAGGGGTAAGGGGGTTTGCCAGAAGCATTGCCCCCAGCAGACTGAACCCTCACTGGGCACAGCTCTCTGATCTGCTCCTCCTCCTCCTCCTCCACATGCCTGAGACAATACCAGACTATTGATATCTCTGAAAAGCACAGTCTAGCCTGCTTTCCCACTTTTGCTTTTATATCAGATTTTTGATGTTGTTTTGGCCTAAAACGTCAAGTGTGTTATTCTTTTGCTGTTTTGTTGCTCTGTTCTGAGGCACACAATAAAGTGTGTGCAGGGTAAGGGGGTAAAAGAGCAGACCAGACCTGTGGTTATGTCCTTCAGGGTGATGGAGGACAGAGTCTGAGCTTTGATCATGGTCAAGCCACATCCATCTGGGTGCCCTGATGCCAGGGGCACTTTGCCAGCCTATTTAGTACCTCGGATGTCAAATCCTCCACTGGGAACATGTCAGCCTGACTTGAAACATGGCCTTGATTGGAGTAGAGTACCCTTCAACTCTTTTGGCTTATGCATATCTGACCCCTCTACCAAGAATCAAATTATCCCAAGCTATCCATAAAGGACATTCTATAATTATGCCATAACAATAATGGTGTGAATCAGGCCTGGCAGCTCATCGCTCCTCCAGCCCAAATGCAGGCCTTTATTAGGAGAGACAGGGTCCTCCTTTGCATACAGCTCCATGGTGCCACAGAGTAAAGGGCAGTGTGGAGGAGCCGCACTGCCCTTTACTACCACAAAATGAGAGGCCTAATGAAGGCCACAAGCAGCCCCACTATATATAGTCATAATGACCACAGTCACTACTGCTGGACGTGAAGGGAAGCCGTATTCCGGTCTTACTTGTGTTTTCTCAGTTTGTCTTTACTCTTTATTGCAGGGATAATTGTTCCTTAGAGATGGCACCATATTTCATGTGATCTATTGGTGTTTTTTAGCATTTGAAAAAGTGTATTCTGGTGTTTTTTGTTTCTATATAAGATTCAGACTATAAAATGTTTTCCGATACACAGGCCGTGACCTGACAATGAAATGATCTGACACTAAAATGCTACAGATAAACATGTAACCATAGCACACACTGCGCTTCTACTTTAACAATATGATTAGATTCAGCTGCTATCTAAATGATACAGCACTGATAATTATACCTGCCATGCTCTGAAGCCTGCTTCAGAATTATTCCTTGTCATTAGTGAGTCCTCAAATATTTCAACAATATGTCTCTACAACTTTGTGTGCAGAGCTTTTTATGAAGATTTTACGTTTTTCATAAATTGTAATCAAATTTTCATGTCGGCTCTATCAGAGGTCCGATAAGCAACCAACACAATCTTCAGACCCAAGTTCACAACTTTTCAAAATAAAAGCTCTGTAATTCAGCTTGCAGCAACACAGAAATGGTGTGCTTTTAAGATTAATAGCTAAAAAGGAAGTGATTATATTAATGTTTCTGATATGACGGAGCACTGGTCACCTTTTTATTACATTTTTATTAATATTAAATGATTACTTGTCCTAATGGCACCAAATTTGACCCTTCACTTCCCTGGGCAATTAACAATAAGCATGCCAAGTGTGAAGTTGATAAGATGAGATATCTGTTCCACATACAGACGGATGGACGGATGGAGGGAGCGACAGACAGACAGACAGACATTTGTTTGTGGCATTAGCACATATCTGTTTTCCCCACTTCACAGATAAGTGAATTTTTTTATATTTTAACATCACTTTCAGGCTGAACATTTCTGATCATCAGCTAATGGTTTCAGGTTTTGCAATGGGGAGGAGTGTTTTGGAAGTAGCAGTAGCTGCTGGCACTAATGCCACTAACATTGGGTTGATTGTCCCTGTTGGTAATTTTACATCTACCACTTTCTTAAGATAGTAGTGAGGGTTGCCGTAGTACACAATATTTTGACTAGGCAGTGTCAAGATCTCAGAAAGCCACAGAGAAGGTAGAGTCTGATATTTCTTTGATATTTCCTCAGGGTTTGTAGGTGCTTGGGTACACACACTAAGGTCAGACACCCTGCAGCACAGAGAGACATAGCTTAATGAAAAAACAAGCTTTTTACCACTGTACCACTGATTTCAGCTCAAACCAGTGGTCATATAACCATTTAGCCATGTATAGCTCTGACTTATCGGCTTATCATTACACCTTTACTGTATGTGGAATAAAAATACATTGTATCAGTACATGCTATTGTAGGCTGCATGCTGACTGTTCATACACACACACACACACACACACACACACATACGGTTATGCTGAGCAGTCATGCCAGCTGGCTCTCCCCTGCTGTCGCACACAACACACACACAGACACAGCAGGCATGTGCATGCACATTATCATGCAGGGTTGTGTCTCTGGCCTGCTGCATTATACATGGAGCTCAGGGGAGCCAGGCCAGTCGAGAGTGAAAGAGAGGCCCAGGAGCGAGCCACGCTGTCGGACACATGTCAGCACAGTCACACCACCTCTCCACGGACCTCGAATGCACACATACACACACTCGCAAGCCCACAATGTAGGCTACATAGTCACACACATCGCTCAGTAGCCAGACAAATCTGTACACGCACTCACTCACCCGCAGCCTGTCAGACAAAAGTCAATGTGATCCGTTCCGTGTCTCGATTCCACAGTTTGTGAATTGGTTACGCTAATGCAATACAACACAACACAAGCTTGTGTCAACCTGTCAGGCTTGTGATCAGTTTTTCACAGAGAAGCTGCACCACATGCAGCCGGGTGTCATGCAGTTGCTTAATGCCATTTGTGTTAATTATGTGGAACATTCACATGCCGCCAAGCCTCATTACACTACAGGTACTAATTGGCCTCTAAAGGTGGAAAGGAGTGGGTTAAATTCCCCACAAAAATGAATAATTCTTTTGATGTTGAGCAGCATTCTAGCTGTTGTGAGAAAAATCAATAGAAGGTACTTGCATGTGTGTATCACACATGTGTGTGAGTGTATGTACAGATTAGCATGCCCACATGAGGACGAGCGCTACAAATATTTCTGCAGGACTGTCACACACACATCTTATGCTGCTGGACAATGTTAAGGTGTTTAGCACAGACAGCACACTGGGCCTTAAAGATCTGTATGGATATTTTTACACGTTTGTTTACACCCCCTTGAAGCACATGCCTGCTCTCCGGTCAGCTAATGCACAAACAGGTAAAGCCAGCCTTCCCTCAGCCACATCGTCCACCTCCTGCTGTGGGTCTGCCCCACAGGCCAGGCCGCTGTGCCTACAACCCTGTGGACAACAGGCACGTCCAACAGTCAGCAGCCTAAGGTGAGAGTGGGTCAATGAATATGAAACAGAGGAGACTACTGTACAATTCACAGACAGCGGCAATGACATCAATTACTACAATTGTACTGTTTACTCAATGGATAAAGCCTTTTCTATGGACACAGATGTCTGTGTGTGTGTATTTCAATTCTAATAAACGTTATAAACATTATATATAAACAAAGTTTAATTTTAAATGGATTGGTGGTCGTCAATATGATTTAAGGCTGATCCATTTAGATATGTTAGATATAAACTAGATAATCAAACTGTAAAACACATTTGATGCCAAATTCGGAAACATTCTGTGTTTTGCCTCAGAATTAGTTATTAGATTATTATTGGATACAACAAATATAATTTTAAGTTTTAACCAGTGAGTATTTACCTGCATAGGGCAACAGACACTAATCTCTACACCCCTTTACAGTAATCAACTGTAGGAGCAGGACCAAATTCAATTCAGTCTAATTTGGTCTGATAAATCCTTGTTGTATTGTTACCTCATGCCTCAGGTCTCCTCGTTAATCTCTAATAGTTTAAATAAATCTCTGTCAGCTCTGATAACATGATGCCTCCTCATCATCAGAGCAGGAAGCTGCTTGTTACCTGGTGGAGCATCTTGCTAGTATTGTTGTATTCACTCAGATCAGGTCTGTGTTGATCAGGGGTTTTTACCAGCAGCACAGCAGCCCTTAAATAAATCATGTCGTCATGGATGTTATAAAGTTAACCTTTTGTTGTCTAAGATTAAATTCCATGGTCACTTTTGAAGCTCTAGATAGTGGTATTGTTGCTCTCTATATTGTGGCCTGATATTTTGTTTAATCCCATTTACATACTTTATGGGTATTGGTCTTGTTTATGTGCATATGTACAGTGAAGTATGATTTTGATGATCACTTTCAAAGATTTGTCAAAGTGACCAGAGTGATCAATAAACTAAACCAGTCAGCAGTCACACTTTTAATTGTTCTGTTGTTGTTTACTCTCGGGTAGTGGTGCCTCAATGTCCAATTAGCCAGTTCCAGGAACAAGCATTTTCATCATTTCATTGTATTTTAAATTATGTTCAAGGTCTGAAGGTAATCAGTAATTTTACTGTCTGCAAGTAAAGGTATTACCAAGTACTGATAACACACAATGAGTAGTGTTTCATGTATTAGAACACGTCTTATTAATGAACTTAACAGTAGTTGAAGAGGGTGGACAGTCAGAACTCGTCATACGTAAAAATGTATGTGGTTTGGTTTTACATATTATAACACCCAACAGTGATACGGATACATGGCGTGTGTACTGCCCTGCAGCATCTGGCTTCATCATAAAAACATATTTACTAGTCTTTGATTCAGCCAACAGTGTGGACACTGTATCTTTTAACTGTGACTCATGTCTCATGGCTCAGACCACAGCACACTCGCAAACAATTCTTACATATCGCAAATATATTTAGTTCTGCATCAGTACCACTCTCCACCATTTATCACTCATTTTTTCTCAGCAAAATGGAGACATACCCTTCTCCTGAAATGATGTTGTCTGTAATGTAGTGATATTTTAATGAGCTTGTACTTTTTGGACATATTTTGTTTATGTCCCCTTGACTTGAATTAGCACAAAATGAGATATAGGTTAATTACTTAGCAAACATAGAAATATTGAAAGACATGCACTATACAATGTGTTGTTCAGGGTGTAGTTTAATGACCCACAAATATATTTCATGCAGAATAATTGAAATTAGGTGAGTGATTTAATTGACACATAATTACTGTACATGTTTAAATAAGATATGTAGAGGTAGGACTGAAGACGGAACAATGTATCAATCAGCTGATGGCATTGCATACATCTGTTAAGAGGGACTAGATGTTCATATTCCTTCATTGCACACATGGGTCAAGCTGCCCAAATTCTCTGGTATGATCGGGGTCCAACCTCTTGCTCAAAAACATAATGGTATGATTCATATCATGTCTAATAGGTGTCTTGAAAAATGAATAATAATAAACTATTAGATTTTTACAAACAACATGCTATTATAAAGTACTTAATGCATAATGTTCTAATGTAAAGGTAAAGCAAGCAGTAGTACGCCATGTTAAATCAATCTTTTTTTTTTTACAACGAATGCATCTTGCTATTTAGAATCTAACTTGGATCTATACAAAAACACTTCTCCTTCAAGAGCTTTTTTTTTTCAAGAGAAAACTGTCCGATTTTTCATTCAGTTCATTGTAATCGGCACCAAACCAAACAAATTGTTGCAACACACTAATGACATTTTAGACATTACTATCTCAATGTGTCACGCAAGTTTTGCATTTCAGCCAGGATAGGTGCTTTGTTTTCTGTACTCCCTCTAACCTCCTTCTCTCATTTTCTCTCCACAATGTGTGTCTGTGTGTGTGTGTTTGTGTGTGTGTGTGTGTCTACGTGTATGCATCATACATGTATGCGCGTGTGTGTGTGTGCGTACGTTTATGTGTGTGTAAGCAGGCTGGTGGATGAGGTCTCCAGGGGCAGGATTACCCCTCTGCATGCCCCAGGCCAAGCAGCTCTTGGGGGGATTACTGTGAGACCTGCACCCTGGCTGGATTAGAGCACTGGACCTCATTTCCATCTTCTTATTTACCTCAGCCCACCAGAGGAAATGCTCAGCTGCACAAAAACATGCTAATTGATGCTGAGAAAGCCACGGAGAGGGTGCCTATAAGCTTGTTTTTGGGGAGGGTTAAAGGTTTAAAGATGAGTTGTTGAAAAAGTTGCCAGATACTGTTGGGCTATGATAGTGTGTGTGTGTGTGTGTGTGTCACTAGGTTGCAATTTGTATGTGTGCATGTGCCAGCATTTTTGCATGCACACTAATACTGTTGTTTTGGCTTGTTTGGGTGTGTGTGTGTGTGTGATTGCGTGAGTGCTTATGGGTTTATACTTTATGCTTGAATAGGTGCATGTGTATGTGCATTTAGTTACCATTTACTCTGTGATATGTCATTCTGTCTGTGTTTGTGTGTGTGCATGTTCATTTATTTGTATTCTCACTAGGCTTCACGCTGTTGTTGTGTGTAAAATTAGGTGCATGATACTGCTTTTCATACTTCCTTGTGTGTGTGTGTGTGTGTGTGTGTGTGTGTGTGTGTGTGTGTGTGTGTGTGTGCGTGCGTGCGTGTCTGCATAGGCGTCATGGCGCAGGTCCTCATTACTTGGTCGGGTCGCATACAGACATGGCCACAGCACGATGACAGTTGGCGGACCTATTCCTATTCCCACAGCTCTTTAACGAGCTAGTGATGGGGAGAACAGCCCAGTTGCCCCGGCAACTGTGGTGAACTCTGACCTTGGAGGTTGGCAACCTGTATATATTAGGATCACAGGCGTATGCAAATGGCCCGCCGGTCCTTTTCCACCCTCTTTTCTTCTGCCAGAATGTCCTTCTTGTTCCATCCTGGACTTGACACGTGTGCTAACAGTGCCCTTGCTCTGAGGGGCGGGGGAAGCAGAGGAGGGTTTGCTGGGACTTTCATTAGTGATTGTTGGGGTGACAGGGGCTCGTACTCGGCTCGGACTCTGCTGACGTATGACCCTCCACCCTGCAAAACAGCCTGAGTACCAGGAGAGTGAATCATTAGGAGAGAAAGTGTTGTGAGCGTTATTATGCGCTTAGTGACACACTTTCTCTGCTTGTATTTCCTGGCCAAATTTGGTCTTTTTTTTCTATCTTTACTTCTCGGTGGTCTTTTGTGGACTGATGACTGATTTAAACATTTGTTACATCTTTCATCATCACGAGCTAAATTACTCATCAGTGGTGCACAAAGATGCTTCATTGGAGGTCTTAACATTTTTAGCAATATCATGCAGATTGGAATTAGCATTTCTGTGATGCTGTGTCAATAGAACACAAGAAAATGGTGATACCAAGAACAGCATTGGATTCAAAACATCCATCAGTTAATGTAGTCAGATCTCTTTCATTTAATATCAATATATACACACACTGAGCACTTTATTATGAACAGAGGCTGGGGCCAGGATTATCATGACCACTTGATAATGGATTATCAAGTGGTCGGATTGGATGTCCACGTGATTGGATCGCACTTCACCACTCTGTGTGCAAAACATTTGTGTTGGTGAAGACCAAATTATGTTGTTACCCAGTCTGAGTTTATAGATGTGTCCAATAACACGGTGTGTGTGTGTGTGTGAGTATGTGTGTTGCTGTGTTCCCACATTGAACCAGCACTAGCAGCAGCCAAGCAGTAGCACTCGGTTCACTTTGGTGGAAAAGGGGTATCAGATAGTCACTCTCACAACTGTGATGAGCAGAATCTCACATTGAGCGTATCCAACCTTGAGGTGGATGGTCTACAACAGCAGACCACATCAGGTTCCACTCTTGTCAGCCAAGAACAGAAATGTGAGGGTGCAATAACACAGACTCGCCTGGACACCACCTGTGTCTAATGAATCTGGATTTCCACTGAGGCTACAGATGCTAGAGTCAAAATCTGGAGTCAACAGCATGAATCTATGGAGCCAACCTGCTTGTTTCAACAGTCCAGACTACAGGTGATATAATGGTTCAAGGAATATTAATCTTGACACACTAAGGGACCTTAGTACCAGTCCATCATGGTTAGAATGTAACACTCAATCTGAGTATTGTTACTGGCCATGTTCATCCCTTTATGGCTACAGTTCACCATCTTCTAATGGCTACTTCCAGCTAGATAATGCTTCATTTCACAAAGTCAGCTAGTGATTTTTATAAACATGACACTGAGTTCAGTTGACTTCAGTCCCCAGACCGAAATCCAATAAAACACCTTTGTGATCTGGTAAAAATGTTTCACAGCCTAAGTGTTCGCAGGGCAAATTCGTTGAATTCATTAACAAACAATGAATAAAAACACTAATTATCATCCAGCAAAATGTTTTATTTACAGAGTAACTTATTATTCAGTCAAAATAATAATAACATATACCTATATTTTCTTCTGTTTTATGTACCTTAGACCACATTCAAATTTTAATGAACAAATGTTTTTTAGTTTCAAATAGGCTTAATTTACCTGTTTTATTGCTTAGAGCAGTGTTCGCCAACCCGTCGATCGCGATCTACCGGTCGATCTCCCAGTCTTCACTGTCGATCCCCCAACTCTCTGAACTCACTGGCTGTCGTCGCGCCGCAGATCAGCTGTGTGTCGGTTGTGTGTTTTTCACACGCGCTGTGTGTCCGCTACTGGCGGCGGAGCTGCTGGTTTATCTCCTGCATTTCCTTCAAGAACAAGTTGTTTCATGTACTAAACTAAATGTCAGGACTCTACGGTATGAAGATGCGCATCTTTCGGTCTGTCGATAACAAACAAAGCCCCGTTGGAACAAATGAGTGGATTCAGAAGGTGAAACGCTGGAGTGCTTTTACTTTGAAACGGGTTCGGGGAAGTGATGTTAATACGTTTGTGTCATAGAGAGATAAACATTGTGGTTCACAGCAGAATAAACAGAGAAGATGTTCAACTGATTTTTAATGTTTATCTGATGAATTTATGTCACAAACAAATGGTTGCAACACTTTCTGTATGCCTTTTCAAAATAAAAGCACTCGAGTGTTTCTGTTGATGGAATCCATTCCCTTGTTTAAAAAGGGTTTTTTATTGTGAAATATTTGCTAGAGCGGAAGATGCACGGCTTCATACTGTGTAGTAATGGTATTTATTTGATGACAAGGGACTTCTTTCATACAAGGCAATAATCATATTTGTGGCCATATTCAAATCAAAGCCTATATTTAACATTGTAATGCAGTGCAGAACATGTTGTGGAACTGAGAAGCTACATATTTTGCATTGTAAATATGAATTGATATTAATTTGAATATTGTGCATTGAATTGAAAAAATTGCACAACTGCCTTTCTTTGTGTATATTTATTTCTTGTACATTCAGCCTTTAACGGAAATTGCAAAAAATAATAAGTATGACCCTCCTAAGTGGGTTTTTTGGAAGATATCAACAAAATCACGACTGTTTGCTGTCCTGGCTCCTAAATGGTGGAATGAGCTCCACATTGACATCAGGACAGAAAGTCTACACATCTTCCACCACAAACTAAAAACACACCTCTTCTGACTATACCTTGAATAAAAGTTTAAACTAACAATTTAGTAGCACTTAAATGGCACTTACTTATAGCACTTTGTAGTTTTGCTTTTTTGAAGAAATTGTACTTTCTTGATTCTTGTTGTTCTGGGTTTGTTCCTCATGGTTGATGCACTTATTGTAAGTCGCTTTGGATAAAAGCGTCAGCTAAATGAAATGTAATGTAATGGTAGATCTCGGCTTAGGTTTGGAATTAAAAAGTGATCTTGGGCTCGAAAAGGCTGGTGACCACTGGCATAGAGTGAACATAACAAAATATATTTTAAAAACACGGGAGGCAAACGATGGCTAAATATGAAAATATATAAAATAGTCCTTGTGAAATGGGCAATTGTTGTGACATTTGTTGAAACTGTTTAAGTTCCATTTAAGTTCTCAGATTTATTAACAAAAAATGATAATCTCCAGGGAAGTGTGTGCATGAAACACAATTTTACTATATTTTACTATATTTCAAGATATCAATTTATTATTATTATCCAGTTTTTATCCAATCTTTCAATTTCCATTTTTTCCAATGCAATTTTCTGTGTAAAAATATTATTACTAACAAGTCTAATTTAACCATAAACATCATAGATATCTTTTCATAGCCCTTTAAAAAAGTATGTTTAACACAACCAAACTTAAATCAAGAAGAAAAAACACAGGAGGGTTGAACATTGCAAGAAGTGATGGAAGAGTGAGGAGCAGTGGAATGTTCGATGAAGAGCTACAGGTGACAGGCTACAAACCGTAAAAGATACTGTGTTCTGCTGTTGTGTGCAAAACTAGTCAGACTGTGTGCAGTACGTTTGTTTGGCTGGACTGTGAACAAATACTCTGTGAAGTGGCCTCTCAAGTACTGTTTGCTGAGGCCCCATGTCATGAAAACACTTTCCCGGTGTAAATCCTGGGTCATTGGCTAAATTCATTTCATGTTATTTGCCAAATGTAAAAAAAATCCAAAACATTTTCAGCAGTTTGAAGACTTATTCTGTAGTGAGGGGTGTTTACTCATTGTGTCTCCAATGAAAATTCTGTCTTGACATTGTAACTCCCTTCCTGATTCCAAATTCAGCCAGTTGGCGACTGGCACACAGGGACCTACGCTGCCCGATTCATTGGTTAAATCTGAAGATAGTGGTGAGACTCGCCACATCGAGCTGCTTGTTACTGTCAACTTGTGACGCAGATTCAAAAGGCTGTTGGTTTGACCTTGACTCTTGGCTAATCTTAGTTCATAACACTCCTTAGTTTTTGGGACTACTTTGTGGAAAGGGTTAGGGAGGTATCTCTCAATGTCCGAATAAGACATCTGTTTTTAGCTTTATTTGAGGAGGTGCTCTTTAGGCCAGTTTCTTTAGGACATAGTTGCTGTCATCAGATCTTTTCCCTGCTGTGTTCCTTAATGTTTATTGATAAACACAAGAACTTAATATTTTAGCCCTCAGGTTCTTCAGTACTCATCGGAGACTATCTGAAGTTGCTCTTTTAACATGCCTTTTTCCCCTGCTTGATCCACAAGCACAACTAAAGCTAGGCTCTGGTCAGCCAGCATGCTAAGGTAGTTGGATCCTGTAAACTATCAAAGTGTGGGTGTCATTCACCAGCCACTGTGAGTAATCACAATGCAACATTTGTATGCCTTAATACCAGCGACAGCCAGTGGCCAGATGAATTATGTTTCCTGGATGTCCATCCATCTCTTTGTCCATCTCATTCCCGTGAACGCAATATCTCCACAATGCCATAAGGGAATTTCTCATTTGGTCTCAATTATGAACAAATTAGATTTTGGTGGGGGATTGTGACGGCGCCCTCATGAAGCAAATTTTTTGCATTGTGAACGAGGTATCTCTGGAATGCCTTGATGAAATCCTTTCACATTTGGCACAAACATGTTTGTCTCACTAATTTGACTTTGGTAGCCAAAGGACAAAGTTTATGGTGGCCATTGTTTTTTTTTACGTTGCAGCTTATCATCAGCTTGAGGGAAGGTTTTGATTTTACTTGATTTTAGTAGCTAAAGGTCAGAGGTAAAGGTCACGGTGGCCTTAGAAATCGTTTTTGGCTGTTTAAAAGTTATGTCTAAAGACCACCTTAAAGGGGTAGTTCACAGAAACATTTAAATTCTCTTATTATGTACTCACCACTATGCAGATGGAGGGGTGGGTGAAGTGTTTTCGCCCACAAAACACTTTTGGAGTTTCAGGGGTTTAGCAGTGTTGCAGCCAAATCCAATACAATTGAAGTAAATGGTGACTGATTCTTCAAATGTACAAAAACGACAGAAGAAAACATAAAATGCCTCCATACGGCTCCTGTGGTGTCATCCAAGTGTCCGTAAGCCCCGACAATCAAATCCGACTTAAAACGGCGTCATTTACACCATGTTTTTAGCCTAAATGTCCTCTGATAGCTTCCACTCACGGGTGGATCACAGCGGACGTTTAGGCTAAAAACATGAAAATGCAGCAGGTCAGTGGATGTCAGATGAGTATGCAGTCCTTCAATGTCGCACAGAACACATTTGTGTTCAGCTAAATGAATGAATGTGGCTACACGCATCCCAGACCACCTCTGGATGTGGTCTGAGTGATCTGATCTCAAATATATCATCAATGCAACTTGGGTGAGTCCACCTGCAATTAAAGCTGTCTACTTGCGATTGGATCACTTTAGACGTGTATGAGCAGGGTCTGAAGGAGCTTTGTGGCTTCAGTTTTTTTGCCTTTGCGTGCTGCTGAGCATCAGATTCGGGACATTACCAATTAACTGCATGTGATGAGTGTAGTGTGAAATGCATATGTTGTAGAGCTTAGTGTATTGTAAATGAATCCAAGGCCATGGGAAAAAACGAGCTACAATTAGTTGCATCTGATCTGTTCTTTTATCTCCTGTAAAACAGAATGGCCGAGAAAAAAACCCTCTATTTTAATTGGCAAACAAATACTAATCATTATGCAGAAATAATGCATTTACTGCAGTTGTATGTCTGGTGCTTATATGAACAAATAATTAACATTCCATCCATGGTTTCCAGGTGCAAAACTGAAAAATAGAGCAAAAAAATATGAATACGCTCTAAAATAGTATATATGTGTGTATATTTTAATTAGTACTCTGAGAACATTAAAAGAAAAAAGCAAGACAAGACAAAGTAAGAATCTAACTAAAGTCCAAAGTTAAGTTGTTGTCTGTCCCCTTTTCTTCTTCCCCTGCTGTATGTGATGTGTTAAGATCTCTTTTATTCCTCACAATTCATCAATCAAAGGAATCAGAAACGTTGTGGTACACAGTGTGTATGTGTGACCCCACATTTGCCTCCATTTTCACCACAAAGGATTCGGCAATGGTGCTGCTTTCAGATTTTTTTATTTTCAACAGCACTAAATCAGATTATTTTACAGTACAATAGCAAGACAACTGCCAATTAAATTATGGTCTCGCATTAATACATCATCCTGTTTCCAGTCATTTAATGCTAAAATAGGTTAAGATTAAACAATGTTCTTTCTGTAATCTCAAATGTACCAAACAGTTTGTTGTTAACAATTTAAGAACTAGCCATCTGGCTAAACCAATGCACCCCACCCATAGCCTCCAACACAGGCACCCTGACTGACCAGTAGGAGTCACTATTGAGGAACGAGGACATAATCCCTCACTGTCTTCCCACCCACAAGCACTGCTCATTATGATGGATGGAGCACCTCACCAAGCCAGGAGCACTGCTGCAGGGACTGAACTGTAAATTGGTCTCTGGAGTAGACGGTCGGTGCTTTTAGCACTTTTGGCCGAATTCTTGAAATGTTAGGTGACACTTTTGTCTCTAAATACAATGATAGCTCTTTTCCACCACATTAGATCTGGTTCTTGAACCAGTTCTGATTAGGATTCTTTCAACCTTGGTGATATCTTGTGAACCAGTCCACATTTCCACCAGTATGTTAATCAAAGCCGCTGCACAATGCACATTGAAGCGTTTTCCAACCTGTAGTTACATACAATATGACATGCCTACTGATGTTATCATTGTTCACATTCAAGAACGAACCAATCTATTTTTGGTCAAGTTGTTCAAAACAGTTACAAATTATCTGCAAAAACTAGAACAGAACCATTTCCAGGTGGAAAGGGAGTCTGAATGGCAGAATGCTACCCACAGCACATCGTGTTAATCTCCCCCACCACTGGTATGTGCAGGAGGGAGATGAGCCAGCCTTCCTGATACAGTGCTTTCCTGTAATATTTGTTTACATGAATACACAGTTTTTTGTAAAACTGTGTTCAAATCAACATTATCACTGCATCCCAAAATGCAGGCAATAAGAGCACAGACCTCGCACAGCAGGGATATCAAATGCACAGTCAAACCTCTTCCTCAATACAATGCACAATGTTATTCTTGAACGAGTTTTGTTGATCAGTTAGATAAGTGCAAACACCATATTCTGAGTCCAACTGTCTACTCTGCTCAACACCATTCCTTTCTCTCTATCCTCTCATTTCCTATCCTCTCTAAAAGATGATTCTTCTATTGGTTTTAATGCAGGGCTATTTTCTGTGTGAGACAATCTCTGTGTCCATTCCATCAGTGTAGTCAAGGGAGGTTTGGCGTTTTGAGGATCAATCACAAGTCGTTTTTTGCTTACACTGAAAAGCTGTCATGACTACTGTAACAGCGAATACAATATAAGAAGCTTTTTTTTTTTTTAAAGAAGCCCATCTAGCAAAGGATTAACATTGTGTATTATAAACAGTGACATGTCAAACTACTCATGCATATTTATTTCACCCAAAAATAGGTCAATAATATTTGCACATTGTCACTTAATTTCTGATGCAGGTACAGATTTTGCCTCAACACTGGCCCACAACCTTTAGGGTGAGACAACTACATGATGATGCAGTAGTCTATGGGACAGTAGTTTCTTTTGTAAACTGTCACTTGCAATAGCTTATTTGCAACGGACAGTGTAGGCAGGGCCGGCCCTGGCAATGTTGGAGCCCTAGGCGAGATTTCAGATTGGTGCCCCCCCAGGCCCCCAAACATACACACGCAAAACTGCAAGCCCCCTAAAAAGTGAGGAAATGCTATACATTATATATTTCACATGCTCTCAAATAGCCTGTCAAATTGTCATGCATCCCCAAGAACTTTTGGACTGTGTACAGATGCTTACACAGGCAGACAAAAATGTCGCCTATGCCAGGAGCCGCCCCTGAGTGTAGGCCAGATTGTGCCACCATCAGATGGATGGATGGATGGATAGATACATGAACTACCATCACCATGATCATTTAGGCTGAAATTTCTGTTTGAGTAGTTAATTTTGTTTTGTTTTTAAATTAATTAATTTAATCAGGAGGTTAGGTAAAGGGCAGACAATGCTAGTGGCGGTAGAGTTTCTACGCTGGTGTTGAGTGTCTTCCGGTTTCTTGTCCGCTTATTTACTCTCTGGTGTCTCTGTGGTTTCTTATTTCAGAACAATGGTGAGTGTTACTAAGAAGATTGTTTGGAAGTTGTAGCTGATCGATTTTAAGAGTTTGTTTTTGTTTTTAAGAACAGCAACGAAGAAAAGAAAAACGTCGTCCATGTTCATTCCCTTTATTAAATTTTAAAATGGCGACATGTCTGCCGGAGAAGCTATGCTACCAACCTGACAAATCACAGCACTTGCGGCCTGTAGCGCCTCAATGCATAATTCAATTTTTATCGCCCGCAAACGGTGTGGGCTTTGTAGATAACTAGCAAACACACAAAGAGCTAATACAAATGAACATAACCTCTGCAACAACACAGCAAACAAAGACAATTAAATATGGACTCTTAAACCTAAGATCATTGTCATCAAAGGCTATTTTAGTAAATTAACTAGTCTGAGATCACAATATTGATGTATTGTCCCTCACTGAGACCTGGCTGCATCCTGAAGAATATGTCAGCCTAAATTAATCTACTCCCCCCAGTCATATAAATACACACATTCCTCGAGACTCGAGGTGGAGTTGCTGCTATTTTTAACTCCAGTTTATCAATTAATACTAAACCTAAACTAAGCTACAACTCATATGAAAGTCTTGTTCTTAGTCTGCCAGTGCTTCCACATAATCCGATTCTATCAGACCATAATTAAATAACCTTCGATTTCTCATTATCAAACTATTTTATCAAAACTCATTTTCTAGATGCCTACCCGATAGTGCTGTAGCTAAATTTAAGGAAATAATTCCAATTACATTTAACTCGGAATCGTCCCTCACTATAACCAACAAATTCTTCAAAAACCCTTCTTCCACTGACATTGACCATCTCGTCGATAGCTCTGTAAACTCATTATGATTAACATTAGACTCCATAGTGCCTCTAAAAAAGAAACATATAAAACATAGTAAATGAGCTCCCTGGTATAATTCCAAGACACATGAATTAAAACAAGCGTCAAGAAAACTAGAAAGGAAGTGGCGCTCCAACAACTGTGTTGAAAATCACCTAGCCTGAAAGACAGTGTTAAAGCATATAAGAAGGCCCTCCACAAAGCAAGAGCTGCCTACTACTCCACATTAATAGAAGAAAATAAAAACAAACCCAGGTTTCTCTTCAGCACTGTAGCCAGGCTGACAGAGAGTCACAGCTCCATATATCTTTATGATCTTCTTTAATGATAAAATATTAACTATTAGAAATAAAATCTACCATCTCCTGCCCTCAGTTCATCCTAATACATCATCAAGCACAGAAATCTTAGGAACAGCTGAGTATCCTTTCAATTATTAAGACAGCTTCTCTCCGATCACCCTTGATCAGATGACCTCAATAATCTCATCGTCTAAACCTTGTATCTTGGATCCCATTCCTACAAAGTTACTTAAATAAATTCTGCCCCTAATAAATAGTACTTTACTGAATACAATCAACCTATCATTATCATCAGGATATGTACCACAGTCCTTTAAACTAGCTGTAATCAAACCCCTTCTAAAAAAAAACTACTCTGGACCCGGGGGTATTAGCCAACTACAGACCGATATCCAACCTCCCCTTCCTGTCTAAAATCCTTGAGAAGGTTGTAGCCAATCAGCTGTGTGAGCTTCTCCAGGAAAGTAATCTCTATGAAGACTTTCAGTCGGGTGCTCATCATAGCACGGAAACAGCCTTGGCAAAAGTCACTAATGATCAAGGGTTTGTGTCAGTCCTCGTTCTGTTAGATGTTAGTGCTGGATTCAACACTATTGACCATCAAATTTTATTACAGACACTAGAACAGTTAATTAGCATTAAAGGAACCGCCCTAACCTGCTTTAAATCCTATTTTTCAGATCGATTCCAATTCATGGTAATGAATGATGAGTCATCTGTGTGCACCAAAGTTAACCACGGTGTTCCACAGGGCTCTGTGCTCGGCCCAATTTTATTCTCATTATATATGCTTCCACTAGGAAACATTATCAGGACACACTCTGTCAATTTCCACTGCTATGCTGATGACACCCAGTTATACTTGTCAATAAAACCAGAACATTGTTATCAATTAACTAAACTCCAAGCATGTCTCAAGGACATAAAAACCTGGATGACCCACAATTTTCTCCTATTAAACTCAGATAAAACAGAGGTTCTAATACTTGGCCCTAAACACCTTAAAGATACATTATGATATAGCTGCGCTAGACGACATTGCCCTTGCTTCCAATGAAACAGTCAGGAACTTGGGAGTGATCTTTGATCCCAATTTGTCCTTTAATTCTCACTTAAAACAAATGTCTAGGACAGCCTTCTTTCACTTATGTAACATCTCAAAAGTCAGACATGTCCTGTCTTAAAAAGATGCAGAAAAACTAGTCCACGCCTTTGTTACATCCAGACTTGATTATTGTAATTCCTTATTATCAGGCTCCAGCAGTAAGTCGTTAAAGACTCTGCAGCTTGTCCAAAATGCAGCAGAACGTGTCCTGACAAGAACCAAGAAAAGAGACCACATTTCTCCAGTATTAGCTTCACTACACTGGCTTCCGGTTAAATCTAGAATAGAATTTAAAATTCTCCTCCTCACCTTCAAGGCCCTTAATAATATGACACCATCATACCTCAAAGAGCTGATAGTACCTTATCAACCCACTAGAGCACTGCGCTCCCAGAATTCAGGCTTACTTGTCGTCCCTAAAGTCTCTAAAAGTAGAGTAGGAGCCAGAGCTTTCAGCGATCAAGCACCTCTCCTGTGGAATCAGCCCTCTGTACGTTTAAGAGCCAGCTTAAAACCGTCCTTTAGAGTTAGAGCCAGTCCAGGCTTGTCTTAGACCTGCTCTTAGTTATGCTGCTATAGGTCTAGAATGTCGGGGGACACATGACACATGGAGCTTCTCTTTCCAGCTTCTCCTTCCTCTTCTCCCTCTTTAGAATGTATGTTACTGACTCAACTTCTTCCCCGGAGTCCTTGTGTGTTATCGTTTGCATATACAGGACCGCTGCTCCGGCCACATTGTGGACCATGATGGTGGATCGCGAATCAGAGATCGTGATCGTATTGGCAGATCCTGAACGTGGTGGCAGCTGATCGTGGACAAATATTCTCAACAAGACTGCTTAATATACAATATGTCTACTCAAATACTCTACCATTACTGACAATAACTTATCAATTAATTTACTTTACATAATGTTAGAAACTGTTTATTCTAATCAATGTTTTAAATACTCAAGTTTTGCTGATGTTCTCAGTTACACGTGGCATCTATTGCACTTCTGTCCGTCCTGGGAGAGGGATCCTCACATGTGGCTCTCTCTGAGGTTTCTATGTTCTTTTTCCCCTTTTTGGTTATTCTTTTGGTCGTTTTTCCTTACCCTTTTTGAGGGTTAAAAGCCCTATGAGACCAACTGTGAAAAATTTGTTTGATTGATTTGATTGATTTTTGGGGAGGTGCAAGGTACAGCGTGGGGCTTTGCATTGGGTACACATCTATGCGAAGGCTATAGCTTCGACACAGAAGCCTGAATTGGGCTTTACTCTGGTCTTCTTATCCTAACTAACCAATCACCACTCCTCATACTCAAACCAACCAACCCAACCAACAGGGGCAACAAGTACTAACCAATCAGAGGCAGAGTAAGGTGATGCTTTCACTTTCCTAGGAAAATAAATGGCTTGCACATTACTGAATGATGTGCACCAGAGGTGATTTGGAAGTAGGTATACGCTACACTGATTAAAAACTAAGTGGGTATCCACCATATACCTGTGTATAGCCTGCACAACACTACTCACTACACCACTTGTCAAAGCATGTCCTGTATCACTTCCTGTAAATAAATTACTTTTTTTACAATGTCATTATTAGTAGATTGTTTATAGAAAGTAACCTGGAATAGACTTACTTTTGTTGTTTTGCATTTATTACCCGTTCTTTTACTGCAGATAAATGTGAGATTTAACCCAGACAATGGTCAAGTGTTGATGGAAGTGGGACTGAGTAAGAGTTTAATTCTGTTAACAGACGGCTCTCTGTACACTGGGCAAGCTGGGCTCAGTAGGGCCTGATTTATGTGCTGACAAGCTGTGGAGGCTTGGTGTGTTCTCTGTGCATTGGAAGACATATCACTGCTGGAAGCTAAATAAAAAATCAATGCGAGTGAGGCTGGTTGGTTAGGGAGAGCGTCCGCTCGGCTGGAGTTTAACAGCGTTTTAACTCTCCGCTGACTGAGGCTAGGGGAACAGCCATCGATTTCACAACCCGCCCACACCCCAGCCCCATCACCCCCTGCTCTCTTTTAATAAATCTGTTTGATGTGTGTGCAAGTGTGTGTGGTATACTTCCATTTCCTTCTGTGTCAAACACACAGGATGTAACTGAGGGTAAAAACACCTGAAACTGAGTTTAGCCACCTTCACTATCATGCAAAGCTTCAATGGGACATCGCACAATCAATATTAACCGTTGAATGAAACTGAAGTAAATAAGGATGTCCATTCCGATTGTGATTAGTTCAAAAGGTTTGTGTTTTGGATTGTTTATTTATTAAATTATTTATCTAATTTACAACATTCCGAATCAACAAAATGTTAATTACACATGTGTTATAGTGTTTAATGTTTACACAAATGTTTTTATACCAAAATAAGATTCATTACACTGAATAATTTAAGTGATCTGTCTGCACACATACTGTATCAATCATACATCCTAACATTTTTGAATTTGGGTGGATTATAAATTAGTACATGAAGAGCTGTATGGGACCCAAAATAGCCGACTCTTATTGAGCTGGGCCGAATGATCTGGCTTTTGTAAGGTTTGAGAACATTTTGGTAAATCTCTATGCGTATTATTTCTGAAAAATTTAAAAGCCAACAGCTGATGCCTTTAACCAAAGCCTGCTCAAACATAATTGAAACAGAAACTAAGGCTTCTGGCCCCAGAATGTTGTCCCTCGCAGAGAGATTCTGCATTTTGACATGCATATCCTGTTTAGAGAGATTAGAGATGAAAAGGTCACAAGGTGAAGGCAGACAAAATGGAAGACAGTAGGAACTTCAGCAACAGTGTGGGGATGAACTTCATTAACAATCTTATTTCACAACATTCACTTGTGCTATACCATACCTAGCAAATAAGGTTGATTCTGTTGTGATGTGAACACACATCACACATTTGTCACCACACTAAAAGATCTAAAAGTCAAATCCTTCACATATTACACAGCGTTACTTCTCAGGTTTAAAAGTGAAATACAACTGCAGTCCAAATGTAGATTCTAAAGTAATTGAGGAGCCTTCCCGGCAAGCTTGAGTGGAAGGATTCCTCAGAAGCTTCATCTGCTGCCGCTGTAAGTCAGACATGACCTCCAGGTAAAATCTGGAGAATTGGCTACGGAGTTTATCCACAGTTTGCCTTTCACACATGCAGCGGGATGTTCTCTTCACAAACACGTTCACAACAGCAACAAATCCTCCGCATTAATCTGGCGAGAAGCCAGGGGCAGCAGTCAGAGGCAGGAAGTGACGTATTAACTCTGCTGCGGGGGTTTAGTGATCATGTTTTTACACCAGCCCGAACACCGTCATCAGCTCTGATCACCACATGTATGATGACACTTTTTCACAAGGAGATATTTGTGTTAGAAACATCATCAACCCCCCCACTCGCTCATGGTGAATCCTGAAAGCAGCTTATGATTGAGCACAACACTATGCATGTGTGTGCATGTGTGTGTTTGTATGTGTCCGTCTATGTCCCTAATTGTCCTGATGACATTGCACAGAATGACATTCCTCTTTTCAACATTCACTGTAGTGTTAGCAGATGGACGTCAGACACATGGTTGCTTCAACTAAATATATGTTAGCTGACGGCTGACACCAACTACTTTTAGACATGGTTAGCCATATACAGTTTTATTAAAATGTGGTGTTATAGCTGTACATTAGAATCACATATAAATACCCCCAGAGGCAGTGCTGTTGTTAAACTGTCCAGCAAACCATGTATGAATTGTAGCAGTAACACATTTTTAAGGACTGAGACATTTTTATTTCCGTCTTCTTAAATGAATTTGATCATATATGAAAATACTGCTGACAATAGAGTCAGTGATGAACTGCCAAAGGGTTTGCTGAGCTTGTAAGACCAGGACAATGGTGCACATCTGACCAAGCAGTCGGCCCAGGAGCTGGGAAGTGAGCTGCTGAGAGGTACGCCATGTTTCACCAAGCAGGTGGGTCCTTACATATCCAAGCAAATTTCCAACAGGCACCATTGGGATAAACTGACCACATGTCTGGTTACATTCTCCTCTGAAAAAAATATAAAGTGATAAAATAACAGAAAAACAGAAAAACAGATGAAAATAGCTACAGCTTTTTGGTGTGCAATACATTCTGGGACTTTGAGCATCCCAGTCCACATGCGAGTCAGCTGCATGGGTCAGCTCCTGATGCATCTCTGATTAAACATGTATGTATATGATCTGTACTTATATCTAGATACAAACTTGGAATTGGAACAGAGAGGAATGCAGAAAAAAAAGGAAAACATGGCTGAAGCTGATGGGGTTTTAATTTGTTTTGCAACTTGACAGCTCCCCAAAAGTGAAGCCAAATCATCGTCTCACCCTCTTGTTGCTGGCTACAGTACAGGTCAAAAACCCACTCCTCCATGTTAGTGGATGAACCAAACTAAAGTAGCCAAAGTGTGTCGTTTTACTCACAGTTCTAATCACACTGATGTATTTCCAAATGTTTTTTCCCAAGTAAGTTTGGTTTTATTTGGTTATTTGATGCTATACAAATGGTGCAAACCGTCATGACTGACAGCTGATACAGGTTTACAAGATTGGTCGGGCGTGTGCATCCGCGGGACCTTTTTTCTTTTCTTTTTTTGTCAATCCATAAAATAGATTTTGAGAAATTTTAACAAGAAACACGAAAACTGGACTAATTTTACATAGAGAGATAAAATGTCGGATTATTTAAACGATTATCAAACTGAGAGGAACCATCTAAGTAAAACTGATCCTTGTACTAAATTGCATGGAAATACATGCAATGTCCGACTGTTCACTCGCTGGTGGCACAAGACATTAAGTCAAGCAACTCATCAAACTAAATTGTCTTCATTTACTATTGACAATGTTAGAATGTACAGTGGGACTGGAAGATATTTCTACACCAAAGTGGTGGGACAATCGATGAGCTACAGCCATGACGATAGCATGGCTACAAATATCTCTATACAACACTATTAACTAGAGTGGCAGTCCCCTAAGAAACAGATTTGTGTCAGTGTGTTTCCATTTACTGGGGGCATGGAGCTGCAACCAATCAGATCAAAAACCTGTTGCATATTATTAAGTGCTGTTGAGTCAAAAGTGCAGTTGTAGCATCCAGCTGTTGCAATAGTGGATTTAATAGACCTTTCTAACTGAATTAATAATAATAATAATAATAATAACAATAATAATAATAATATTATTATTATTATTGTTATTATTATTATTATTATTATTATTATTAATTCAGTTAGAAAGGTCTATTAAATCCATAACTTTATTTGTATAGCACTTATCTAAACAAGGTAACAAAGTGCTTCACACAAAATCACACGCAAAATGAGGAATGAATTATAATAAAAGGCATTCAGTTCACTTCAATTTTAAGAGCCAGATCATAACATAAAAAGGTCAAGACCTTAAATTAGCTTAAATTCCCAATGTATTTTTATTCTTACCAACCAAACTAACAGTAGATCAGCTCAGGTTCCTGCTGATATTTATTTTCAGTTTATCAGTTCATATTTTATGAAATGATAGAGTGAATGAGAGGCATGAGTATATGCTGTATAAATACGTGAAAATAAGTCTTTGTTAATGAGGTGACTAATGCAGAACATGCAGGGAATCATCCAATGTCTATTTTCAGTTTGAGCAAATCCTGTTTAACATCATTACTGTTTAAAATAAAGTTTTGTAGGAAATATTTCCATGACACACATCTTTAGATAAATAAGTGTGCTGTGTTGTGCACTCTTACCCCAGCTTTAGCCCTCTCTGACTGGCACTCCCTGATCACCCTAATGAGGCGTGGGCACAAACCAGGGCGAGAGGGCACCGCCATTAACTGGTGTCTCCCCCATTAAAATCACCTCCAACAGCCATGACCGTCCACAACACAGTCATCTTCCACTACAATTAGTGGGTAAAAATTATGCTAATACAAACTAGAGAAGCTGCTGTGAGGATGCAGAACTCACAAGCTTTTACAGGCAGGGAGGTGATATGAAGGGGAAGCACGGAAGCATGTTGTCCAGAGGGCAGCCAGTGATTAGTAGCATCAACTGATCCATCGTCACGGTGATGATGTTGTTTGGGTGGGGACAGAGTGGAGTGACAGAGTGACAGGGATAATTACTTAGGAGAGGTCACCCTGGGGTGGCGGGGGCGGGGGGAGACAGCACTGCTGGGGACCCGACGCCCCCCCAAGTAACTGACAGCAACCTACTGAACTCTACATCGCCCTGCTACACAGAGGTCACTGCATGTACACTTTACTACACAACACTGAGTACAGAGGCATAGCTGTATATCACATGTAAATCTGACATTACACACAAACGTCCTTTATTTTTTTTAAAGAACGAAACCGTGAGCCTGTGTGAATGTGTGCTATTCTGTTGTTTTGTCATGGTTATTTTTTCAGTTTTTTCTCTTAAAATATATTGATAATATACTTTGCGGAAAACTTTGGGGGTAGTTTTGATCATTATTAACATACAAATGATCAACTTCAATAATTTGTATTATACTTAAGATGTTTTGAAAATACGGTGTTGTACGAGATGCACATCTCGTGTGAAGGTATCAGCTTCTGAAGAATGTGGATACCACCTATTAACTGTTACGCATGTGAAAAACTCCAAAGAGAGTAAGTGAGTGGGTGAGCTTAAGAGGCCCACAGAAAGAGTAAGTAATGATCTAATAAAGGATGCACAGCCCATGAGGAAGTTCATTCTGCTACCTTGGACCAGCTCTGTGTTATTTTACCTCACAGTGAAACCTACATTACAACCGAGTTAGATTTCTCACATCTTCTACTTGGTTTGTAAAAGAAATGTTTTTGACCAATCCAGGAAGTGTGACCTTCAGTAGGGGTGTATAGAGGATATGTGGGTGATTGGGCATAAAGCACAACCTTTTGAAATCGGGAATCGAGTCCTGCTGGCCACCTGTTCCTAGGATTAGGCTACCAGAGCTTCATTAATGGTTCTATGCCCTGCAGATTATTACGCTAAACCTAATTAGCTGTATCCACCTCAGAGGGAATTCCTGTCAATTGGGGGAAGGTGCTTCCATCTTCTTACCTTTTTCAAATTCTTAACTTTACATTTCGAGCTATTAACATTCTGGGTGCAATCCCAGTTAGATCATGCAAAGCATTGGCTCATTAGTGAAATTTGAAATCAACAAATATTAACTGGCAACTTTTTGTCCTTTCTTTCTTGTCACTCACACAATGATTAGGATACTGATAATGAGAACACCTTCAAATACACCGGTGTCCTCTGCCTTGGCTTTTCCTCATCTACTGTCAACAGTGATGCCTGGGATGTACTTAGGGCAATGTGCCTTATATCTGGCTCATGGACTGCACCTGGAGAACAGGAGGTACATCAAAAGAATTTTAACTTTTTCTATTTTATTCACTTTCTATTCAGGATGTGATGCTGAAGCTGTGCACAGGGGAGGAGACACGCAAAACCCCAAATCTTCAAAATCAGCTTTCAAGTATAGGACCAGCCTGCTCTGACATACAGTGTAAACATATTTTCATGGAGGAAATTATTTCAAATTCTTAGCTTGAAGTTGCTCCATTTTAAATTTTTTAAATTTTGCCTGGGTTAACATTGCATGGGGACTTGACATAAGCATACATTTTTTTTATTTTTGTGTATATTTAATCAAGGTAATTGTCCGTTTCATTTGGTCACCCGTTATTGGCATCGTATCCCCTTTTTGCACTTGACACACATAAGGACCAGGAGAAATTAGGAGAAACTGACTGAAATATTGTCAATTGTGGTGAAGACAACTCGTGATCCCACGCCTTGTGGCAGAGGATTACATATTGCATGTTTCTGCAATATGACACTGGAATGGAAATGGGTCAGTGAGGTAAACTTGTCAACTGGGTGAATATGGGAATTTTTGCCCCTTTTGATGGCACAAACACTGTAAACACACCTGTCACCTGCCCACCACGGTCCTATTGAACAACAAACAACAACTACAGCTCATTTTAATGGCCTACACACTTGAATGGTTATTCGCACAATGCTAGCCAAGCTAACTAGCTTCTAGCCATCACGCAGGTTGAGTAAGAGTATGCTGTACTTACTTACTGACTGACTGAATCTCTCTAACATGGAGACTCGGGCACTCACAGCAACGACAAGTGGATGAGAAATGAAAACAGGTTTGGCATGTGTTAAGTGCTAATATCTATGGACAGATGAAATTTGATGCTGATTGAGATAATGATCCATAAATATGGTGATAAGGTGGCCGATAAGGTGCTCTCCAAGTGCTCTTCTAGTTTAAAAAAATATGCTACCCATTACATTAAACTGTCTTCTCACAATAATTAATAGCTTATTGGTTCGCAAATAACATTGATCCGTCATTAATTTCCCAGCCTGTTTGAAAACAGGCTGTTAACCACGACCATTATCAGTATACTCTCAAACACAGTAATTACTGAAACTATGATGTCAAATATATTACTAATTAATTTTTGTACCTAAGCCTCACTAAACTTCCAACACACAGATCAGTGTTTTGTCCTTAAAGGCCCCATATTTTACACCTTTCTGGGATTTAATTTGAGGTATTGGTCCCCCTAAGATGATATATCAGTGGTTTAAAGTCGAAATAACTGCTGCAATGTGTATTTCCATGTCCTCTCTTCTGCCTCTCTCTGGGGCTGCAGACTGAACAGGCTGTTTTCACCTGCCTCCTGAGCCCCTCCTCTGATTGGCTGACTGCACTTTGAGTGACACGCGACCAGGCCTATCACCGGTCTCATTCTGGCGCATTTGACGATCTCTCTGTACAACCATTCAGCCCATCGTTCACACCTATGGTCGATTTAGAGTCTCCAATTCACCTAACCCTTATCTGCACGTCTTTGGACTGCGGGAGGAAGTCAGTTAAACATTATTGAAATGTTATTTGTCATTGAATTTGGAGGAACTATTTATTATTTTGATGATACCAAGTGTTGATTACCTCTGTTCTCACCACTCAACAGATCACTAATGCAGGCTTGCAAAGTTATTGTTGATGGGAAACCTTTATCCTGCTCCTATCCCTTGAATCCTTGAAACATTGCAGACATGTTACATATCCTCCCTCTAAAATTGCTTCTCACATGGTTATAAGCACAGGAACACACACACAGACAAAGCCTGAGGGGAAGTGACAGAGCCACCAGGAAGAGCTGCAGAGCCTGCTGTGAGTAGAAGAGAGGAGCTCCAGCTCTCTCCGTAGATCAGCTCCACAAAGGACTCCGTCTGTCAGTGGTTTACCTCTCTTCATACGACTTGTCACCACGCTCTTCCTCTTTAGTGCTTCTCTCACTTAGATGAAGCCATGTTAGAGAGAGGGTGGAAGCGAGGCGCTCTAATGCATTCAGAGGAGATTGGTTGTGAAGTCTGGCTCCCCCCATGCTCTTCCTCCGAGGCTGGCCTATTGATTGTTGTGTGTGTTGCTGCTTCCTGAGATCCCCGTCAAGCCTTGTTATGGCGGGAGCATTTGTCTGCCTGGCTTTGGCAGGTAACTACAGAGGTGCAGTTTGGGATATAAACACCTCTCAAGCTTCATCAGACACATTTGGGCTTATTTAGCTGATTTATATTCCATTGATTCCATCTTTGGCTCGCAATGGTTACTGTTTGTGAGATTTGCCAAAGCACTTGTCAGAGATGCCTTGTCAATGGCGTTATTTTAAATAGTTTTATTAAAATGTTGAGGTTTTGTAGGTGGTGCTCTTTGCTATGTTTGCTCAACCAATCCACTGTAGTCATTGTTATATTTTCCATTAGGAATGTAAACACTGCAGCACTCTTGACAGTGCTGTGTTAAAATGATTTGTGGTCCAGGTGATGATAGCAATAAATATGTGATCTCGGTGTCAAAGAACTGGCTTGTTCGAGGATGAGTCCAGCCAGCACAGAATCGAACACACTTGGTGAATCTGTGTTTTCTGTCTGACTTGATCCCGACTTGGTCCGATGTTATACAAACAGAAGCAGTGATAACTTTGCAAGATCACAGCCGCTGCAATTTGGAGAAAGGCTCTCCACCCACTGCAAGGCCTTTGGGCATGATGGGAAATGTATGCTTGTCATCTGATCTAACAGCTGATTGGTTTGAATGTTGGTTGTAGTGAGTTGGAGATTCTATTACAGTGATTGAACAATATGAAGTCTTATTTTCTGAATACATTTTGTGTAATCTGTGGTGTGTTTATCAGTCAGAGTGGCTGCATATGTTCAGTTCATATTACAGTTATCTGGTCCATCAATGGAAATCCTTTTGTCTTCTGTTTCTTAACTCTCCCTGTGCATTTTCACCATCAAAGTTTTGAATTTGTTTTGTTTTAGAGGGACAAGTCCACCAATGAAGTCTGGGCAGCTGTTTTATACCCACCAGACTGTACACTAGCACATCAAAAATTAATAATAGGTCAAATAATTGTGTAATATGAAAGATAAGTCATAAACAATAACATAGTAATCACAGCTCATCTATGAAGCATTGTAATAGTCTCATATAGGAGAAGACAACCAAAACAGCCACTGGAGACAAACAGAACAGATGGGTTTGATGACATTTTATTAAATCAGGATCAGGTATTATGGTATGCAAGTGTCTGTGTGACTTCCTGGCAAGATGTATTTCATCTTAAATTAGCGCTATGTCTTTCTAACAAACAAAGCATGTCAGAGATGCATTAAATCAATCACAGCTACAGTCACGTGTACACTTCCTGGGATTTAGGAGCTGTGCTCTTAAAGGTTATGGTAGGTTAAAATGTCTACAAATTAATTTATAAATTCTTTTGAATGCAGTTTCATTAATCTAGACTAATGTGCAGGCTAAAATAATCCTGTGAAGCTTTAGCTAATTTTATTATATTCTGTTTTGAGTCAAAAGGAGGTAGTTGAGATGGTTTGGTGTCATGGCTCCTGGGCACCTTCCATTGGACCTTCCACAGGGTAGACCCAGAACTGGAGAGACTATATACTGTATATACTGTAGTTCCCTCAATCCCAATCATATACTCAGGTCATTATAAACCTAAGAGAGACGTCTGCAATGGATAGTAAATGGTAAATGGTCTGTATTTATTTAGCATTTTTCTAGTCTTGCTAACCACTCAAAGCTCTTTACAGTACAATTTTTGCCATTCACACACACATTCATACAGTGCATATGTGTGCAGCGCTTTCAGTATTTTACCCAAGGACAAATAAGGCATGCAGAAAAGGAATAGTGGGATTGAACCACCGACCTTCTAGAGGACGGCCGCTCTCACCCCTGAGCCACACACGCCCCAATAGTGAATTATGAATTCATTTTTTGTAGTTCACCCTCACTAGTCTTAGTCGTAATTATCCAGCTAACTGTCAAAACATCTGTAGATTGCCGGGTGTAGACTTGTTAACAAGTTGTTGACTCTGACAGTAGTTGCGATGGATTCTAAACCAACTTAGAGGGACCAAAATATCAAATTGACAGTCTAACCTAATCAAGAAACTGGTCAGCACATAGAAACACATAGAAGTCTGTCTCACAAGATAATATGAACTTCATCTGCTCTCATAATAATTACAATAATTAAGTTCTTGTATTTATTGCAATGGAATGAATGTAAAATATGTACCGACATTAAGTGGTTGTTGATTCAAGTCAAATAAGAATACAGTAACAAAACTGACTTTTATGTGTATACAGATTTTCCCATGCAGCAGGTTTCTTTATATATGCTAACCTGGCTATTTGGTTGGAGACGTGCTGATGTGTACTGCTGGGCTGGGCAAAGTAATTTTCTCCCCATTAAAATTCACATCATGCTGTTGCATTTTAATGGCAAAAATAAATGAAAATTGTATAAAATAATGAATCTGACTGAAATGTTAGTTTTTTTCTACACTGGATAAAAATGATTTAAGATTGACTTTTATAAAACCAATATTTGAAAACTTTTTTTTGTTGTGTCCAGTACAAAACTATATTTTTAGGCTCTGAAAATATTACACTAAAATAAAATTCTGTCATATTGCACACTCATATAAAGTTGTTGTAACATCGCCACTTCACAAGGAATTGGATTAACCAATAAGATTATCAATCCATAACAACATAGACATTTCGTGGACCTTCACACAGATGTAGTTTGGGGCTCACTTGGATTTTCTAATGAAATTCTTAAAATTTTCACTGTAGATCTAGAGATGTAGATATATCAGAATTGTAAGGTTTCTCATGAAAATATATCATTAAAAGATGATATATTGTCTCTGCTAAAGAGAGACCAAATGTTCAAACCACAATTTTGATAAAGCTGGCAGATTTGTGTCTATAATTTAATAATTCTTATATTAAGGTGTACGTAACTCAAGACTTAGTTAAGCTCAGCTTGCACTATGCACTGTATTTAATGTATGTAATTAGCTAGAGCTAACCCAGTGAAAAATGATCATACAGTTGAATTATCATTTCTTTGAAACAGTGTCAGTTAAAAGTCAACATCATAACCTGCATCCGGGCAGAATGAACTGCAGAACTGTTGAATTACACTGCAGTAGATATATAGTAGATGTACCTAATAAACTGCCAACTGAGAGTATAGTGCTTTAACAATACTCCCACAGTAGAACATCAAAAAATTGTGTTAATTGCATGTACTAGATTCACAAAATTCTTCACATTTTATAGATATAAAACTATTCATGTGAAAAAATTATGATTTTTGTGTAAAACCCTATTAGTTCACTGCACAGTGTCTACAAGTGTTGGGGATTTTTGAACACAGCCAGTGTTTTCTTCAGGTATTTTGCAGAACATAAGTAGATTTTAATATTTTCATGGCAGCCACATGGACTGGGAGAATGCTGCGAGTTATTGTTCCATTGACTGCTGCAAATGAGTGTTTTGAGCTCATCATTAGAGCTCTGACTGAATGCACTATTCCCACAGCACACTGGACAAGCCTTGATACTTTGCAGGGAGCTTGTGAGGAGTTAGTCTCAGTAAATATTTTATGCAGGGAGTTTTTGTGTTTGATTATCCAGCTTGCGCCTGTTCATATACAAGCCCTCCCGTCCTGGCCTGGAAGAACAAGGAGGACAAACTCAGCCCTCCCTTTGCCATGCGATGCACTCATCCATGCGGCCTCCGTCCTTCACTCTCTCTCTTGTGCCGTCGCTCTCTGCTCTGCCCATTAGCTTCAATTAATGTGATGGTTCATCAGTGGTGCAGGACTCTGTCACAGGGCCGTACCCCACTACTTATCTGATTACTCTTAATGGGAGAAAATACGATAAACAAATTCAATTATCCCTGACCTATTTCCAATGGTGGGGACACAGGATTATTATTCATGTCATCTCTGAAGTATGAATATGAAGAGATCTAATTACCCTGGTGTCACGTTATGGATGGACAGGGTATGTAAATATATTCCATATTCATAGTGATGAACTGCTCTGCATTGTAAAGGCCAGAGAGGGAATGACTGATACTGAAGATGAACACCCCCTGTTGTGTTCTCCGTGGCCATCAATTCTTCAATGAGAGTGGCCTTCTTCCGCCTGTATTGATGACAGGAGCGCTGGCACCGTGGATTCCTCCAGCTCTTCAAGCAACCACACAAATAAAGAAGACAGATGGATATAGATTTAATTAAATCCAGACCTGACTATATGAAGATTGAAGAAGGTAATTGGAGATGAATGCATGCTATTACTGCTAATCCAACCCCTACTTTGAAACTTCATTCTAAGCATTCCACAGACATGCTTTGAAAACAAATAAAGAGCTGGATGCACATAATACTGGCTTTCAAAAATATTGTCATTTTTTAATTATGTGATGATTGCACATAGTTCTTGCTCAAATATAAACAAAAAAGTACAAAAGAAATAAAAGCCATGCATTTATCACTGTATTAGCTGTTTTTGAGGATGCATTGTTCAATATTTTTTCACAGGGATTGTTGATCAAATGGCAATGCACACTGTGAGAGGAGTCACTAAATACAAAGCCATAGAATCAGAAAACATTGTAGTTCCCCTCATCTCTGTACTGTAACCTATTTCTGCTCATTGTTTTGGTTTGCAAATATTTCCATGTGTGGGATTTGTAAAATGTATTATATCTCTTCTTATCTGAAATTAATTTCAGCCACTTTACGAGCCAGCTGATTTCGAACCTCATATAAACCTACTGCATCCCACCTGCCCAGCACCAAACAGCAGACAAAGTTAGCATCTAGCTGGTGTTGTTGAGCCATATATTTCTCTCAGGACGCGGTGAAGACCAAACATGAACTTAAAAGGAGACTTTTAAGTTCATGTTACTTTCAACCAGTGCTCTGATACAGGTGCATTGCACAGCCACAAAACACAATTAATAATTTGTACATAATCATGCAAGCTGCACTCGTGTCTATTCTGCATGTGTGGCTCTCTGAAACTGCTGACACATCTACAGTAAACACACTGGCAGCCTGCTGTAGAACAAGAAACAGTAAAGGCCAAGCCTGGTGGGTATTTCTTACCACTTTTACAGTGTTACTTGCTACCTTCTGTTTGCTTTTATCTGATTTTACTGGTGGTTGATTGGTGGTTTTGGGAGGAAGTGGAAAAGGAACTGCTTGGGTTGGGGCGCAGCCACCAAGCCTTGCTGCCATTTTATCTGTCTCCACACATGATATGGCCAGGAAAATAATTACCTAGAGCAGGAGGACATTTTCCCCATAGACCCGTCATTATTTAAGAGATGTCTGTAAAATTCTTGTTAGGATTCAAACTGCAAAAAATTTAAGTTATTACTGACTTCATTCATTCATTAAGTTTTTATGATTGAAAAAAAATCCGTAAGCCTAGAAAAGTTATTTTTGAATTTGTTAAGTCCTCATGGTCGAGGGGATGAGCAGGAAAAATGTGTGGATGTTGTTTCTGCAGTATGCAATTTGTTTATGATTACGTTTTCAACAAATGACTGTGTGTAATGTGAAAAGTGTCATGGTGACAAACTTACTTAATTATCACCCTGCATTATTCTAGCTTCTTTTAGCTCACTGTGGTGTTTGTTTGGTCTGTTTTCAGCTCAAAGCAGCTCTGATGAATCTACTGTACACTCCCTGCTCAGCACCAAGCAGCAGACAGAGAACGTTATGGACGAGTGAAGAAATTCAAACAGACGCCCCGTGCAACTGTAAAAGGGATGCATTGTAAAACTAAAATGTTTAAGTGTCCATGGATGAGTTGATAGGTAATTGTTTACTAACACATTTGACATACTGTATATTCTACAAGGTGATAATGTGCCAGTCTTGTTTTTCCAGCTTTTGCACATCTGGTAAAAAGTCAATGAAAGTGGCTTTGAGTAACATTGTTATAAGTATCTTTCATTATGTTCCTATGAAAAAATCAAGTGATACTGTTCTGAAGATAAAACAAGTAAAATAATAGAACATGAGTAATTATTTTTATTTTTATTTATTTTTATTATTACAAATATTATTAAGACAATGTTCAGACTTTTTGCAGTGTTACGTGACTTGTTCAGACGGGCACTGTATGTGGCTCCCTTCATCATGGCTCCATGTCTGTGGAATAACATGGGCTCCCTCTGTTGGCCGCCGGCCGGCCTGTGCTCGGCTGGTAATAGAAGAGATGTGGGGGCAGCGTGACTGTCACTGGAGATAAATGGGGGTCCAGAAGTGTTAGTGCCACTGTTCCTGCTTCGTTCCAAAAAAAAAAAAAACATCTTCAGAGATGAAGAAATTCACTTGATTTAACCTCCACTGAGAACCAGGGACTGCTATTCTAGGGCCATGTGCTTCCTTATATTGAGCTGCTGACTGCTGGTGTTTAAACCCTCTTGTGCCTGCCTTTCTCCTTCCCTTTTCTCTCACACACCCTTCCCTCTCCGGCTCTCTGTTTGTGTGTATCTGTGTGTGAGAGAGAGTGTGTGTGTGTACATTTCTTTCTCTGTCTCTGAATACGCTGGTGTCTCAGAGAGTTCACTGACTCTAAAGGATCGATGAAGGGAGGAGATTCAGAGCCAATTATTTTCAGCTTAATGGTCCCCAGGGTGCAGGGGTGAGCAACAACAAAACGCCTTCAAGAGACATCAATTCTGGACAAGCCAGCTCCTCCATCTCTGTACTGCCACAGTGTGGGCATCAGCTCTCCACTCTCTGGAGGAGAATGAACCACACTCAGCAACACACACTCAGACACACATGCAGTTATGGACAAACACACACACACACACACACACACACACACACACACACACACACATCAGTAACAGCAGCTGGAAAATGTAAACTTGGACCATCACCATTGTACAGTAACCAAAGATGCTTCATATAACTATCAGCACTGAACCAGGAAAGCTTCATGATGGCAAATGCGTGAAGGAAAGAACAAGAATACAGCCAATGGACCATTGTCAGTGTCTTCTACGTGTATGGCACCACATTCTTTTTGTTGTTTTTTCAAACTGTCCTCTCACATCGGCTTCTTCTGACATTCTAACAACTTTTTACTAGGGGGCTGGTCGGAGAAAGTCCAGACTCTCACTAAGACATTTACGTCCTCAAAAGCAGTCCCTCGGGAGAATGACCGGAGGTTCTAGTCTTGTTTGTGCCAAGTAGTTATTGTATTTGTATAGCGCCAAATCATAATACACATTTTCTCAAGGCACTTTACATAGTGAGGACAAGACCACAAAAATTGTAGAGGAACCAGGATCTGGTTGTTAAAGTACGTAATTCATCACAATGAACATTTGTTCCACTTCATTTTTTTTATACAGTATTATCACTGCATTACTTGCAGTTACTTGCAGCTGGGAACAGTTTTGAAAACTTTTGTTGTGTTCATGTACTTGTGGGATACCCTGAAACCTGAGTCTTTTTCCACTGTAACTGCAGCCTTCTTAATACAAAGATAACAACATTAATTGTATCTTTTGGAGAAAAGCCATCTGGGGATTTTCCCTTTGCATTTTATAGTGAAAACAATCAAATGCTTAATTGAAATAATACTCAAATGAATAATGAGTTGTTCGTTGCAGCCCTACTTCTATTCAGTAAGAAAGTGTTAACACGATCCCATTCTGCAGCCACATTTTACAATTCAAATTAGTTTAAATGCATCCGAATCCATTGATGTGGAAAACTCATCTAAACAGTTGTAGCTCTCAAGTGTAATATTACATAGGGATAAAAACGTTGTAACTGCTTGTGGTTACAACAAAGGTAGCCTTGTGATTGGCTTTGGTGGTTGTGCGATAGTGTTCACTAGAGTGAAGACTCCTTAAAGGCAGAGCGTCAGTGGTGGGCAGCAGTCAGGTTGACACCTATGCCCTTGCCAACTCCCTATGAAGTTTTGAAGCACTGAAACAATGACAAGCTACTTCAATTTCACAGAAAAAAACTCATAGGTTTGTTTTGTTCTCACCGCCAAAAGAAACAGATGCTGTTACCTTGTCAAGAATATTGTAACCATTTTCACATATTAGGACTTGATTTGACCAACAACAAAAAGAAAACTCATACATATAGAAAATGAGCGAAATACTTTCACCTATTCCTTTGTGGGTTGTCAAAGGTCATTCTGGTGGGAATCACTGACAGCACCGGTCCAGGCAGGTTGAAGGGAAATGTGAACACCAACAAGTAAGTTAAAACCTGTCAATATACTAACACACATGAACACACTGAAATGACAGAGTCAGAAGAATCCCCTCTTGTAAAGCTCTACACAGAATGTCTGTGCATACATCCCCTTCATGTGTACTTCATCTCCATCGTTTGAATGGAATAAAACACGCTTGTCTCTTCTGATAATTACCTTAAAAGATTGGGGAGGTGAAGAACCTGCTGGGCTCAGAAACATCTCCTTTCCCAGGTTGCCGAGCAGCGGGATGCCAGGTTGTTTAAAGCAGTCCCACTGGGCGTCTCTGAGGCGCCGTTCAATGAGGTGCCGCCGGCGACACTTTCCCCCAACAGCTTAGTGCTCATCAACTATTTAGATATGCACTTAACGCTCCTGGGGAAGCTAACGTCTAGCTGCTGGCGGGTGAAGGGAGAGGAAACCCTTGTCAACATAATGGCCAGGAAATACAAGAGGTATGATTCTTTGCAGGTCTTTGCATCACCAAAATTAAGCTTAAATAAAACCTAAATAAAACCTTTGTGGTTGTAGCCAGGGTAGTTTCCTCTGCAGGAGTGTGGGGAGGAGAAGGTGGGGTGGTTTTGGGTGTGTATTCCCAAGGGTCCCCCCCTACCCACCCTTCCATTCTGCCTGTAAGTCATTCCCCAGGCACAAAGCTATGAGTTTCTTCCTCTTCTATGACGGTGTCCCTTGCCTGTACAGACACATCCCTCTCTGTATGTCTGCTCACATCGCTCTCTCTCTCTCACCCAGGCTCTCAGACACCCCCTCACCCCATCCTCCAACATCCTTACACCCCCACCACACACCTCCACCACCTCCACACCTCCTCCTCCCCAGTCCTTCCATCTCCATCGTATCCCCAGACTCCCACAAGCAACTCCATGAGGGGTCGCATGATGAATGAGCAGACAGTCAGCAGGACCTCTGTGTGTATGTGTCTGTGTAGGGGGAGAATGCACATTGTGTGTGTGTGTGTGTGTGTGTGTGTGTGTGTGTGTGTGTGTGTGTGTGTGTGTGTGTGTGTGTGTGTGTGTGTATGTGTGTGTGTGTGTGCGCGCGCTGGTCAGAGAGTGATGACCACAACTGCCAGAGTGATCACAGTGGGATTCATTACGGCGACAGACAGGGCCGCCTCTAAAACACTGACCGTGTTAGTGTGTGTGTGTGTTTGTGTGTGTGTGCACATGTCTTGACAGGCCCTCCACTAAAATGGTGCCTGAGGATTACACACTGACTAGGATGGAATAAACATTGCTGTGTGTGTGTGCGTGTGTGTGTGTGTGTGTGTGTGTGTGTGTGTGTGTGTGTGTGTGTGTGTGTGTGTGTGTGTGTGTGTGTGTGTGTGTGTGTGTGTGTGTTTGTGTGCGTGTAGTTTTGATAAATTATTTACATCATTGAGAAAGCAGCGTCGACACTGTTTATGCCCGCACCTGCTCTTCTCAGTGCTTAAAAGATGATTTATGTGTTATGGTCACATCAGATTTCCACAACTATTGGTCCGGCGTCTTTTGGGACATAAAGTGGTGGTTACAAAGTGCCGCAGGCTCGTTTGGGAGGCTGCACAGCGAGAGTAGAGCAGCATCATATAACTGGACCAAGCAAACTCCTGTCCAGAGAGCTGTTACAGCAGTTTGTTTGCTCTTACACTCAAATGAGTTATGGACACTCTAAGGGAGGGAAGGCTGGCAATGCTCTCCATGAATCTTGCTGTGTAAGAAGCTGTCATCAGGATAGGTTGACACTATTGGAAGTTAAAGCTCTCACAAATGCTCAACTTAGCAAAAGAGAAAAATTAGGTGTGTAGCATAAAAAAAAATCCAACTACACAGGGAGAGAAAGAAGCCACACATGGATATGCTTTTGTCCAGTTATTCCAGTGTGTGTGTGTGTGTGTGTGTGTGTGTGTGTGTGTGTGTGTGTGTGTGTGTGTGTGTGTGTGTGTGTGTGTGTGTGTGTGTGTGTGTGTGTGAGATTATAAGAAGGTATGCCATTCCAGCTTCTAATGTGCAGATTGTTTTTCCTGTTTTTTTGTTTTATGGTAGGTAACTGATGTCTGATATGATCTCAACATTTATAATGCAAGAGCAACATAAAACATTTTTGCTGAATATTAACGTGCATTAATATATACACTGCTGGTGGTAATGATGGACTTCTCCAGGACGGAATATTCTCGTTTTTTTTAGAAAAGATCAATTAGATAACCTTTTTTCCGACTTTCTTTTTCCTTCTCAAAACCTTGCAGCAATAGTGGCTAACACACCCTAAAGCCTGAAGCGTGCAGCAGAGATGAGGTCTGGTCAGTTCACCCCTCACTAACCCTAACCCTTTTTAACTTTTCACACTTTTAGTCTTCAGTCCCAGCCAATGCTGACTCAGGTGATAACAGTTAAGGATATTTATGAGATCTCACACAGCTCCCTCTGAAGTCACTTAAGACGTTACACTAGTGTAAGACCTGTAAAGAGACCTGTTCAAAAATAACAACCTGTAAAAAGACTGTGATGTGTGAAATCAGCTGGGCTTCCCTTAAGGCCAATTTCAATTTTTGTATCAATTAAAAAGATCATATTTTCATAACTTACCTCATGTAGTACATACAGTACCTGGCCATGCACACTATCTTTGTTTGATCTGTACAGGTTTTGAGATCAATCAATCAATCAATCACATTTTTTTGGTATAGCCCATATTCACAAATCACAATTTGTCTCATAGGGCTTTAACAAGGTGTGACATCCTCTGCCTTTAACCCTCAACAAGAGTAAGGAAAAACTACAAAGGAAATTTTTTTAACAGGGTAAAAAGAAGGTAGAAACCTCAGAGAGAGCCACATTTGAGGGATCCCTCTCCCAGGACGGACAGAAGTGCAATAGATGCCACGTGTAATGGAGAACATCAGAAAGATAAGGGTATTTACAGCATTGATTACAATAAACACTTTGTAACTTAATGGAAGGTCAATGAATTGATGGATTATTGTCATTAATGGTCGAGCATCTGAGTAGACATATTGTATATCAAGCAGTCTTGTTGTAATCATAGTCCATGGTCAGCTGCCACCACGATCAGGATCCATCATCAGCTGCCACCTCGATCGTGGTCCACCACCATTATCAGATGCCAACACGATACAGGATCCGCCATTATTATCACGATCTGCCAGCTAGATACAGGATATTATCACGATCTCTGATACACGGTCCACAGATCATAATCCACGATGTGGCCGCAGCCGCAGCCCTGGATCTGCCGACGATAAGGCAAAGGGACTCTGGGGAAGAAGTGAAGTCAGTAACGTGTGTTGATGAGATATTAATTTCTTTGATGTGATAAGGAGGGAGAAGAGGAAGGAGAAGCTGTGAAGAGAAGCTCCGTGTGTCATGTGACCCCCGACATTCTAGACCTATAGCAGCATAACTAAGAGCAGGTCCAAGACAAGCCTGGACCAGCTCTAACTATAAGCTTTATCGTAAAGGTACTTTTAGAGACTTTAGGGACGACAAGTAATCCTGAATTCTGGGAGCGCAGTGCTCTAGTGGGTTGATAAGGTACTATCAGCTCTTTAAGGTATAATGGTGCCATATTATTAAGGGCCTTGAAGGTGAGGAGGAGAATTTTAAATTCTATTCTAGATTTAACCAGAAGCCATTGTAGTGAAGCTAATACTGGAGAAATGTGGTCTCTTTTCCTGGTTCTTGCTGCAGCATTTTGGACAAGCTGCAGAGTCTTTAACGACTTACTGCTGGAGCCTGATAATAAGGAATTACAATAATCAAGTCTGGATGTAACAAAGGCGTGGACTAGTTTTTCTGCATCTTTTTGAGAAAGGACGTGTCAGATTTTGAGATGTTACATAAGTGAAAGAAGGCGGTCCTAGAAATTTGTTTTAAGTGTGAATTAAAGGACAAATCAGGATCGAAGATCACTCCCAAGTTCCTGACTGTTTCATTGGAAGCAAGGGCAATGTCGTCTAGCGCAGCTATATCATTAGATAATGTATCTCTAAGTCTTTAAGGTTTAAGTATTAGAACCTCTGTTTTATCTGAGTTTAATAAGAGAAAATTGCGGGTCATCCAGGTTTTTATGTCCTTGAGACATGCTTGAAGTTTAGTTAATTGATTACATTGTTCAGGTTTTATTGACAAGTATAACTGGGTGTCATCAGCATAGCAGTGGAAATTTACAGAGAGTGTCCTGATAGTGTTTCCTAGTGGAAGCATATATAATGAGAATAAAATTTGGCCGAGCACAGAGCCCTGTGGACCACCGTGGTTAACTTTGTTGCGCACAGATGACTCATCATTAATTTGCACGAATTGGAATCGATCTGAAAAATAGGATTTAAACCAGTTTAGGGCGGTTCCTTTAATGCTAATTAACTGTTCTTGTCTCTGTATTAAAATTTGATGGTCAATAGTGTCGAATGGTGCACTAAGATATATATTCTTAGATATATTTTATTAAAATGTTTTGGATTAAGGGAAATTTAATTTAATTTGTGATACCAACAGCATTAACCACAGACAAAGTTGCTTTAATAAGTACAATTTAAGACAAGTGAGGTGCCTTTGTCTTTGTTGTGAAGCTTATTTAAGTGTTCTTGATGCTACAGATGGATTTGCTAGGCACTAATTACGAAAAACACAAAAAACAACAACAACAAAAACAAATCCAAGGGTTAGTCTCTGCAACTTGAAACCACATAATCAGGAATTAAATACCATGGTTTGCTTTTTTTTTTTAAAGACTCAATAATTCCATAGGTTTTTAGCTAACAGGATGAAATACATTTGTTAGGGACTGTTTTCAGCAGTGGATTAATCCATATTTGGTGCTCTTGAGCTAATTCATGGCAGTAGGATAATGTGTGTGACTGTGTCAAAATTAACAAGTGCACCAGTGTGGCTCACTGGCATGTTTGTGAAGGAAAACAATGCAGCTCTATGACAAGATATTTAAGAAATTAGATACACACTCAGTACTGGAGAATTGATACATGCATGGATTTGGTCTTTATGAAATTTGTTATCAGTAAGAAAAATATAGAGTACCCTCCTGGCACATGTATGTTGCAGTTGGCTCAAAGAAAAATTATTTTCTTCCAGTAATATCATATAATATATGATATTTAGTGTTTAAATATAATGTGTGTTATGTAAACCGGATGCTTTCATCAAAGATCCAAATTCAAGTGTAACAACATTTTTTTTTCTACGTGGTCAATTACCTGAACTTTAACAAACATCAATGCATAGCCCATCACAATGCTTGTATTCACGATAATTTGTCTCCAAAGTTGCACTAGCATTGCTCTGCTGTAGAAAGAAGAATGTGAGAAGCAACTTGTCTGGAGCCTCTTAGCTTCAGATTGCATCATTTTCCCCGTAGTATCTCCCAACATGTCCCAGATATCAGTCTCCTGCTGCAGACAGAGGTGTCACAGCCGGATTTACATACAGCTCCAACAACACAGACACTCAGTAGTACCACAGTGCCACACACCAGCTCAATATTTCATAGCCGTATGAAATATGCCTGAATGTGTGCACAGCATCTGCCATCTTTGGGGCTTTGCAGCCCCCAGGAGGCCCGTTTGATCTGTAATTGGGAAGTGTGCTGAATTAATCAGCAGTTTATCTGCTTTTTAATTGAAATAACACTTTCAAAAAACACAGATAACACAGAGAACAGCACCACTGATCCTTCCCGTGTAGTCTTTCGCCTATTGTCAATTTTTGTCTGTGTACTCACTAATGGCCCACTGAGATTCGGGAAAAAATTACAATGTGACAAAACCAGAAAAAGCTTTAAAAGAACAGAATTATCTGCAGTGTGTAGACAAAACATTGTCTGACTGTTCCATGGAGAATTCATCTGATGTTACTGTTTTTTTCTTTTTCCATTTTATATTTTCAGTGTTCTGGGGGGTGTTGATTTCCCATAATACCCACCTAAAAAGGTTAAAGATTCCATAATAATTAAAATGATACTACTGGATTATATAATCCACAAAGTCTATTTAACATTTTTGCTTAGTGATGCCTGGGGCAGTGAGCTTCTGGCAGCGCTTCCAGCCACAGATTTGACTTGTAACCTCACCACCAGATCTAAGAGCTGACACTTCCTGCCCTAAACCTAACCGACAGCTGTATGTTCTGTAGTTAAGATGCAGTAAGATTTATCCTATGGCCATAAGTGGTTCATGTAAATATACTCAGTTTTACTAAGATATCACTGCTGTAGTGAAATTAATGTTCTACTTGTCAATATGTTTATTAATAATGATCAAATGACAATGAAATGGGTCAAACACTGTGTCAAACTCACAACAATTGTCACTAACTCTGCAGTTCCTCTTGGCTCTAGAAAGCGTTTTAGGCTCTTTTGCATCATTGTTTCCATCTTACACCGAGCTTACATTTAGCTGCAAAACTGAAAATGTCTCCAAAATAGCTTGTCAAGGGCCTTAAAATTATAAAAGTGACCAATGGTCTAATTGGGTATGGAGAAAATGTGTTAAAAAAGTGTTAAAAAAATAATAAAATAAATGTTATTTTCTCATACTCACAGGCAGAGATCTGCTCTTCAGTAACATACATACATTTCAGTTTTATTGTTGTATATATTCTCAGGGTTTACACAATGGGGGTTGTTCATTAATTGTCTTTTGTATTTTAGAAATATATAGAAATTACATGTAAAATAAGCAATACAATGCTTATTCCCAGATTCACATTACTCATTGTGTGGGTTCATTTGCTTGTCCTTCTCATTTTGTACAGAATAAAGATAACAAATGAGAAGTTGCATTTATATATGGATGAAAACTGGTGCAAAAATAATAATATATAAAAACGATTTAATATTTTTCAGACCAGAGTGACTATGATCTAGGTCAGTACTACAGTAAATATATTATCAATTAAACTCCCTTTATATCAGAGGCAGGAAACTCTAACTCTAACTTACTGGTGCTATAATATCCACCTGCTCAATAAAGCTGTGTCTATAAGTATAAACTGTATAACATTTATTGTATTGTATTGTATTTTTCACATGCGAATAATACAACACTTTTATAGCTTCACAAATAAATACTAAGATGTATATTATCAATGCAGCAAATTTCTTTCAAATCTGTGTTATTTCCATCTCCCCACTAAAGAGCTTTTTAGCTCATTGATTTGGTTTTCTCTCCCATAATTTCCACAATCAAAATAGTTTTTAGTGGCAGAGAAAAGTACGTCCAACACACTGTTTTGTGACGTGCTCAGCATTAAAAAAAGCTCATATTAGAAACTAGCTAGTGACGAAAGTGGAACCTGATTAAGAATTGAAGATAACTATACTGACATAAGGATGCAAGATTTGTATGATATATTTTACTCAAATTATCTTTCTTTACGATACTGCATATTAGCACTGCATGTCTGCTACTACAACAGCACGCGGTCTCATTGCTGCACAGAGGTCCTCAGTTGCATGTGATATAGCTATATTTAAAGTGATTGCACCATGTGTTAAACAAAAGCATGGAGGTGTCTCCCACCATCCTCCTAGACAGTAGCCATAGCAGAGGTAATATAATATATTGTTGCAGTGGAGATCAATGTCTGTGGGAAGAGGCGAGGGAGAAAAGGAGCGAGTCTCATTGTTCCTTCTCTCTTCGTTTTCGCTCTTTAAGGCAGATCCCCGGCCGCCCATATGACGGATGGCGACCATTCTAGAGTGGCCGTTTGGTACTTGGCATCAAGGTGGACTGGGAGCCCGGGGCCATCAGGTCTGAGACGGCAAATGTCCCCAGCGCTCTCTAGGCAGGGCCCCTAGGGGCTTCCACTCTGCCTAGATGGAAAGGAGGCACTATAAATCAGCCCATCTGGGCGGCTATGCTCTGCCTCGCCATCCATCTCAGCCCGCGGTCCCTGATGGAGAAGACATGGCAAGAGAGGTTGGAAGGATGAGAGTGGAAGAGGTTCACATACCTGGGGAACGGAAGGAGAGGCTGCAGGGAGGCAGGGCAGGGGTCTCTACCATCCCAATGATCCAGTAACCCAGGGGCCAGAAGATGCTGTGAAGAGAGGAACAACCACAGAGGCCACACCAAGAGTGTGCATATTACTGGACTGAAACAGGTCATGTATAGTGCAGAGCACGGCTAATATTTCCTGTTTTTACAAGCAGGTTGTATTTCCATAATTTGGCATAATTCAATCTGTGATTATGATTATTTTAATTGTTAATTGCTTAGATTTCAGTAAACAGTGACAATATTGCTAGTTACTCAACTGACATCTCCACACTGACGTTTATGTACAAAACACTTAAGGACACTAAAAGGGAAGCTCTAATGAGGGCTACATTTTCTTATTGCTTAAATAAATAAATAACCCACTATGCTTCCCAGCTCCACACTAACTTTGTCTATTACCTGTTGTGTGCTTGGCAGGTAAAGGTGCTGTACAGTTGATGCATCTGAGCTTTGTTGCTAACACAGCTGCCTCCTGGTGCAGTAAGTGACACAGATGAAAACGGAGATACTGGGTTAAAACCTGCATAGAAAGATGCAATTGACTGCTCCTCAAAAGTGAAGCCAAGGTGTTTTGATCGCCACCTGATGGATGGCTGCAGTAGATGTAATAAATCCTGCCTGTTCATGGATGGGAAATGGACCAAACTAAAAAGCCAAAGCACACGTCAAATAAAGTTTTCTAAAAAAGGTCTCTGTCATTTTAGGTAGTTCTTATCAAACTGTTATGTCCAAGGGCTTTTTTTTCTGATAAGTTTGGTTTTAAGTATTTATTTGAAGCAATAAAAACAGGGGGAATCTCGGCAGTCAATTATGATGACTCACGATTGGTCGAGCAGTTTGATTGGTTGGACCCTTCTACCGTGGCTCCATCCCTCGAGCGCTACTGCCCCTAAATGCTCAAGTTGGTAATGTTTGAGTGAGGGATATTTTGACTTTAATTCTGGATAGTGGGAGCAACTTAATACGCATTGTCTATGGGGGGGTTAGGGTAACCGTAACCCTAACCCCCCCATAACGTATTTTAAGCAATTTGTAACTGGGATGTTCATCATTATCATTTAACCAACAATTAGAATTTTTAAATACTATTAGTTGAACTTCTTCAGAAAGGCTGTAGTTAAATTGCATGCTGGCAGTGTGAGCAACAGGGACACAGCAGAAACACGTTCTGAGGTGCAACTGCAGGAAGTGTGGCCCGGGCATTAGTACCATCTCAGCAGGTTTCAAAGTTAACAGACTGCATACAAGGCTAGCCCCACAGCATGTGGACATTGCTATTTGAATAAAACCAGTTGACAAGCTTTCCACTATGCTTAGACGTTGGCCTGTTCTGTTTTAGACAGTTTATAATTTTGTGCCCACTGAACACAAGCACAAAGAAGCAGTGCAGGTGTGTGATGATGTGTGAATCCTCATGTCCTGCTGTTTATGCTGCTGTTTGAACCAGTCAAATTGAGCCACTTGCTGCCCTTCACTGGTTACCTGTAAGTTATAGAATTGATTTTAAGATTTAACTGCTTGTCTTTTAAGCCCTGAATGGCCAGGCTCCAGTCTATATACGTGACTTGCTAACCCCCCAATCAGTCTGAACGGTGCTATGATCCTCCAACAGGGCTGTACTAACAGCTCCAAACTCTCAACTGGTCACCAAATGTGACTGGGCCTTCGCTATCCAGGCCGCGAAACTTTGGAACTTCCTGCCTACATGGAGATCTCAGGCAGGTGACCTCAGTATCTTCTTTTAAATCTCTTCTTCCTATCCTATCTTGCTTATTATGGTAACATTTTAATTTTGATTCTTGAAATTCTGTTTTTTAAATAATTTTGCTTTCTGAAAGGTGATATATAATAAAAGATATTATTAATGTTATTATTATTATTTAGTATTCTACAAACAGGCCAGACTGCAACTTAGAATTAAAAGCTCTAACTCAAGGGCAAGACAGCATTAGGTTGTGCCATGTATCCAGATGTCACTGCCATTCCTTAGCATGATTACAAAATGTAACTGTTAGTGATACTACTGTATAGGCAGCTTGTTACTGAGAGGGTGGGAGTCAGAGCATGAGTACATATCAAAGGGTAACAAGAAGAGACTGAGACTGATTTTGATTGTATGAGTGGGAGCTGGTGTGTGAGTATTCATGTATGTCTCTATGTATGTGTGTGTGCCTGTGGCAGTAGCTGGGGTCGAGCAGAGAAGGCTTTCTCTCCATATCTTCAAACAGCGGCATGGTTCTGTGCAGCAGGACCCTGCAGACGGTGGCAGTGCCTGGGGCTGCTGGGGTGGCTGAGAGGAGTCACACTGCTTCAAAGAAACAAGACACAACTGCAGGGCACAGCATCTGATTCAAGCACGTGCCTCCACCCTCAAACCACCACAGCAAGGAGGCGAGGGGGGGCAACTTCTCTATTCGCCGCTGTCTAACTCTCTCTCTACAGCGTGATCGAGAGAGGAGAAGTGAAGAAGCCACCATTACAGCCCGTCATGCAGCTTAAACACCCTGCTCCATCTCCCTCCATCTCGCCTCCTGGGAGTGGAGAACCAGAAAATGTACCAAAAGCTACAGTACTAAATGAGATAAATTTTCTTTTATAAAGTGCTGTTAAATTGAAGTATTTGAAGAAGTAGTATTATTATTTGAAGAAGCAGTAATGGTAATAGCAGAGTTGAAATGATAGCAAAGGTTGGAGTGATCGAAGTGTTGTATTAGGAGCAGAAACAGAAAAACTAGTAATGATGGCAACAGTAGTAAAATGAATACTAGAAGTTGTAATAGCAAAGGAGGCAGGAGAAGGAGCAGTATTATAAAGCCCTTTTTCCACAAGTTCAAAAACCCATGAACACCTAACATCTGGCCTTTGTGTGCAATAAGAATCCATATGATTTCCTATGGAGGTGGGCTTGGTTCGGACACTCGGAGAGAAAATGTGTGGAGCTCACTCAGCAGGAGTAGTAACAGGTGAGTTGAATGTCAAAGCTGCATTGAGTTGTCTAGTCATGTTCTCCTTTAATTGCAGTAGCAGCTGGACTGAGGCGAGGCTTCTGACCGACACACACACACACATTTGTACTAAATGCCTAACCCTTACCCGTAACCTAATCTAAACCTAATTCTAACCCTAACCCTAAAACCAAGTCTTAACCCCCAAACAGTCCATTAAAGGGGGATCACAAAGTGAGGACCGGCAAAAAGGTCCTCACTTTCCCAAAATGTCCTCACTCAGTTGGTTGTAGGCTAAAACTGGTCCTCACAAAGATAGCTGTACAAGAGCACACACACACACAAACACTAGCACCAACGAATGGGAAAACGTAAATCCAGCGAAATAGCTTGAGATGGAACTAGTGCGGGCAATAAGATGCACAGTGGTGTGGAGTTGGGGAAGTGTGTGTTAATCAATAAATACTTCCAACGACGCTCTGTGTCCAGTGTGCTCCGTGCTGACCCGACCCACGGTTGTAACAACCTGTGTTACATCACCATTCACTCCCAAGTCAAAGGACTCTGCAGTCCACACAGATCGGTATGGAAACATGACACCTGGGTTGTGTTTTTTAAACCTTTAGAGCAACCTGGATCATGCAAGATGCAAGACAACGAGGTTTCTAACGCATTGGTTTCTGATTGTGATGTTGAACATGACTCACCGGGGGAAAAATACCAGGAAGGCAAAATCCCCTACTGGCAAGGGGAGATTTCTTATCTTATCACAGAATTCTGTCAACAACAGCAATCACTAATAATCAACAGGTGCTTGTAAACATACCACAAGTTTGATTTGACAAGAGAAGCAAGAAACGTATCAAACTACTTCAAATCTTCACAAAGAGTCAGAGCAGAGACAATGTTTGATCCTGACTCAATCATTGCAGCTAAATGTTATTAATGGCTATGATAATTTTCTATTTTTCAAGTGAGAGACAGTTAAGCCTTGTCCTTCTCTGGCCCAACATCCACATCGGCCTCTGATTATCCCATCACAAGCTTAAAGTTTGTCACTTCACACCTGACATTGGAATGTGTTTCCAGTGTCCACTTGTGATTGTCTGACTCTACAGATGGGTGCATGTGTTTTTGTGTGAGAGAGAGAGAGAGCGTGAAGGCAGGGCATAGAGGCGCTGAAGGATCAATTCACTGAGCACAGTTCTACAATGAATACGATTTGACTTAGTATTTATTAGCTTAAAAATTGAGTAGGCTGTTCTTCATTGTGGCCCTGGACAGATTCACATTGACGCATCTTTAAGGAAAGTCCAGACCAGACCATGTGGTCTGAGTGATCGGATCACCTGAGACATACGTTAATACAAGTTCTGAACTCTGTAGCCACACCAGTGGTAGTGGATAATCCCCATGTGAGAATACAGCAGGAGATATTTTAGAGGATTCACTGCGACTGATTGGGCGTATTGACGGTTCTAACATGTGATGGACAAAAAAAATGAAAAAAACTTTGAATGACAATGAGATTTGAGTGAGAATGAGATTGTGGGTGCTAAGAACTGATGGTGTTATCAATGTGTTGTAAACAAAAACATGTAAAGCTCTGCAGCAGAATTTATATGCTATGACCTGTCTCCTTCATGCTGCACCACCGCTCGCCTGAGCGCTTTTGAGAATTTTCTGTTGTGAACGTAACTAACCACAGAATCTCCTGCTGTGTTCGTAATATGTGTAATATGTGAAAGGCAAACTCCAAAGAAAGTCCGGACCCAAATGGCACACCTGTATAGTCAGACTGGCTAAGAACAACATCTGATCTTTGTAATGAGAAATGATACATACTTATGTGCATATAGAGCAGGGAAGTAAGATTTGATTCACAAGGGGTCGCTGGACATGCATTCTAATGTCATGAGTGAACTAATGAATGGATGCAGGTCTGAACTGGGCCTGACAGACACTGTGAGTTCCACTGGAATTAGAGGACTCACGCGGCTTCAAAGAGAAGACAGACAACTGCAGGGCAGAGCATGTGATACAAGAAAGAGTCTCTACCCTTCAACCACCACAACAAGGAGGACACAGCGACTTCTGTGTTTGCTGCTGCGCTACTCTCACCAATGCAAACAAGAAAGAAGAAGTGCAAAAGTCCCGATTACAGCCCATCACACATCTTACCCTGCTCCATCTCCCGCCATCTCTCCTCCTGGGAGTGCAGAACCAGAAAATGTGCCAAAAGCTACAGAATAAATAACAAAGCTGGAGAAGGGGGGTTCTCTTCAAATGAATGCAAATTCACCACCACCACCAACAACTTTGTTCACATATTGATGAGTTCTGCAATCAGCTTCAATGGCACAAGCCATCTTGTGGGAAGAGAGAGGATGATCAAGCCAGGGAACTGGAGAGAGAGAGAGAGAGAGAAAGTCAGAAAAAGAGGGGGAAAGTGAAATGGGGGTCCCAGATTATTTCTTCACTCGAGCCCTACCACTACTTTCATTAGCCCCCCCATTAATTAGCCTTCTTGAGCTCATTTGCAAGTCAATTGCTGTGGCTGTAGGACCAGCTTCTTTGAGCCGCAGCGCCCCTGTGATCTCTGGGTCCTGCAGCCCCTCCACCCCTCACACACTGGATGCAAGCCTTCCTGACAATTAGTACAAAAGAGATTCATGCTCCGTATAGCCAATACATTATTCATATTTTCTCCTCACTTAAATAAATCATAATGTTCTTGAGGGTTTTACTTAAACAACATGCTGTCTCTCCCTCTCTCCCAGCTACAGCCAGCTTTCTAAGCTAACGCCCTTTTGAAATCGGTTTTCAGTGACCTTGCCCCATATTGAGATCACTTCCTCAACAGTGAGAGACAAGCAGATACCATTCACCGGTTCAAGATCATCATCATGGGCCTGAGAAATGGTGATGGGTGATGACGCTTCTAACACGCAACAATGAAAAAAACAAATATCTCCCGGTGAAAAAGTGAAGTCACACATGACGAAGATGTCAAGAGAGTTTGTGATGATAGGAGCCAACCCCAGTGTCTGTGTGTTGTCAAGGAAATAACGTGATCTATGCATCACTTCCTGTCTCTGCCTGCTCGACCTCTTGCCTGAATAATGTGGAGGATTTGTTGCTGTTGTGAATGCGTCTGTGCAGAGAACCTCCCGCTGTGTTGTGCATGTGTGGAAAGCAAACTGAGGGTAGAGTCCGGAACCTATTCTCCGGACTTTATCCGCTGGTCATGTCTGGAACAGCTTAAGAATTTCCCAGTTTCATTCTATGTTTGAAACACAATCAGACTTTCTTTTGCCACAGACGACGAAATAGAAAGTCCTCCTGAGTCTGACTGTTCTGTTAGAAAGCAAGCCGAAGCTTTGTCTGGAGGATCGCAGGCCATGGTGCCTCTTATGTCCTCTGCATTGATCTGTTAGCAGTGTTGTGCTCGACCAGCACGCTCTGGACAGAGCAGAGCAGCTGTCTCAATGATTTAGCAGCCCTTTGTACTATTATTCATCTGACTGGAGGGAGTCAGTGTCCAGCTGAGGGCCTGCATCTTTTATGACCACTTGCAGTCCATTCAGACAAAGGTACTTCCATGGAATACTTTCGGGACCTGCATCACATGTATACTGATGCACACGGCTGCATATTGATCTTGAACATCTTTATTTCATTGTGAAAAGGATAAGGGCTGCTATGCTAAGATATGAATTTCTGCACTTACTGTTTAAATTGTCTCTCTTTCTCTTTCCCTCATGTTGACGGTGATATCATTAGACAGATGCTGTCATATTTCCTGGTGCACCTGTCATGTAAGTTAATCCGTCAACGCCTGTTTGACAGCTGTCTCTTTTAGCCGCTGCTCATTTGGAAAGTTGCATGGAGCATTTCAAGGTACATAATCCTCCACTTTCCCCCTCAGAAGTTCTTCAGCCTCACTTTAGCTGTTGTATATTTGAGTGTTTTACTGCAGCATTGCGTGGTTCGGGAGATCTGAGGCTTCACGTAGACACAGCTAGCCTGTCACTTGAGACTGGGTAGAAACAGGTAGTGCAATTAGCCAGCAGAGAACATGTTTATCTGTCAGCCCAAAGACAGGATGGGATGGTTTTGAGGAGAAGGAGGGGGTGGGGGTCACACTGCCCCTTTTAACTGTGTACAGGCTATTAGACTATTTCACAGAACTCATTTTCAGATACAAAAATGGTGTTCCCCCCACAGCACCCCCCACTTTTGCCCAATTAGGAGAAGAATCCCCCTTCTTCAGCATTTATTACACCTATTCAGTATTCTGGATGCTGCTATCAGTTTGCCATAACTAGGCTGCACAAAGAGCAAACGCTCCATTTGGTGAGATTTGTTGCCCCGCTTGACCACTTCTTTGTCTCGGCCGAGCTGGCTAAGCACTGTGGAATGGGGCACCCCCGCTGTTTTATCAAGTCTGCTGAATCCGTAATGAAATAAGTGAGGGTGACAGTGACAGTGAAAGGGGGGAAGCAGAGGTAAGAGCAACAGACCGCCTTATTTGAATCATTTAAGCAAGATGCAATTACGGCTGCGCCCAGTGCGGGGGAAACAGCCCATTTTAAAGACAACACAAATCAATGAGCACAGCGATGGTGATGTGTTTGACAGAAGTGCCTGTTAGTGGTATACGGCTGCTCTCGAGGATCATTACACACTGTGTAGACAATACATTATCACCAAAAGAGAGGAATGAAAACAAAGAGCAGTGGGATGCGAGGAGGGGCCACTGGGCCATCTGTATTATTGGATTGGACGGCCATTTGGTGAAAAGAAAATGATTCCTTTCACATCTCAAAGAACTCTCATATTCTTCAGGCACTTTTAAAAACTGCAAGATTACCTTTCTTCAAAGTGCTCCATGCATAACAACTTTATGCCACCTTAAGGGTTAAGGACAGAGGATGAAAGTCTGATTTGTGAATGTGGGCAATACAAATAAAATTTGGTTGATTGATTGACCTTAGTGTTACAGACTTAACAACAGCGAGGTGTAGGTACTTTTAGATTTCTTTACTGTCCAAACACATGAATAGTGTAAATTCCCCACTGGGACCAAGTTTTTTTTTTTATGAGCCCATTTAGTTAAAATATCAGTTCTAACCCTGATCAGGAATGAATGCACTTCCAGTTCAGTTCACTGGAAGACTGAACCTGGTCTCCCCTTTATTGAATAAGAACCGGATTAATTTCAAATGTGTTTAATATTGATATCGTCTTAAAGCGAATTGGAATATGTTGTATGATTAAGGATTTAAATAAGAGCATAATTTTTATTATCAGTAGTCTCCAGAGATATCAGTAGTGCCAGTGCTTTTCTGATTTCAGACCACATCTCCCATGTTACTTCCCACCCCCCACTCCTCTCGCATGTCTTTGAGGGTATTGAAAACACTCCTCCAGTCTAATGGCACAAAGTAAAATGCATGTCACTGCCAGTCTACAGACTTTTTTTTTTTTATATTCGTGGTAATTATACAAATGTTTCAGAGTCAGGGTGTTATTTCTTGATGTTGAAGGGTCACTTTCCACCATTGTCCATGTCAAAGTCAGTTTATAATAATATGGAGTACTACTTAGCCTCTGTCTTCTGTGGTTCTGGTGGTGCTTTTTAAAGTCTATTGATAAATAGACTGATAAATAACCCTTAATGATGTCATCAGGATAATTTAATCCTCAATGGAAAGCCTGTGTTTCAAAGCGGGGTTGTGGTGTCAGAACTATGTGTGTGTTTTTACCATGTAAGGAGGGTATAAGGAAAGACAGTGTTATGCTTAATTATGTAAAATGTTTGAGCCATACAAGGAATTCAAATTCAGGGTATTTCAGCGTCTTCTGTTTCAATTTATGATTTTTTTTATCTGCCCCACAGTTGCTAACAGTATGGAAGTGCAATATAAATAGTTGGATTAGCTGTTAAATAATGTTTTCAGCCTATTCTAAATCTCTCTGGTAAAATTTACCCAAAAAAAATTTAAGGGTCAGTTTTATTTGATTGATTTCTGACAAGAAGTCCTCATATGTAATGAGGTGAAAGAAGATGGAGAAAATGAAAAAAGGTCACAGAATATGTCAATTTTATGGGATTGAGGCTTTTCCAGTTAGTTAGGCTGAACATTAGATGAGCTCCAGTAGCATCCAGGCCCAGTGTTGGACATAACTTTGACTGAGCCGAGCACCTCTGGGACGTGTCATGCACCAGCGCTTTCTCTCTCTCTCATTCTCTCTTTGTGTGTCTCTCTCGCTCTCTCTGCCTAAGGATGAGGCCATCTGGTGTATGTTGGTGAAGCCAGCAATGCTGACTGGAGTCGGTGTGGGCCAGGCCAGTCTGCATACTGGAACACAACTCACTTTGTATATTGCCTTGTTTTGGCTGCAGAGCCTCATTGATCTCCCTCCACAGAACATTTTACATTTGGAACATTCCTCATTTACACTTGTACAGACGAGCTGCACAGCGGCCGAGCAGTGGCATCATGAATAAAATTATCATATCAAAATATCAGCGGTGAAATTATCCATTTCTGTGTGCGAGTCGGCCTTCTCCTCTCGTATAGGGGGAGGAGGAGGAAATAGACACTGGGGATTGAGAAGCAACTGTGAGAACTTGTCAGAGGAAATTAGAGGGGGTTTCTGGACCATGGACTCACTGACTGGAAAACAGGAATCAGAGGAGAGACCCCCAGACTTCTAGTCTAGTCGTGTGTAAAAGGAAAAGAATCTCTCCTACATCAGCTTTTTTGTTTGTTTGGAGGGGGGGGGGCTTTCCCCCGGCTCCTGTGATCTCCAGTCCTGCTGCCCAGTCAGTAAAGCTTGAAACTGTCAAGTCAACACTGTCCTTACCAGCATGTGGCATGGCCTCCTTAAGGTCGAGTTCAATATATGTATGGATTGAAGTTAACCCCTCTAACTTCAGTGTTTCCTGGGCGAACCCTCTCTATACCTGACACCCCCGCCCCCGTGGCTCTCTTTGGAGGACCATGGCTGGCCACCGGAGCTCCATGTAGGCCCACCCCTCATCTATCAGTGACACTTCCAGCTGACAGAGCACTTATTCATACTCACTCATGAATATTCAATTTACTCTTACTTCAAGGGTACAAAAGACATATCTATACACATGAGAGAGAAGCAGCATCTCTCTCTGTTCGCTCTCCTCTTGTATCTTGCGTTATCCCTCTCTTCCCCCACCCTCCGCTTCTTGTTCGTACCGCGTCATATGAATAAAACCTAAACATCGGCAGTAATGTGCAGGACTTAATTTCATGTGCATGTTTCATTAGAGGTGTCGAGCATGAGACATTTTTTTCTCTGACACTTTGAGCAAGCCAACACAATCCTGCACCGTTTGCGCAAAGTAAAAATCCCATTTGTCCTTTGTCAGCACAAACACTTTAATTTGAGGCTTTCACTCCTGAGTAAGCAGCAGATCTCCTCAGAAGCCCGGAGAGACACAGGAAACGCATGTGGGTCCTTCAATCTCTCCCTCATCAGCAGAGGCACACCTCATTCCACATGGCCTCTGTGTTTCCAGGCAGTGGGGGCATGCATAAGTCAAAAGGAGAGGGGAAAGTGCAGGTGTGTCAGAGTATAAATAGCCTACAGGAACAGCGGTCACACGATTGTTGTGAAGACTTAAAATGCTCATTACCAGACGCATTTCTAGTCTGAAAAACAGCCACAAACATAAAAACAACATAACATTTACACCGCAGATCTTAAAATTAAAGACAATTTTAGTCTGCGCCACCTTTTGTTTGAGTCATTTTGAGTCAAATCCACGTGATCCTCTGAGACATGTTAGGTCCTCAGACTTTGGACCTGGGGTGACAAGGCAAACTACCGGCTGTAAATCAAAGAGCAAACATTAAGACACTGCTACAGTACGGACCCTGAAAACAACGTTGTGACATGGTAAAGGCCAAGATATGCTTCACACAGTGCTTACTGTCACCCCTCTTTCTTACGGTACATTGGGAGGATGTTGTATCAAACCACTTTTGTAAAATTCTATGTCCTACAAGGGGGTTCGGACTTTAATTTCTACTCTTTTCACTTTAAAAGTACTTTGTGCTTAAGCTTGAAAAGTGCTACGTGTATATCCCTGTTTGTGGGATCACTTTCATAGGAACTGAAAAAGAGGTCTTAGAAAGATAAGGGGGGCACTGAGATTCCAACAAGGGGAGGGTATATTACGTTTGTATGACGTTTGTTTTTTCCTTCTGGGAGACAATATATATCAGGTTCAAATACTTTTGTTATTAGAAGAAATTGGATGAAATGTTATACAGCCTGGTCATTCATTCATATGAAGCATACTGAACAGTCTATGCCAGCTGGCAATGGGTTGAAAATACCCGGGAAGGTGATATAAGACTTTTATTTATACGTAATATACATAGTAATGCATACTAATAAACAAATATGTGTATTAAAAGTGTCTCATGGTGGCCTCCAGTATGCATTTCAAGACTCAGTACATGAGGCATTAACAAGGTTGTCAAAGATTTATAGCAACACAGCGTAGATGTGATTGTGTATGCTTGCTGTCTTCAGAAATTAGATGTGGCATGTCTTTGGTCTCCTGTCCAAATGTGACCAGATCTCACTCATCTGCACCAAATAACTGTTTTGAAAACCCCTAAAGACAGCAGTTAATAACCACATCCCGACAGATACAGCAGGAACACATCTCTGAAATCCGAAATCTCATATCTACTGTAGACAGTTTTCTTATCATAGCCAACCCCTCTCTGACATCAGTTGACATGGTGTAAATTAACTTTTTCATACATCAGGTGCTGCATCGTCTAACGTGATTTCATACTAATTGACTTCTATTCTACAAAGATCCCTGTACTTTGCTGTCATGTCTTTGACTGATGTTCAATTCTGGTGTTGTCTTTGGACAGAAATAAATACTGAACTAAAATAAAAATGAATTAATCAACAAAAATACATTTTGAAATCAGAATTTGAAAAGTAGCTCTACCCTTTTCAGTGATGAGTAAAGTCCACACATAACATGTACATTGGTCTCCTACAAACTTCACGACGTGGTATAGCCTATATGTGACTAAGAGGCAAATCCCAGCCACGAAGCACTCGCTGCACTACTCACTGCTGTTTTAGGCACATGGCAGTAACTGACAGGGACTTTGGCACCTCATTTGTATAAACTGTCATCTTATCTGGACTGTGCTAGACAGTAAGAGCAATGTTCAGAGTAATTAGAAATTAGATAAATTAGAAAAAGTGATGGGGACAAAAATTTGATCTTGAAAAGAAAGGGCCATTTTAAATCCTTGAGGCAATGTCCACTTTAATACATCTAATACCTTCATGAGCTCCGTTTGAAAAATACTCTCCATCCAAACTAACACACCTGAAAATTCATATCATATCACGTACACTGGACATATGCATGCTGGTGTAAACAGGAAGCACATTGTCTACTCTGCAGGTTTTTTAGTTGCAGTAATATAATCCAAACAAGAAACAGCAGCGGTGAAATATTACATTTCTTTACTTGGACTGATGACGAGGTGGAACTGTTATTGATACCAACACTTGTATTCATTATTATTATGGAGCTGATGTTTCTTGTTTTCTTCAGGAAAAGGGTCACATGATCAGAACTTGGTGAACCAGAAATGATAAACTGGAAACACCCAATCAGGAAGCAAGTGTGGGATTCTGTGTCATTGTTTTCAAAAGTCTCCATCTAATGCAGCCAAAGGGATCTGTTTGAAACTAAAACATATTAGTGTGGATGTAGCCTGCGTATCAGTAGACGCATTAGCTACCCTTAAACTGGCAACCTCAGTTTTCCGACTGATTACAGTTCTACCTACCACAGCTTGGTAAAGCATATTTTAATATAAACTTTCCTTAAAAGTGATCATTGTAATGAAAAGTGAACTTGGCTTTGCTAAAGCATGTCATGATGAGCAGAGGATTTGACTCTGACACATGTTTGTGACGATCAGTGCTTGTAGCTCTCTAGGTGTGATGAAGGCTTAATTAGCTGTTTGTGAATTCGGCTGCTCTGGATTGCATTATGGATTGCAGCGACAGCACTGGGGCAATGAGCGGGCTAAGTGCAAACCTCTGTTCTCGTAATTGCACATCTGTTTCCTGTTGCTTGCTCCTGTAATTGCCTCCTCCTCATCATCTCTACAGAGACCGGCTGCAGGTGACTGCAAGTAAAGCGGGACCAGGAAACCTGTCTGCTCTCTGGTCAGTGGAGACATGCAGGGACAACTGAGAATGATGTTTTGACAGCTTCTGTGGGGCATGCACACAAATATGCACACACAAAGTATGCAGTATGTACATATCTAGTACACTGGTATGTCTTACACCAGAGCACCACCCAGTGGTGGAAGAGGAACCTACAATATACGTGGGAGTGGCACAGACAAAATAAATGACTATTTGTGCATTGTTGTGATCTCTCTGTGACACACACACCATGTTTTAGATTTAGCATCCATTTCTTTCTGATTATGTCTCTTAATTATTCCTAGACCAAATGTACTAAATTGAACAAATGTAATTAGGTGTGTTTGTGTGTGCATGTTTCACTCAGGCGCATTGATAAGCATTGTGGGGACAGTCTAGTATCAACACAAAAAGTTTTTAATTGCTGGATATCCAGACATCTGCCAGAACTGCTAAGTTGTCAAAAGATAAACAGCTCAAATCACACCAGGAAGTTTTGGGGGCACAAGGATTGTTTTGCTGGATACTGCTTCCTTTAAGTGCTCATCATAAGTGAATTTTTATGAGATCAAATAGAATAAACTGCAGAGACATGTGACATATCCATAAATACTCAAATTAATCTTGTGTTCCTCTCCACTCAGAAATGAATACATTCCTTATTCTTTGTTACTTTGCTTGAACGTTTGAGCTCCACTGTGCAGAATGACATATGTGCTGAGTCTGTCATTACAAGGCTGTCTTAACATTCACCTGCTGAAGGGTTGAACAAGTGGATGTATGATCGGGATTTTATGACAGTAACTGGTGTGATATGCAAACACTGGAACAAAATATGATCTAGGGAAAGAAGTTTCACAATACAGGCATAATCTACTAATACATAATCAATATGATCTGTTTTATTGTGCTCGTTACCCATCATGGGAAGTAAAAAAAAAACTGTTCCTGTAGGTTATCCACGGATGTACAAGAAAAGTTCATTGTGGTCCGCAGACTGACTGACACGCTACTCTGCCCCACACTACTGCCAGACCGCAAACACTATTTGTCTGTTTATTCAAATTGTATCAATATTGAACGTATTGTGTGTCCAAATGTGGGAATGTGTGTAAAGCCAATAAGATGAATGGTTTTCAAGAAATGTGATCCACATACATACAGACAGAGGTAAGGAATATGTAGATAGAGAAAATTAAAGTAAAGAGGAAAAATAAATGGAAACATTTTAGAGGAAATTATACAGCAATGTTGACAGTTTTGAACCTAAAGAGGCAAAGGATGAAGGTACTATACATTAGAGCATTTGCCTATGTTAATACATGTGTATGGAATTAGGTTTATTTTTCAACAACAGAAGATTATCTGCTAAATTAAACTAAAATAGTTTAGACAGGTTTAGAAAAATTTGAATAAGTTATATAAGGAATAAGAGCAAAGGCCCTCTGTGAGTCTCTCTATGCAGTGGCCCACCACAACTGATGGTTTGATGTTGAGCTGGAGGAAAGGGTTAGCTGCAGGTGTCATGACTCCATGTAACTGAAGAGCTTCTGGATTTTTGTTGGAACCTTTTTGATTATGGACATTTTTCTTGTGTTTGGATTTGGTTCGATCTGTTTTCCTGTTTTATTTTAAGTTTGTGTGTCTCCAGCTTTATTTCCTGCCTTTGTCCTGTTACCTGCCCCTGTGATCGTCTTCACATGTTCCTAATGTGTTCAATCGTCCCTGCCTCCCTTGTGTATATAGTCCCTGTGATCCCTTTGTCTTTGTCAGTTCGTCTTCAGGTTTTTGCGTTAAGTTCCTTTGCCTCTTGCTTGCCTACAATAAAGTACATTTTTGTTATTTTCACCAGAATCTGTCTCCTGCGTTTGTGTCCTCCTGCTCTCCATATTGTGACAACAGGTGAAGATGTCCCAGTGAACTGTGTCCTGTAGCTGCACTGAAATAGACGATCTGTTTGTATCTGCTGGACTGCTCAGACGTCACACTGCATTAGCTTTCTTGAGCAGAACAATTCAATTCAACTTTATTTGTGTAGCGGCAAATCATAATATACATTAGGGGGAGAGGGGGGAGAGAGAACACAGTCCTCACAAGGCGTAGTTGGTTTTGGTTAGCTTACCACTAGGCTAGGTGGAAGTGATCCTAGTTGGAGCAGGTTAGATAAACTATCTATATTTTAGAAACGTTGCAATCAGTGAGCTCTTATATCCTTGGGATCTTGAGAGTTAAGCATCAAAATGTGGCCTCGAACTAGGTAAAACTGGAGAAAAGTCATGTATATTGGCAAAATCAGTGGAACCCATTCCAAGCATGAACTGAGGTTGTTTCCAGAGCAAATGGAGGAATTACCTACTATTAGTTTAGATCTCTGAAAAATATGGATGTAGTTGGTGCCTTGAAATGTGATGATCTACTCAGAGTTCAGGGAACAAAGAGTGAACTGAGGTATATGTGTTCCAATGGAAAAGCTGTGCAGCATTGTGCCACATGGTGTCAGTGTACCAAAGTGTAATGTTACCACACTGAAAGTCATCTGAGGCCCATGTTAAACTCTATTCAAAAACACTCATCTACAGTTTACCAGTAAATTAGCCCAGCTTTGTCAAATTTACTACCCAATAAGGTTAATTTTATATATGTACACAATGTAAAACATACTCTCATATTACAAATGTTGTTAAACTACAAACTAGTTATCTAATTACCCATCCATTTATCCATTTTCTATACTGCTTACTATTTCTGAGGGTCTCGGGGGCTGGAGTCAATCCCAGCCGACATTGAGGGAGAGGCAGAGTACAGTACACACTAGAAAGGTCACCAGTGTATCGCAGGGCTGACATACAGAAAAACAACCATTCCCTTACCACATAGTAGCTGACAAATAAATGCAGCAAGAAGTAGTCGTAGAAGTAGATCGTTTAAAGACATAATATATTCAAGTCAAGAACAAGTACCTGAGATTGTACATTACTTCTTTAAATATACCATTTTCCACCACCGCACAAAGGGCATTCTTAAGGTTTATTTCATGAAAACATAGAACTGTTAAATAAAAAGGTTGAGAGTTAAGGTAAAACACAGTCCCTGGAGAATATAAAAAACAAAAGAAAAACAAACTAATCGAGATGAGGAAATGTGCCATCAAATCCAGTATGGATAATGATAAGAGAAGTGAGTGCAAAATCCCTATCACATTCATTCACTGTAGTCTCACAGGGCCAATAACTTCATGGTTTACATCCTCCCATATTCCCTTTACAGCTGCCTTTGTCATGTTCAGGTTTCCCTTCGAGTAGGATTTCCTTTTGCTTGCCATTTCCTCTGAGGTAAGACTATAAAGAGACTTACACTGACTCATATCGTATATACAGCCATACAATAGGTCATCTATAAGCAGAGAGGTCACAAAAACAGAGGTACATGAGTAAATCTCAGTCATTTCTCACAGCTTATAGGTTATGTCAACAAACTTATTTTGCTCCAAATTTTACCAATAAACACTTTAAAACATAGTGAAATCGTTTTTTGTTTTTTTTAAAGAAGTGAACAGATTCCCACTACAGTACATAACAAGAGGTTCTCTTAGCCTCAGTGTATTCAGTAGAACTTGGATAAGAACAAGCTGTTCAAGTAAAAACTAAAGATTCTACAATGTCGAATGGTAGGCAATGCAAAGACACTAATAGACACAAATTTTGCCTCACTCTCGCCGGCCAATGTGAAACCTGCTATTGACACGACGTGATAGATTGAAATATTGTCATAATGCATGAGCATTGGTGATGTGTGTGCCATTTGAGAAGCTCTGTCTTGACCCTCACCCAGTTTACATTTTGTTTCAATATTCAACCAGATAATATCCCAGCTCATAACCAAACATTTTTAGCAAGCTGCAAATCTCACCCCTCAGATCTAAGGCTCATGAGTTACAGTTACACTGGCTACCTGCTCCTGCGAGGTTCACCTCTGCTTTCCTTAGCCTCATAGCTCATCTATGCCTTGTGAAGACGGTGCTTCTCTTAAAATACAATGATTGCTGACCTTAAGGAAGATATCTGCTTTCTGATGAACTGCAGAATAGAATCTCTTGAGCAGCAATATTGATGAGCACAACAAAATGCTCAAAGCAGCCATCCCTGACAAAGTTCTCTGGGACACCATCACTTGTCCTCCGCTTTCATCCTGCTCAACTTGAAACCACTAGTTGTCTTGGGCTGTGGTCTCGGTCATAAGAAAGGCTTGGGCGGGGCTGCTTCACCAACTCACCTTAACCTCTCCAACCGTACTCCACCCTTTCTAATGACTCTCTTGTACATCCAGCAGATACTTCTGTGGCACATTGTGTTCAAACCATCGTAAGATGCTGAAAGTGGAAGGGAATCTCTGAGGTCGCTCCTTCATCACATTGCTCACCTTCTTGTTCACCATATCCTCAGTCAGTGGATTCCACACACTGCGTTGAAGCAGATCAGGCTTTTTACTATCATGAGAACTTTTTAGGTGTTTTTTCCTCACCCCTCTTCTACTCAAAAACACTTATAGTGGGTGAATCCACAATTAGGAAAGTCTGCTTTTCAATGTGGTCACTCATTAATTCTTCAGAACCATGGTCCCTGTCATCCTTGGTAAGCTTCCGTTGCTGCTGCTCTCACTCCCAACCTCCATAAACAAAGTGATAGTTAACGTGGGAACTAATAACATGGCTTGTCCTCCTTTTGCCCACACTGGACCACAGAGTTGGCCAAAAATCTTCAGTCTCCACAGCTGCTGCTCCCACCCCTCCTCAGCTCACTGTCTTGGCTTTGTTAATAATATCTGTTCTGTCTCTTCCCTCTACATAAACGATGTCAACACACTGGGCAGCCGAATGCTGGCGACTAACTTGCAGCAAGTGTTACATTCTGCTGCACGAGACTGTTTACTTCCCACACATCCTCGCATATGGCACCTCAGGTGAAGGTGCTCTCCCAGGAACAGGGGCTGCAGGTGTCAGCCTCTCCGCCGACCTAGGAGTAGGAACCGGAGCAGGGGGCGTGGAAACAGGAGCAGGGGGCATGGAGACAGGTGTGGAGACCGGAGCATTCATCGATGTCACAGTGGAGCTGCGACCTCCACCAGCCTCAGCGCTGCGGCAGGGTGCGGAATCGGCGACACGACAGCCACTGGATCAGCATCGTCTTCCTCTCCGCCTGCCTCTGGAGTGCCTCCAGCCCCCGTATGCTTTCCGCTATCTGCTCTGTGTAGGGGAAGAGCTCTGTGTGTGGCTGGCCTATCAAGGGATGATGCGGAGACCGCTATCCAATGAGGATATTCATTCATTATCAGTACGAAACATTTTACTAGGATGGTACTGGTGCTCGTAAAAGTACATTATCCGTACCGGATGCTCGTTTCATCCGAGTATTTGGCTCAACCCTACTTTGGACTATGTTTTGGTGTTTTTGATGGCAAGGCATTGGTAGCAGTTCTCTTGGTTTCTACTGTTGCTGCAAGGCATTTGAGTACCTGGTTGTGTCTCAATGTATACCTACCTTGGGAGAGACTTATTTTACAACCAGTGAGGATATGCCTGAGGGTAGCTGGAGTTGAGCATAGTGGGCAGGACGGATCTGCGTTCAGCCACTGCTTTAGGTTTTTGGGTGAGGGAAGGGCATCATATGTTGCTCTAAGCAGTATCCTGCTTGCTTCCATTCCCCACAGGTCTTTTCTGATGATCTTTCTTTTCTCTTTGCTCCCCATTTCATCCATTGCCCCTGTCTGGCTTGAGTGACAGCCTTCGCACATCTTGCTGCCTCTTCCTGATGCAGGATTTTCAGGACTACCAATTTTCACTGCTCTGAAGGAGTTGCTTCGTTCCCCAGGGCTCTACTCTGACCTAGGCCCAAACCTCCTCTTCCCTGTTGAACATGGCCCACAATGTCAGCGTGCTTGAGTGCTGCTTTTGCTTGTTGAGTTGCATCTTTTGGTGTCGATTTTCGTCCTGTTGTCCATGATGGTCCAAAAACCCATATAGATTTGTCTCGGGACTCTGACAGGGTCATCTCCAGTCTTATTTTGGTGCATTTAAACTCCTCTACGAGACTTGAGATAGGCAGCTCAAGAATGCCATGTCCATACAGGTTGATGTTGCTCAGACATCTTGGGACTCCTAACCACTTTCTCACATAGGAGTTCATCGTTCTCTCCAAGTTCTCAACTTTTGTGATAGGAAAGTCAACTACTGTAAGTGGCCACATCAATCGGGGTAAAAGTCCAAACTGTAAGCACCAGAGCTTTAGCTTGCCAGGAATCATGGACTGGTCGATGCTCTTAAGAACTCCATTGACATCCTCCTTCAGTTGCTGGACCTGCATCATATCATCGTCCAAGGATTTTTATCGGTTATTGTCAGACACTGTTGGAATGGGTTCTCCATTAATGTAGAACCTATGGTCTGACCTCTTACCTTTGCTTATTGAGATGATTCTTGATTTTGATGAATTGATTCTCATTCTGGCCCATGTGATATTATCTTCAAGTTTCCCTAGCAATCATCTGGTGCAAGGGGATGATTGTGGCTGAGGGGTAGTGGTTGTCCTCCAACCAGAAGGTCGGCGGTTTGATCCTCAGTCTTCCCCATCTGCATGCTGAAGATTCCTTGGGCAAGATACTGAACCCCTCGATTGCCCCTCATCGATCTTGAATGCACTAATTGTAAGTTGCTTTGGATAAAAAGTGTCCGCCAACTGACTGGTTGTCATGTTGTCCATGTAGGCCCTAATTGGTGGTAATTGGGCCCCCAATTTTTTTCGCTCGCCACCTACTACCCATTTTAAAGCTCTAATAATGACCTCCATCGCCATGGTAAACGCTAGTGGGGAGATAGTGCAGCCAGCCATAATGCCCACTTCGAGACGCTGCCATATGGTGCTAAATTCTGGTGTTGGGCAGCAGAATTGCAGATCTTCGAAGTAGGCTTTAATCAATTTGTGATGGGCTCTGGTACCTTGAAGAAGTCGAAAGCATCCCAGATGACACTATGTGGTACTGACCCGATTCCAGTAGCGAGATCAAGGAAGATGACATGTAGATATCTCTTCTCACTCTTGGCTGATTGGATTTGGTGCCAGATCATGCTAGTGTGTTCTAAACATCCAGAGAACCCTGGAGTTCCAGCTTTTTGGATCATTGTATCCACAATACATTGTATCTCCAGATAGTTTGTCAGCCTTTAGGCTATAATGCTAAAGAAGATCTCGCCTTCTATATTGAGGAGACTGGCTGATGTTTCAGGATTCCTTCTCTTTTGGTATCAATACTCCTCGAGCTCTGTGCCAAGCTTTGGGTATTGTTTGCTTAACCCATGCCACTCAATTAATTTCCACAAGAAGCGTAGAACATCAGGAGCATTTTTGTATACCCTGTACGAGACACCGTTCAGGCCTGGTGCTGATGATGCTCTTGCCAGCCATCAATTTGGTGTTCTGAGTAAGGACTTAAGGGCTTTGTAGGTGAGGAATATTCTATCTTAAATTCGATTCTATGCCAGTATAGTAAAGCTATTACAGGAGAAATATGAATACATTTTAAAATGTTAATGCTGAAATTGAAGGCGGACTAACACCTAAGTACATTTCAGACCTTTTGACACCATATGTGCCTCAGCGAAGGCCCTACTCACCATTCCACAGTCTTGGCTGAGGACCAAAGGTGAGTGTTTTCTGTCAGGGCTCCCACTCTTTGGAATAATCTTCCACAGGGTTTCAGTCTAGTAAACTCTTCCTCTTTTAAATCTCTCTTAAAGGTCAAGTGTGTCAGCTTTATGTGAAAGGGATCTATTGGCAGAAATTGAATATAAAATAATCTGAGTGATGTTTTCACTAGTGTTTAATCATCTAAATTGTACAAATTGTTGTTTTTTTTACCCTAGAATGGGCCCTTTATATTTAAATAATTTATATTTACATTGGGAGTGGAAGTACAGTGCCTCTCTACGGAGGTCGCCATGTTTTTTACAGTAGTCCAAACTGGACAAACTAAACACCTTTTGAGTTTTTATGACAACTGTAGGCTACCACAGGTTTTCTTTCATGTTTGGAAGGGGAGGGTGAGGTGAGGGGTGTTCAGCTGCAACATGCCACTTCACCACTAGATGTCCCTGATTTCTGCACACTGAACCTTTAAAGCGAGATTCCAAACAGCACAGAAATCTCCTAAGTGTTCAGGTGAGGGGTGGCACAGAATGCAGGACGAAGGGTGTGCCAAGACAGAGATCGACATCTGTGCTGTGTGTCTGTGTCTCAGTACGATATAGTAAAACAAAAAAATTTAATTATCAAAACGATCCGGAGGGGATTTTTACCAGTGGTTTTACCCAGTTACCGACTGCTGATAGTTTATCCAAATACATTGAAGACAATGTTCAGCTTGGCCCATATTCACGAACTGACTGTTAAGGCATTCTGCTTCCTCCACCACTCAGACGCACACACTGATTGCGTTTTTATTATATTTGTATTAATATTTAAAGTATAGCATGCCCAAATTGCACTCCCCATGACCCCTAAGAATGCACATGGCAAGTGTAAAGTTGATTAGATGGTTTGTGAACAGTGAACAGTTGTGAGATATGTTTTCCAAATACAGACAGACAGACGTTTATGGAATTAGTAGGTAGATACCATCTTTTTGCATGCTTGCAATGCAATACGATACAAGCAATTTCACCATATATCAGTCTGTGATTAGATCTATAACTGGTGTCTCATGTACAACAAACTATTGTACTTTGTAACAGAAAGAGGCCTGCACATCCCCTTATATGAAAAGAAGAGAGTGGCATTTGCCCCTGTTTATTGAGGTATAAAGGTTACAAAGATTACCAATTTACATTTTTAAATACTGAAATTGTTAAATATGCTGTAAGATATGATGCGCCATCTTCACTGAATCATTTACTGGTGTTCTGTGGTGTCACTGAAATGTTTTAGAGACCAGATTTTAGAGACGGATAAGAGTAATCTTATGGGGGTATGTATTTTGCTGTTAAGTAGCACACTGATACTTTTATTCATATGTAACTATGGTAGGATAGTATTATTTTCCATTATCTTAATCCACAATGTTAACGGGAGGAATGGTTACAGAAAGTCCAAACTGTTTCAGTGATCACAAGGGCACTTGACTACTGTTTCACGACAGACTTGAAAAAAAGTTAACCTATTAAGATGTGTTGAAATAGACAATTAGAGAATGTGGTTTTATGAGCAGCCAGCCTACAGTTTAGAGGTATTTACTGACCATCTGTAAAGTGAGCTGAGCTACACGCAGCACTCCACAACCTATTAATTGCAGTTATTAAAAAGCAGTGGAATTGGGCTTATATTAACTATGTGTTACTAAGTAATGCATTGCAGCCAAAACTGATCACGTTCAACCTGGTCACTAATCAGAAGTGCTATGTGATGATTTATAGTATAGAGAGTCCCTTCATAATGATGCTACTGTTACTGATATGTTTGTACTGGTTAAATCTGACATTTTCTTGTCTTCATAGTCAGGGTTTCTCTCAGAGTTGCATTGTCAAGGGTGTAACAATATCTCAGCACAAATCTACTGAAAGTCAGAGGAAGAAACAAATGCTGATATTTGCAAATCATTCTGTCAGTGTGAACAGTGTTGTTCTGTACTGTATGAACTCTTTCTCCAGAGGGAGAGGCTGACTCAGATCTGTACTGCTTCACTCAAGCTGAAACCCAGTTTTGTCCAAAGAGGACACAGCTAACACTGGCCCATCCCTCCCCGCTGACTTTCTCTTTGTCTCATGCCAACACCCTATATCGTTTATATGGCCGCTTTTAAAAGCAGTCTCCGTGGTGACGGTGTGACCCCTGCTGTTGTCAGCCAAGTCCTCAGCAGCCTGATTGATAGCCAAGAGGTGGCCATAAAGACTATCTGCTGTTGCCAGATTAGGCCAGACAAACATGGCCCATGATTGCTGACCAGCCAGGAATGTTTGTTTACAAGGGAGCATTCCGCCATTTTATGCCTAAAGATTTACACATATGTAAGCGATATACAATGTATATTTCATATGTATGTTGCAATTTGCTTTTGTACTGAAAATGTCAACTTACTGTACACAGTGGTGCAACCTGTGTATCATCCCTGTGAATTAACCAACTGCTTTTAAAAGTATTCAAACTTCAAGAAGCATATGCAGAATTCATCCCCCAAAGCATTTAATTTCTGCTCCATTCATAAATCATGTCACTGCCCTGTGAGATCAAGATGCGATGTGTATTCCATGAAGCAGGTTTACATGAGGAGTCAGCGTCATTTCAGGTCTATTCTGCAACGGAGCAGCTGGGTGTGATTAAAATAAGAGTGGGGATTGTCACTGTGTTTCTGTCCCGTCCTCTAATGCTCTGCTGGGCTTGTTCTTCTGGGAAAAGCCTTCATCCTCACTCCACATGTAGGTCACTGGCCTTTTGTGTGCAATGATGCGAGCCCACCAAGTGTTTGACGTTTCCATACCGCTCTTACAATTCCTAGGTTGTCATGGAAATACACTGGGTGGCAGTGGCAGCAATGTTACAGTGGAGGGAAGAGCGAGCAAAGGGAGGAGGTCAATTAGCCCGGCCTCTTTTGTGAGCTTCTGCTGGTTGTGCCCAGTCTGTTGATTAAGAAAGCTCTGACCAAAGGCGTCTGTTGACTTCAGGCAGAAAGCAAGACAGATCACTCAAAAAACTGGGAAAAACCAGAGCTCTGTTTCTCACACAGGAGGCTCCTGCAATTCTTCAATGTGGTCAAAACACATGTGTTAGATTTATATGGCCTCGCTGACCGAGTTGAACCATTCTCCAAAAACCTGAATGTCCTCTCCTCAATGCTTAGTCTGAAGTGAAGTGTGCAGAGTGTCTTGTTGACTTGGAGACAGTAAAACAGCTCTGAACAACTGTTTGCGCACAGAGCTCAGGGCCAATAAAGCAAAGAAACATTCTGTATGCATGCTCACACACACAACTATCTTACTTTCACTCCAGCCTCCATATTTGTTGATATTATGTGATGAGAGAGTAAACATTTCTGCATTTAAGCATGTAAGTGAACACGTGGGTGTCGGAAGACCCAGGATACATTGGGTACATTTAGCCTTTTAATTAATATATAGTTCTCACAACAGAAATCTTCCTCATGTTGACTGTAGTGGGTCAGGGTTGTGTCACTTTGGTGAGGTGATTGTGTTGCTCTGGGATGCATAGGGAAATGCCTTAGCATCTCTTGCCCTGAATTTCCGTTGACTGCCACTGTTTTAATAACCCATTTCACTGGAATGAAGGTGAGTCACTCCAGCACCTGCCTGTTTTCACCAACTGTCCAGTTTACGAGGAGCTTGCTATGCCACAACTTGTTTTGGGTTTCAGGAACATTTTTACAACATGGTTTATTTAGCTCTTATCAAACATGGCATATCAAATTCATTCTTAAAATGTAATAGCTTTCTGTTATTTGGGCATAGTCTAAATATCAGACTTGACGTTACCAAACCCAATAAAAATGCAGGAGCTAAGTCCTTCCTTCGTAAAGTAATAATAATAATAATAAACTTTATTTGTTTAGCACCTTTCATACAAGAAATGCAGCTGAAAGTGATTTACATACAATACAGATACAAATAAATCATGTTAATAAAAATAAAAACGTGTTTATAAAATAAAAACATGTTAAAATGTAATTCATATAAGAAAACAGATTGCAAGTAACATAAGGACAGGTTAAAATGACTTAAACTAAAAATGCATAAAAACAGAAAAGAACTAAAGTGATACAAAAAAACAAGAGCGCAGGATTGCGGGCAAGTGCAAGATCTATTTAAAGGCTGAGGTAAAGAGAAATGTTTTAAGTTTTCTTTTAAAGATGTTCACTGAACTAGCTAGCGGCAGTCTGTTCCACAACTTTGGAGCGTAATTAAAAAAGCTGCATCTTCGATTTTCTTTCGGCTGTTGTTGGGAACCTCGAATGAACTTGCTTCTAGAGGGGACATAGTTAACTAGAGAGTCAGCTATGTAACTCGGTCCTCGCCAATTCAGAGCCTTGTATGTGAGGAGGAGAACTTTAAAGTCAATCCTGTGTGTTACAGGTAACCAGTGGACTAACGTGTTCTCTCCTCTTGGTTCTGGTTAAAAGCTGAGCAGCAGAGTTCTGAATGACCTGGAGTCTCTTTATTGTTTTCTTTTGGAGGCCTGTAAAAAGTGTATTAACAGTCATCCAGTCGCCTAGAAATGAAGGCATGGTAACCAGCAACCAACAATCAAAACACTGCCTTCATGGTGTCCATGTTGTTAAATGGTAAGTGTGCTAACTTAAAAATAATTATCCCCCATCTAGAACAAAAAATGCCTCTGGTGCATGCATGAGCACGTACATGTGCTTGTACAAAAACGTGCAGAACACTTAAGGGTCTCAATTTGGGGACTTGTGGTCACTCTAGTTATGCAGCAACATGTTTTTGTCCACCTGATGATTCTACATCCAATAATCCATCTATATTGCTCATGTTGGTCTCTTCATGAAATAACATTTTAGCTACTTTATTCTTCATTATACTCAGCAGCAAATCCGTAACTATATCCTACTGTTTGCTGCTGAGCAGATTGAACAGTGGACAGTGGCTTTTTAGACAAGCACTATGCGATAAGAGTAAATAAAGTGTTACCAGCTGGCTAATTATCAGCTGAAACTTACTTAAAAGCTCCATAAAGCTGAGGACAGTTGCAGATTCAAGTATAATTTACCAAAGGTTAATCTCTACATTGAATAAATTTTACATTTTTCACATTATGGCAACTAGTGTTGTGCCTTTTCTATAAATGCCTGTTTCATGCCCTTTGGTAATGCTCCTACATCAGAATTATTCCATGGCATGTAGTAGGCTACATAATGCTTAATATAATAAAGTTGATTCAGTGACAACCTGCACTGCTTAAACATGGCTGAAATCAGCCACTCGGTTTAACAGTATTTAAGAGAGTCTGAAATGGTTGAAGTGTTCATATTTATATAGCTGGCAGTTAATAATATATGATCACATTTACCGTTTTCAGGCATAGACTTTTGGAGTATTCACACTATGGTGTCAGAACTTTCTCTGGAGATGACCTTTCACATTTGATGTACACAGCAGGAGATTCTCCTGTCAACAACGCAGGAATCTCTTAAGCTTTCAGGTGAGGGATGGTGCAGCATGCTGGAGGCAGAACACAATGTATCTATTCCACTTTGAAAACCATGTGATTCTGTACACAGCACATTGACCCTGCGTAAGCCTGTATCACCAAAAGCTCTTAAATCTCCTTGTCTTTCCAAGTTGACATGTTGGGTGGTGTCTGCTACGTGTATAATTGTATTCTGGGATATCTGTATTCTTTTCAGTCTTTCTCATTTTTGCATTCGTTGGATGTTTGAAACATCATCAAAGCACCAACTAGCTTGCGGTGAATCTCCTGTTGTTTTCTCACATGGTCTGATTCAGACATTACCTGGAGTTTCTACTGAGGGGCTGGCTGGAACAACATTAATTATAAGGAGTGTAGGCAGGAGAAGGTAAAAGCTTTTGTCACTGTCTGACTTTAGATTACAGGCATAAATCCATTTCCTGGAGAACCATGTATTAGTGTAAACAGGATTTGTATAAAACTTGAAAAAATATCATTATAAACAACAAAGCCATTCATTATAGCCAACAATACAGTACGTCGTACATTGTGACTTCATTGAAATCATTAGTGTTTACTCTGTATAACTCAGCCACAATCAGTGAAAACAAGTGGGTGAGGGCCTTTTAAATCAAAATTTAAAATGTTACTAAAAGATTGTTGTTTATCTATTCAAACTATGCATACTATGAAGATATAACACTGATTAAATGTAGGTTTAAAAGTTGCGGCTGGTTGTTTAAACTTCTTTGTGACATAGAACAGACTGTGTGATTGTATTTATCACAAGTAGCATTAACTGCACATGCAAATCAGATCCACCTCTCTGGAACTGGTCATTATGGAACACTGTGATTTCCAACAATAGCAGTTGTATAATTGTGACTATACAGAGTTTACTCACATTTATATCCGTACCTGAGGCAATCAATATAAATAAAGGAGTATTCCAAGAATCCCCAAGCTCAACTGTCAAGCAACTGCCAACCTTTGATTTGCAGCACTGAACTGAAACCTAGAAAATTCCTTTCAATTGTGGTATGAAAAACGTAACTGTAGAATAGATTTGAATTGTAAACATGTCCGATGATTCCTCATCACTATCCATAAAGCACAAGCTGTGTAGGTAAGCCACAACTACAGTGGCTGATGTTGAATTCAGTTGTTTCCATGAAACAGACCTGCCTTTCAGCATACTGACTCAGAAAGCACCAACAGTCTCATGAGTAGTACATCTAGTGTTTCTGTGCAAAATGAGTTTTCAAACGCACACATGCCCTGCCAAATATACTTAAAGAAGTTCAGAGTAGAACAGATCTGGGTCACAAAATCCTGATCAATGCCCATGGTTTTGTAGAGAACTGTGGGTGGAATCAGCCTTTGAGATGTAGTTAGAAGGCAAACTGTTGCAAACTAAATTCCTGAACAATATGGAAATTACTGCAGTGTTAGCTATGACATGTATTTTTTAATCACATGTCAGAAGATATCCCATTCAGCAACTTAATTATTTTTTCTGCTTTGTGAGTCATTCATCATACCCACCAACATGTATCACATGTCGCAAACGAGAGGGACATTTTTAAAAAACTTTTCCGCACTTGAAACTCCAGGGCTTCTTGTACCAGCTACAGAATTGCCCCGGCTTTTCCACCTGCAGGGACCCTTCTTTGACCTATTGGCATATTTAAAGGAAGTCAAGAAAAACAATTTATAATATGTTGACAAGTGACTTATCCTGTGAGTTACTAACACAGTTAGATAGTTGGGAATGTATCTTTCTTGATGGTTGAAAATAAGCAGACAAGGTGCCAAAGATGTCTGTGACAAAATCCAATCATCAATAGACCTTCAAAATAACTCAACAAATGATGAGAGTTTGAGACTTGGGTTTCAATTTATATTTGACATTGGCTTTGACATTGTTGTCTCTCTTAAAAGAACCTTTGAATTGTGCTCATGTGCTCCGGATTCAAACTGAGATGTATTTCTAAACTTTTACAATTACTGCAGTGTAACTCTTACCATCTTTAACAATAACTTTATTTGTCAAGTCATATAGCACCAGGAATTTGTGTATGGCATTAAAGCTCTATGGAGCATATCAGAACACTGTAAAGTGTCTTAACATATCCACCCATGGAGCCACTAGACATTGTCCAGTGTAAAGGCCAGCTATCAATGTGGCAGTTAAGTTTTCTATATTAACCTTTATGGGCCTGATCTACGAAGATCCCAAATAAAGAGTGCTAAATTGTATGTGCATTAAAACAGATTGCACGTTTGGATTGGGGGCGTTTTGCGGCTGATCTACTAAAAATTATTGCGCAAATGATAACAGGTGCAAACACCGTAGAGGCAGTAGTATTTAAATGAGTGTGGAGGTGAGGGGGCTGGGAGAGCACCCTCACCTGCTAGAGAGGATCAATCAGCGCAGGTGAGAGCTGTTAGCTGATTGGTCCTCGTGCTTAAAAGGCAGCGTCTGCACTGCCTCAGGATGAACCCAGAGACTCAGACCCTGGAGAGACTGACACACTGGAGAGACGCCCGGACTGAGCTGCAAAGCCAGTCTGCTTTAAGTTGTAGTTTGAATTTATGTTTATTTGATTAAAGAATGTTAAAAAGGAACACTTCCGTCTATGGCTGTATGTGGGAGAGCCCCGTGGCAAGGTCTATTGCCACACTGGCGCCCAACGTGGGGCTCCACACAGACACAGACCAGCAGGCGGAGTGGGAACTGGTTTGGAGGATGGGGGACCTGGTGACTGCGTACCGGGAGGAGAGCGCGAGGACCAGACGGGAGCTGGAGGCGCTCCTGAGGCAGGTGAAGACGGAGGCGATGACGTCGACGGATGCTCCGGTCTCCAACCCCCTTCCGGCCCCTGCACCCAGACTGGCGGTGAAGCCAGCGTCCCCGGGCCCCGGACCCAGACTGGCGGTGAAGCCAGCGTCCCCTGTCCCCGCACCTAGGCTGGCGGTGAAGCCAGCGTCCCCTGTCCCCGCACCTAGGCTGGCGGTGAAGCCAGCGTCCCCTGTCCCCGCACCCAGGCTGGCGGTGAAGCCAGCGTCCCCTGTCCCCGCACCCAGGCTGGCGGTGAAGCCAGCGTCCCCTGTCCCCGCACCCAGGCTGGCGGTGAAGCCAGCGTCCCCTGTCCCCGCACCTAGGCTGGCGGTGAAGCCAGCGTCCCCTGTCCCCGCACCTAGGCTAGCGGTGAAGCCAGCGTCCCCTGTCCCCGCACCCAGGCTGGTGGTACAGCCAGCGTCCCCTGCAGCCCCTGTTCCTGCGTCGGCGGAGAGGCCGACACCGGCAGGCCCGGTACCTTTTGCCGGGGCGCCCGGGCGGCGTCGCCCACCTGGCCGGCCTCCGGAGAGACGCTGCGTACGTCGTCGCCCACCTGCTCGACCTCCTGAGAGCCTCGGTGGATGGGCTTCCTCTCCTGGTCCGGGGGGGGGGGGAGTAGGTCAGGCCGGGATAAATCCCTGGCCTGAAATTTGCGGTGGAGGTATGTGGAGGTGAGGGGGCTGGGAGAGCACCCTCACCTCCACATTCCAAGAATGTTAAAAAGGAACACTTCCGTCTATGGCTGTATGTGGGAGAGCCCCGTGGCAAGGTCTATTGCCACAATGAGTGTTACTGGTTTCCGCCATGGAGCATTACGGAGAGCAGAATGACCGCAAGTGCAAAGCGAAATTTAATGCCATGGAATTGGAGGTGTTAGTGGAAGAGGCAAACAAACATGCTGTTGAGCTACAGCAAAGAAATATTAATATAACTCACAGAAACATGATATGGGAGAGTGTCTGCGAGAAAATGAATGCTGTGGGTAAAACAAAAAGAACAACTGATGAAATTAAGAGAAGATGGCAGGACGTAAGAAGAAGAACAAAAGAAAAAATAGCTGATAATAAAACCTCGGCAAATAAAACAGGTGGGGGGGCCGGTGGAAGAGATGCCTCTGACCAATATTACGCAGCAGGAACAATTCACTTTCTGTGGCACAAGCGCTCAGGCGCGACACTTTATTTCACCATACCAGACTGGTACATGGTGCTGATGGCATGGCAACAACACTCATTGAATCACATCCTCTGAGCAATTTGTCTTTAAAGTAAAAGTGCAACGTTCATTTTGTAAAAATAACTGGAAATCATTCAAAAGTATATACAAGGCACACACGTAAACAGTAATAAAGCAAATTCAGTTTTCATTTTATGAGGATGACTCACTAATGTCAGGTAATAATTCTGAAGTAGCTCCAGAGCATTTACACAGGCCAAGCAAACAGTCCATTCCAAACAGGCAGGTTTAGAACAGTCCCTGTATTAGTTTAGTTATTGTGCAAATCCACTTTTGCAGGAAAAAGGTTGCTGTGATGCTGTGTTAGTTTTTGTCTCTTGATTAATTATGGGTGTTTTTTGGGCATATCATGGAATAAACCAATCTGAATGTCATCTCCCTTCCCCTTCTGAAGCCAGGAGAGATTGCACTTTGGTGAATTGACATTGTCATGGCCGATTTTCCAGGTAATGAGAATAGATCAAATTTCCTCAGAGAAAACAGATCATCTTTGAGTGTGTGCGTGTGTGAAAAAACAGTACCATTTCTGTTTAAACCTTTTATAAGGAAAACTTTGGTTGTGTTGCTGTTCATTGATGTTTTGTAATGCAAATGTTTCTGCCTCAGTACATAACTTAAAACAATTATTTGATAGAAAGAGTTCTAGTGTGGATATTTCAGAGACTCTTTGTAGAAAATAAAACTGATGTGAAATCATTTTAGCAACATTTCATTCAGCTCAATTCTGCCCTTTATTATTCTTTACCTGACTACCTTTATGAGCATGAATCCCTGATTTGTAATTTTCAAATGACATGCTTGTGTTTTCACAGCCCAGTCTAAGCCCTGGAATGAGAGAGTTGTTGAGTTCAGATGAATGGGTGATAAGAGTGGAGGGCACGAGGGTGAGCAATGTCCATGAGCCTCAGCCTGGAGGAGCCTTTGTAACTGCAGGCTCTTGTCCAGTTGTTCACACTGTGAGTGGAAACCTCAGTCTATGCTGGATATCTACGTGGAATACTAATGACCGACTTTGTCTTAATCAGGCTTTGTCCGGAGCCCTGAATTCTCAGGATGTTACTGAGGATGTCACAGTTTTACTCCAGCAGTCTTACCATCCAGTCTCCTGGTTTGTAAAGCCACTCTACATACAATGATGATGTTAAAGGATTATTCTGGCTGTGAAGTTTATTGCTGCGTTATACACAGCAACATCACAGAAAGGAAGTCAGAATTGGTAAGAAAGCAAGCAGCTAGAAGCTCATTTATCTAGTTATCTCAACTGTACTTCATACAATCCATAATATTCAAACAGGGGAACTCTGGAAGGACTGCTATAACCTGCAATTATTTTACAAGCACAACGTATGCATTCCATTTCATCCAAAGCCATTAGGCTGCTCCTCCATAGCTGTCACAGATTGAAACGAAAAAGTACATCCAACGCAAATGCTAGTAACACTCATTTAACAGCCTTAAATACAGAATAACCTTAAATACAGAGCTATTTTACCCCAAAACCGTTATTTTACTTTTGCAGTTTGTGTGTGAAACTGTCAAGCACCTTTATCAAATCCATGGCTCTGAGCAGATCACTAGAACAATGAGGACATTCATTTTGCTACATAAAAATTGTGCTTACAGTTAACTGATTAATTTGTTTTCTCCATTCAACAGAACAAAAACAACAAACCAATGTCAGATGCACGCCTGTCTACAAACCAATCAATGTCAAGTGCAGGGAAGTACGTATGTCATACAAAAGTCTTTTGTCCCCTTCTTAAATTGCAATGCGAAACCAAAACTAACAGGATCAAATGTTAAAAATGTAACAAAGACATGAACTTTGATTTGGACTTCCAGTGGTGAAAATAAGTTTTGTATCGCCAACTTTACACAAGAAGCATAACATGATACATTTAAGGTCAAAAGGTATACAGAAGCTTTTCAACCATGCTGCACATAACCAGTAAATGAAAGCCACCCAAACAGGCAGACTGTATTGACTCTATAGATTACTGTACACTGGTTACATTTGTAGAACTAACATTTTATTGACTATGAAGTACAGCAAGAAAACAGAAGTTCTAATTAACTTTAGAGAGTCCAGAGACATAAATAAGTGCTATGTGGTAAAAACGTCCACCACCCTGCTTATCTAGATGAACCCTGTGCCAAATGCTTGACACTGCTTGCGTAAGTGGGGTTCTTTTAAAAAATGACCCAATTTGCATGAGAAAAGCAAATGGCTTCAGGGTGCTAAGGAGGGAGGGGTCTGAAGGGTCTGAAAGGAGGCAGACTGGAACTGTTGGACAGATGCACTGGGATCGCTGGCTGTCTCCCACTCAGGAGACCAGAAAGTCTGCTGGATATGCTGGAAGCTGTGGTTGAAGTCCCGGATGAGGAGTCTGGATCTGTGTCTGATTATGCCACACATATGGAGTTTCTTCCTAGATTACCAGGAGACTTTCTGCTGCTTTGGGAGAAAAATCTACAACTGACTTAAATGCAACAATGAATCAGGACATACTCTGAAAATCTGTTGAAGAGTGAAATACTAAAAATGTATTGCTTTGTTAAGATATGCTCAAAGCTACATTTAGGAAATTATTGGCTTAAATACCCATAATTGAAAGGATTTTGCATTTACTTTTTTCCAACGAGAAGATTATCTGGATACAGAAGTATTGTTTTTTTTGTAAGCTGATTTATTTCAGCTGGAGACTACACTGGTGTAGAGATGACTGGAGCCCTGCATACTGGACTCATTCTCTTCTCCTTCATGGTAACAACCTGTTCATTCTATGCTTAATGACTGCCTTTTCTGAACAACCAACATTCCTTATCTATTTTCAAATGGCACGAATTCCAACTTGCTGGACACTTAGTACTGCATGTGCCCAATAACGTATTGTTCTTTCTACTTATATATATTGTTTTCTACTTATATATATATTGTTGTTTTTATGTCCGATGCACCAACCACACCAAGTCAATTTCCTGAATGTGAAAATATACTTGGCCAATAAAATCATTCTGATTCTGATTCTGCACAGCATTGGTTAAAATGAAAAAAATAAAGTAACTTGACTTTTTCTTCTTTAGGTTGTATGTGAGAGTGAGCCAACACATGCTGGACCAGACAGAGTGGGGGGTTCACATGGTGAGAAACTGTGACTGTTGTGTCAGCCAGTAGTGTCAGTTCATTCTACTTATTGATGCATCACTGGGTTTTTATTCATATTTTTCTTAAATTTTGTATGTCTTGCTTTGTTGTGACTGTTATCTGTGTCTTATTCCCCAGGACAGTCCGAACTGGTCCATCTGACGTCTCACTCAGCCTTCCAGCTGTTCAATGACTCGCTTGCCTTTTCCAGAGCAGAGAGTTTTTGCAGAGGCCAATTCAGCTCCCTCGCCAACCTGGACCAGACAGAGGACCGGGAAGGGGCCTTAGAGCTGCTACAACAGACTGGACTTACTTTACCTATTTGGGTCAGGGACCCCAGCAAAGTAGCATCCAAGCCTGTGGCCCTAGCCAAGCAGTGTGAGTAGATCAGTGCATGGACCTTACACAGAAAGTAAAGTAATCGAAAAGTAAAATGTACACATTGAATCACTAACTTCTTTTGTTGCTCTAATTTTAGATGTGCAGTTCTCAGCTCTAAACTTCACAAAGGAAACCCGGGAGGGCTTTGCTCGTGTCAACATGTCCTTCCCTGCCCTGTCATCTGTCAGTGTGTGTGTTCGAGTTCAGTGGGACCCAGAGTGGAATGAGGTGTCCACCATCTTCTCCTATGCTGCACCTGTCTTTACCAATGAGTTCCAGCTACGAGGCCAAGCAGACATGCAGGAACGCATCCTCCTGGCGCTCATCATCCACGGGAAGCACCTGCCTTATAAGGCATCCTTCCCCAATGACGGTGCGTGGCATCACATCTGTGTTACATGGCGCCGCAGCATTGGCCAATGGGCTATCTATGTGGACGGTATCAGGAAGGACATGGGATCAGGAACAGACACTTCTAGGGATATCCATGGAGACGGGATACTCATTCTGGGTCAGGACCAAGACTCCTTTGGAGGGAATTTTACAGAGCCTTTTTTTGGAGCTATCACTGACCTGAATGTTTGGAATATGTATCTGGAAACAAGACATGCCAGTGCCCTCAATGCGTGTGCACTCATGACCCAGGAAGTGCTTTTCAGTTGGAATCTAGACTACCTTACCAGCCACCCAGTGGTCAAAGAGGTGCAGGCCCTTCTGTTTTGCCCAGGTAAGATCACAATGCTTCTGTGTATACCGAGCCACAGTTCAGCAACAGCCTTCCTCAAGTCAGCATTTCCAAGTTATAAGACTCCATCAATTGAATCTAATAAACACAGTCCTTCTTTGCCTTCTTTTTGAGGACAAACTTTGTGTTTCTGTAATGTTAGAGACAGACCATTCTGAGGAGGTGAATCCTCTCAGTTTGTCTCAGATGGGAAGGAAGTCCAGGGTTACTCTGGTAGTCTTTAGTTCTCTGAAGGTCACAGTTTTTGAGCACCATTGCTTCAGGTTATAATAATGTCTTAGTCACAGTAATGACTGAGATTTGGGAACTTAGTAACAATGTTTCAATCAGGTGAAAAGGAACAAAGGGATTTTTCTGACCAGAGGATGAAGAATCTAGAGTTTCTAGATTAGCCACATTTAGTTGGAAGAACAAATAATGATCTATTCATCAAACTGTCTGTTGAGCATTCCTCACAATTTACAGGCTCACACCCTAGTTCAACTTTGACTAAATTTATTTACCTTAGTATTGTGTGCACAGTTTCACAATTCCCTATAAATTAAACGAATAACTTACAGTTTGACCCCCAATACAAACTGTTGGTCTGTTACAGCCCATGTTTCTTGCTTTATTGGACTTCACTTGCTTTAAGAAATTTACATTTGAAAAAGATCTTAACATCCTTTGAAATAACTGCAATGCATCTGAAGAGAAACAATAGAACAGTCATCTACACTGATTATAAAGTCATCAGTATCTTATTGGTATAGGATTAAAAGCTTTAACCACCACTAAACACTAAACTTCTGCATTTGAAAGAGATAGCAATCTAACCCTAATCTCAAATTTGTGGGGGTGATATAACTAAATTGCTTTAATAAATTCATGCCAATAATGATGCTCATATACTGTGGCTTTGAATAATGCTCATCTAAAATATCATGAACTCTAACTTAAAGGTGTGTTAATTTTGAGTTTGTGTGAGTTTTTGCCAAATTCTTAATGGATGGGAAAACAATAACTAAAAAACTTTGCAGCAAATGCTTTTTTATAAATTAAAGAAGATGGACAGTTTGACTGTGCCCTCGGTCATCACACTTTCAAAATGAAAACCTATTCCCTCATAGGCTACTCTGACCATTTATTCAATATGCTTATTTCACAATTTGTGTGGTCTTTACTAGCTTTCTTTGTGTTTTATTCTTCTTCTTACAGTACCTGTATATATTTTAAGCGTTGATATTCATTCATAATATTCTCTATGGGGCAGCCTCCACTCATTTCTTGTTTTGCAGTCTTATCCTTACTATGTGTTCCAACTTGCGTCCTGACATCTGACGTCAGATTAGTAACAGTAAGATTTCTTACCCATTGGTTTCTCGATATGCCTTTGATCTAGTGTCAGAGTCATTCAGTATGAATTTCTCCATAAAGCATCTTGCACATCTAGACAGAGTGACAGTGAACAGTCCAAGACCAGAAACAGGTTAGGATGACTGAGTGAACAGAATGCAGGGGAGTGGGAGTGAAACAGAGAAGCAGGGGGGCTGGATGGAGGGGATTTCCCATAGCTCTGGCAGTGTAGGGGCCGCATGGGGGAGAACAGAAAGCACTGAGCTTCATGTTGAGTTTCATTTATTTCCCTTTTTTTTTACAATAACATGTTGAGTTTAAAGATTTTTTATATGCAGATTCTTTTCATTATTGCAATACTAATTTGAAATAAATTCATGATTCCTCCATTTGCTGTCGACTGTCAAGGACCTCTTGATGTTTCTGAAAGCCGTCAGTCTTTTGAATCCAATTTACCTCCTCCATTAGTTTTAATTTGATACCAGTAAAGACCTGTAAATGTGCTCAAGCTCACTCTTGTCTTGTTGTGTGTCACTTTGTGTATGAATGTGTGATCTTATGAATGTGTGAGAAGCTGTAGACCAGCAGATGGAGCTGCAGGGCTGCAGGACGCTGCAGCGCTGGTCAGATCAGCCCCCACTGTTTGGCTTGACAGACTGCTCGGAACGACTGCCATTCATCTGCAGGAGCAGCAGAGGTGAGCTCTCACAGTGTCCAAAGGAACAGGAGCAGTCTGGGTTTTTTTTAAGGGTTTGTCCTCTAATTGTTAATGTTAATTAGAAAATATGCCCTCTAATTGATATTGATTACATTAATACACCATGGTGTAGCCTGCATGAAGTGATATCCAAATATAATATATGCAAAATTAAATGAGATTTATCTCTCCCTGACCTAGAAAAGCTCATACAAGCCTTTGTCTTTTCCCGTCTGGACTATTGAATGAACTTTATACATGCCTAAGTCAAACCTCAGTAACTGGTTTGCAGCTTGTCCAAAAAGCTGCTACTCATATTTTAACTAAAACAAACTGTAGGTCTCATATCACGCTATCCTTGCATCCCTTCACTGGTTGTCAATTAAACTCAGGATTGATTTTGAAGTTCTTTTAATAACTTTCAAAGCTCAACATGGGCTGGCCCCTACTCAGATTTCGCAGCACTTGACTCCCTACAATCCTAGTCGCAATCTGAGATCGGCCAGCCTGTCCTAGTTAGCTGTACCTAGGTCAAGGCTGGCTACTCAAGGTGACCGTGCTTTCTCCCTCAGGGCCCCAAGGCTCTGGAAGTCCCTGCCTGACGAGACTAGGCTCAACTCGCTACCTATCCTAAAATCCCTGCTCAAACCATATTTTTTATAGGAAAGCATTTCTAACATGTTATTTGTAATTCTGGTATACTGTGTTGTTTGAAAGGGCCCATATTGTGTAAAATACATGTTCTGGGCTTTTACTATCCGTAATGACTTGAAGGGGGTCAGTAGGGACCCTCAGGGTATGAAAACAGTCACTCCGCTGACTTTTTCACTCAGTCCATTCTAAGAAATATGTTATCGAAATGTCTCGTTTCGTACTTCCTCCCCCATATGAGTCATACGGGATCGCACTCGTCTCTCAGCCCCACCCAGCCGGTACCAGTCCAGCCTCCGAACCCACCACCCCTCCTCCCCTCCACACCGAACGCGACACCAAGCAGACTTGTTGCTGAGCTAGCAGCTTGTTAGCTACCACAGGCTAACCACAACAAACAACACTGAAGAAACACTGCAGCGTGGAGGGATGCAAGGAAGAGAATGTGTCCGTGCACATTCCTCCTAATAACGTTACTGTGCGAGACCAGCGGTTTCGCTTTATTTCTTCTGACGTGCCGTGTCGGTGTGCTCACTACGGAGTCAAGTCTACGTTACTCCGTATTGAAACTCCGTACTGTAACTCGGGACGTTACTCCTACATTGGCCGACTGTCCTGCTAAAACTTGAACAAACATGAGGACGGTGTAACTTACCGCTCAAAAACATTCTGTTGTAACCGACTGTAAATATGTGACTGGTCTTCTATAGCTGCAAACATAACTTGACAATTAGCTGTGTTTATCTGAGAGAGTGAATGTGCCAGAATGAGACCGGTGATAGGCCTGGTCGTGTGTCACTCAAAGTGCAGTCAGCGAATCAGAGGAGGGGCTGAAGAGGCAGGCGTAAACAGCCTGTTCTGTCTGCAGCTCCAGAGAGAGGCAGAAGAGAGGACATGGAAATACACATTGCAGCAGTTTTTTCGACTTTAAACCACTGATATATCATCTTAGGGGGACCAATACCTCACATTAAATCCCAGAAAGGTGTAAAATATGGGGCCTTTAACTCCTTTATTCCTTTACTTTTATTGCAACAATATTTATGTAGTTTCTTAAATAGATCAGCTTTTGACTCTGCTGCCTATGAGAGTAGGTATTTAGTTTAGAAAGGCATAGAGGTAATGATGTCCGATCTACTGAGCGGGCCACATGACTTTCAGAATACTGCAATACAAGCCAGTAGCCAGTCAGATTTACCTTTAGCCTCAGCCTCACGTTCGGCTTTTAACGTTATTGCGATAAAGAGGCCGAAATGTCTGATGACGCCAAGGCACAACTAAAGATTATTATTTTCATTATAGCAACCAGTCCGACAGAGCCTAAATGTGATGGTTACACAACTGTTTCTTAAATTCTTGAATTGAGTGAGATGAAATGAGTTCATGACATGGTACATACATGTTGTAAATGTTAAATAAAGGGGGGGGGGGGGTCCCTTTATTTGATTTGATATGTTTCTGTGTTGGTTATTAGAGAGATAACAGGATTAAGTACAACTGTATAATGTGTTTGCCTGCAATAACTTATTTATTATATTTGAACTTTAGGTGAGGGAAAGGTCCGGGGTCAGTTTCTGTTAGTAGTTCAGTGTTTAACTGAAGGAAGCTTCAGTTGTCTGCAGGTTGATGACGAGTTCTCAGAGCAGGGACGCATTCTGCTATCATCCACTGATGTCCTGTTGTTTTTGGCACAGAGCGTTACCTGAAAATGAAGCAGATGAGTGAGTCTCAGCCTTCTGCCTTTATGAACCATCTGATGAAGATTTCCAACAAAACCCAGGTAGACAACCCAGCACTATGACTTCCACTCAAATATTTACATAATGTCAGCTTAATATACGCTTAATACTGTATTATAATAATAGTCAAAACAATAAATGAATAAATACACATTTTATTGAACCCACTGTCTGTCTCTGTTTCCAGCCAGTGCTGGAGCAGCAACCATCAGGGCTGAGCAGCCTGGCCCAAGCATCCGACCTCCTGGAAATCTCTGTCCAGGCCTTGGAGGACAATCAGCAGGAGGGACTGCAGCCAACAGACATGGTGTCCCTCATTCAGCTACTCTCTCTGGCTGCTGACATCCCCTCACAGCCGTCTGCTGCTGCCACCAGCCACAGCCAGGACAGCATCCAGGAGCTCAGCCAGCACTTCATCAGCGTGGCAGACAGCATCATTAATGAAGAAAACGCCCTCAAGTGGCAGGCCATCAGAGAGGTAGCACTTATACCATAGGGGAAGCACTATCACACTTTTTCTATACCACCAGTATAGCTCCTCTCTGTGTGGTAGTTTTAGAGGCCGGATACATGAGGTGTTTGCAGATCTATGCAATGGGTTAGGCTAACCCTACCCTAACCCTAATTCTTATGATATATATCTAGTATTCAGCATATCTTAGATGAAGAAAGGAAATCATTTTGGCCATATCTCAAGGACACTTAAGGAATGTCATAATAATACGTTTTTCACGTATTATGTATTTTTCAGCTTCTATGCAGTCATTGCAAAAAAGGCTTTTCTATTTCATGTTTAGTTTGAGGAGGAGTATTACAGCCTTTAGAAAACCCAATTTAAATCTATATCAAGCAGTATTATTTGAGGTCATCGAGGTACTGGTTATCAGCTGCCATATGAAAATGATGAGTCTCAACATTCTGTCATTTTTTCATAAGTTGATGTTCCACCTGAAAATACTGCCAACCACCCAAGACAATGCACGCCTGTCTGAGTTCTTATATAACATTCAGGAGGTCACTTGTACCTTGACTGGTTTTTATATTTATTTATTTATTTATTTTAGCAAATTCCAGTGTAATACACAGAGTCTTGGTTGTGACTGTGTTGGGGTGAGAAAAGAATTCATGAAATTTGGATTGATGGATAGGCAGACTGGCATTTCAGCTCGTGAGCACTAGAGGGCAGTATGCCTCTGTAGATACAATATTATGGGAGCTCATCATCAGCATCAGAATGATTAAGTTAGCACAAGATTTATTGACAAACACTGTTACAGCCTCTGTTTGTCTTGATTAAGACATATTGCAATCATCCAATTGTCATATTCAGAATTTCTGAACAAAATAATTACTCAGAAAGGAAATAAATATTCAGAAAGGAAATAGTTCTCTAATCCACTTCATTGTTTGGACATTGTGCTCTCCCAAAACTCTATTACCTTTTTTTTAACCTTTTTTTGTCACTTCTGCCTCTGCACTATTGATGTGTGCAGATTATGGATCCGTATAGAGTCTGCCTTGTGAGTGCTGTGAGTCTCTCAGAAATCTCCACCCCAACCCCCCACACCCCCACCCCCAGGCCTCTCGACACTCCCAAGGCCACCTCAGCCCAGACTCAATGAATGAGCAGCACTCTGAAAAACTGTAGCTGTACTCATCCACAAACCTCCCTCGCTGTGCTCCCAGCTCTGTCTCCAAGGCTCAGCTCTTAAATGGGCACACTGAATTCAGAATGCGGGGTTTAAAAACAGACAATGGCAAAATCTATGATTGCACCATGCGATATAGGCCTATCTCCCACTTCAGCCAAACTGTGCGTAGACTCTGGTAAACAGTTTACAGCACTAAAAGCGTGTGCTTATTGTGTGGCATATGAATGGTCATTTTGAAATGTACCTCTTTAGCTCTGACGACCGTGCGGAGTGGGGCAGAGTGGGTCAGTGTTGCTGCTGCTGAGACATCTGTGCTCTGTGAATTTTAGGTGGTGAATGGCCCCATGGATGTGGTCAAGAGTATTGACCGGATGGTGACCAGCCTGAGCCCTCACTTGATGGCAGAGACTGATCACCTGACCATTCACCGCCCCAATATCAGTAAGTGACACTCTCTCTCTCTCTCACACAAACACACACATATTTGCCCAGTACACACCTGGCAATAACATGCAGTTTTTGTGATCCGATCACAAGTGGACAGCTCTAAGTGCATGCATTCACACCTGACATTAAAATGTGGACCTACATGCATCTCGTGATCGGATCTCAGATCGGATCTCACCTCCCTGCCCTATATGCAAATACGTCCATCTTTTAAACTTGCAAAGATGCAATGCATGGTGGGAAGCAGCAAGGAAAGAAATCAAAATAACACTGACAATTCCTTTAAGGCAGAGCAGATCGCTTCTGTTGTTTAAACAGTTTAAACGATGCCTCCGGCACCTGTATGTGTACTTATTTCCACTGACACAGAGGACGTCGGAGGAGAAGGTGGTCCTTTAAGTGGCCAGGGCAACATTCGCATTCACGCAGCTAAAAGAATGTAGACACATGAAGCCCAGACCAACTCTGAACGTGGTCTCGGGCGTGATCGGATCGCTATCCTATCTGAGTGCATTCACACCTGTACTTAGAGCTGTCCACTTGTGATCAGATCACAAAAAAACACATGTTAATACCAGCTGTGTACAGGCTCACACACAATATTTACTGATAATTAAATGCAGGTTTTACACAATTATTGAATATGGACAGCCTTAGATTCATATTAATTGTAAGCCTGTCAGTGTTGTTCCATCCCTCTCTATTCTTAATCATCAAGGTTGTTACCTTATCAGGGGACACTATCAGCAGGTTTTTTGAACAGGGCTTTGTGAGATGTCCAGAGTGATATACCTCAGACCTAATGCGTTCTAACTACGACAGAAATTTGCAACAGAATTTTTCACGGCACCAAATATCAAATATTCACCATAACATTGCTCATAGTATAAAAATAATAATCTTGAAGCCTGACCTGGCAGAAACAAATGTGACAAAGTTCAAAATTAGCACATCTGTAAGAACTGAACAACCCTTTTTCTACACACACGGTTATTGTTTATTAGGTATACCTATACATTGTAATGCAAAAAGAAATCAGAGGAAAAACGATCTGGCAAAAATTTTTGTGTTAAGTTTCCACTGCTGAGTTTTTCTTGTCACTCAGTTAGTGTGATGGAACAACTCTCATAGACGCACACCGACACATTCCCTCACTTTCGATTCCTCTGCGTTAGCACACAGGGAATGTTGAACTGTCTTTGCGAGTGATGATCATTGTGAAGACAGGTTCAGGTCATTTGCATTTGGTTCACTGGTTCCAACCAGGGTCATGGGGGGGGGGGGGGGGATTATTTGAACAGTTTGAACATTTGATACTATCCTATAACCAAGATAAAGGTTTATAATGGAAGCAGTGGAATATTTGATACCCTAGACGAATTCAGTGATGTTGTCAGAAACAAGGTAACTAAAATTGTGTTTGTCTGATATTTTCAGCCTCCTTTTATCCATCATTTTCATTTATTCAAAAACAAGCACTTACTGTCAATGTGTATTTGTTTTCATTTTAATGTTCGATGTCTTCTTTGCACCCATGAGTTGGCGTAAAATAGTAACCCTTTATCAATGTTAAGCTACCCTCATGTCAAGAATAAACATTCAGCAACACCGGTGCAATAGTCATGGCATATTAATATTACCCATATTTGGCAAGACCACAAGACCCAATACTATAGTGCATGACTCACTTCAGATGACTGTGCAACATCATTGCTCGCTCTTTCACTCATGAAAGGATCTTTACCTCTGCTGGAGACGTAGTCAGTCTGAACCATATCAAAATATATTTTTTAGATTATTTAAGAGGTTATTATTTCCTATTTTTTTCTTATTTGAACGGTACAATTTGCTCTCTCTTGTGGTTAAATAACTAAATGTATGTAATCAGTTAGCCTGGTGGCCTCCTCAAGGAGGAGTCAGTGGTACTAGTTACTCAAAGCTGGATACTTAGAGCTACCAGCTACTTTACTTTGGTACTAAAGGCGAGCACAGTAAACCTCAACCATCATTCTACACATGGAGCTGCTGTGGCACAACCACTGTCACACAAATAAATATATCGGCTAAATAAATTCCTCTTGAGCCCGTGTTGATGTTATATTGGACAGAATAATAGTGAAAAGCATTGTTTAATCTTACCAGAATTACAAAAAAGTGTTTCATTAAATCCAACATACCACACATTCACCACTTGCATTATGATGATATGTATGTATGTGAACTTCTAAATGCTTAATTCAAGTTTTCTTCAAAGATGCCCAATTTTCCTTACCTCTGCAGTTGACATAATTAGCATGAAAAATCTCAAGTAGACTTTTAAGTTGAAATAAATCACTGACTTCTGGCACACATAAATGTACTAAAGTTGCCATGTTAACTTCTGTCCAGCTCAGGTAGATCAATTTAGATTATTATTAACCCATTATTAATTATGAAACCATAGTCTACAATACAAATCATCTTTGAAAAGTATTCAATCAGAATCAAAATGGATGTAATGATAACAGCTACTTATCTAAAGACACTTCTTAATGATGTAACTGAACTGTCTCCAGATTTTTTATGCAGAGAAATCGAACGGTGATTCTATTGTCCTGCCTTTATTAGAAGTGGAGGTGCAGCAGCAGTCACTGCAGGAAGGATTCAGAGGATCAATCTTCTGTGGGCCTGAGACAGAGAAGCACACCAACCTAGACTGTATTTCAGTCCCACTTCAGAAGATACAGGATCTCCATAACAACGGTAGGGAGATGCTGGAAGACCCTATCCTCTTCCTCCATTTGCACTTACAACAGTCACTTATTCAGAGTAGCTATCACAGTGCTGAGTGATAGCAGAGAGAAGACCATTTTATTAACCGAAGTCTTGTCGATAAATACAGAGGACAATATGCTAACAACAGAGTTGTAAATGTGTAGCATGCATTCACCTACTTACCCTCCCAAGGTCTCACAGTGAAGTGCAGATGGAGGCACATTGTTGGGTTTTGCAACTATTTATCCGAAACAATAAGTGATCCGAAATTAACAACATTTCTCTTAGTACTGTTTTGTTTGGCTGTCAGGTGCAAGCTGAAGGAAAGCTTAAACTTTCTGTTTTGTGCTGAATGTTTAGGCTTCAATAAGCTCACGTTGGTCAATACGTGGTATGGCTCTCTGCGGCCTCTTTTCAGTCCTGAGGAGAACATCACTATGGTTCCTACGGTCACGGATGGCAGCCAGAGGTAACATACAAACACAAACAGATCCTGAAATTATTTCTTTTTAAATATAATTTTCATGGTACCATCATCACAACTGTCACAGTATGGGATGTTTTTTTTAATCCTGATAGTAAGCAACTTAGTTTCAATGTGGGCTCAAATGCTACTCAACTAAATGTTTAAGTTTCAGAGTTATGGTTAGTTTGGGGGTTAGGTTATTTTATTTTATATGAATTTAGAATTAGGCAGGTGGTGAATAGTGAATCTTAGACTCCAAAAGGTTATCGTGGGATTTAAAACTGCCTTTTTGCAAACGTTTAAGTCACTTGAGCTAAAATATCCATGTCCAAAATGGTGTGAACATACTATTTACCAAGTGATTGAAAGAAAATGTCAATTTTGTAAATAGCATATGTTTTGCTGTAAGTTATTGTTTATGTTCACCTAGGGACTGCAAATGTTAATAGGTAGTTTGGCTAGAGGCTAAATTTGTTACAATTCCTCTTGAGATTGTTAATAATGTGTTTTCACATTGTCTAAATCATCCCAAGGATTGTTTATATGAAAACAGTTTACAGTGGTTAGTACTGTTGTCTCACAGAAAGAAGGAGGTTTGCATGTTCTCCCTGTGTCTGTGTGGGGTTTCTCTGAGTACTCTGGCTTCCTCCCATGGGGTTGCGTTGATTGGGCACCTTCAATGGCTGAAGGTGTAAATTCTAATTAATTAATTCAAATTTAATTAATTTTTCAAATTCAATTTTTGTTTTCCTTTGTAACATACACCAACCATACATGGTACAACGAGCAGTGAAAGGCTTTATACAACTCTCCTTGACTATTAAAGAATAAGAATTTACTATTCACAGAGAAAAATATAGTGTGAGGAAGGAAGGAAGAAATATATACATGTAAATTATATATATCTGGTAAGGATGGGTGCATAAACAGTAGGCTGCATGGAATCAAGTGCAGAAGTACTACACTTTATGTTAGCCAAAAGCAAAGATTTTGGCCCTGATGCGCAGGCAACCTGAATATATATATAAATAAATATAAATAAATATATCATTCAGGCTCTAAATGCAACACATAATTCAGTTTTTTGCTGTAAGAAACAGAATACAACTTGCTAATTTACTTTTGAGTGACACAAAATAACTTTTCTTTCATGCAGACAATCAAACTCTAGTAATCTATCATTCTGGTTTACAGCTTGCTCCTTGTTCTCATTATTAAGATGTATAAATCTGTGTACATAACCAGGTATTTGGGCACCGTCTTGGGCTCCTCTGTCATATCCACCACAGCGCTGGGAGATGACCAGCCGGTGAGCATGGCTGTTCACTTCCAGCTCCGGCACAGAGTACAGGTCAGCAAAATCTCTCAAATCATCTGATCATTATCATTTGGCTGTGGGGGTTGAGCAGTCATCTTCTAACCAGAAGGTTAGTGGTTCAATCCCAGCCTTCCCTATCTGCATACCAAATTGTCCTTGGGCAGAAATACTGAACCCGAAATTGCCCCTCATATCAAAAAAGTGCTGCCCATAGATGCATTGTATGAATGTGTCAAACTAAACTATACTGTAAAGTATGAATGGTCATCAAGACTAGAAATCCACTATATAAATACAGACTCTTTCTTTACATTATTTTTATTATGTGTTCAATATTTCCTACAGAATCCCACTGGTACTGTGTATGATCCAGTGTGTGCATTCTGGGATTTTGATCTCACGTAAGTATCAACCAACTGTAATACCACAGTTATCTTAGCTGTTTCATTAAAAATGTAATAAATGCAGCAAAACTTTTAGATAGGAACATATTTTCATTCTTGGCATTCCTGTGTGTATGTAGATATTTATATGTGCTGTTTGTGCCTGACTAGTCCGGAGGCTGGAGGGTGGTGGAATACCAAAGGCTGTGAGGTAGTGTCCAAAGAATATGGATACACTGTGTGCCATTGCAACCATACCACAAATTTTGCATTGCTGCTGCAGGTTTATGAAGCCCAGGTAACATTCCTCACTTGAATTACCATTGTGTATTTGGTGTAGGCTTTCATCTGCAGTATGTGCTGCTATGTATGGCTCACACTCTGTGTGTGTCTGTGTCAGAGGAGCCCAGAGAACGAAAACGCTCTGCAGGTGTTGACGTTCATCGGCTGTGGAGTGTCTCTGTGTGGCCTCCTCTTCACCTTCATCCTCTTCATCGCTGTGGGGTGAGTCACAAACGTTACAGAGTGCACTCTGTAAAGCGCAGAGGGTGAAAAGCATTTCATAAAACTCTGCCAGATTCACATCAATAAAAAAAGACAGAACATTGTGCTCTCTGGATATGTGAACATCACCACAGTAAAGCATTTTTGAAAAAAAAAATTTGAAAACCCCTGTGAGAGCCTCACTCAGGTATTTTAAGGTGTGTGTGTTTGCATGCATTTATATGTGTGGTCTTGGTACCACTCATTCTGTGGGGGCTTAAATCTGTTTACACAGTGACATTATTTGGACAAAACTAAACAAAAACTGTTTCTTTAAAGGCGGGGGTGTTTCAACTTTAGGGTAATGTTAGGGTTAGGGTTCGGGTTAGGTTAAGTTAAGGTTAACGGGGCAAGCAGTGTTCATGTTTACGGTTCAAGTAAGTCTCCAGGAAATGAATGTCCATGGAAAGTCAATGTAATTGTGTGTGTGTGTGTGTGTGTGTGTTCAAATCTTCTCAGTGTCCCTAAATCAGACCGTACCACTGTGCATAAGAACCTGATAGTTTCTCTGGGCATCGCTGAGCTGCTGTTGATGTGCAGTGACTGGGCATCTGCAAATGAGGTGGGAAACTGTATTATGAGGAGTAATAATAATTTAATAATGTTAAAAATAATACTAAATATGATTTCTCTATTCTTCACAAAATACAAATATTCACACAGACAGTAAAATATTTCTGGTCACCAGACCACAGTCTAATTCAGTCACAAGACATTCAAGGGCCCATATTGTGTAAAATACATTTTCTGGGCTTTTACTATCCGTAATGACTTGAAGGTGGTCAGTAGGGACCCTCAGGGTATGAAAACAGTCACTCCGCGGACTTTTTCACTCAGTCCATTCTAAGAAATATGTTATTGAAACGTCTCGTTTCGTTCTTCCTCCCCATATGATGTCATTCGGGATCGCACTCGTCTCTCAGCCCCACCCAGCCGGTACCAGTCCAGCCTCTGAACCCACCACCACCCCCGCTCCCCACCACCACCCCCTCCACACCGAACACGACATAAAACAGACATGTTGCTGAGCTAGCAGCTTGTTAGCTACCACGTAGACGTTACTCCGTATTGAAACTCCATTGTGAAACTCTGTACTGTAACTCGGGACGTTACTCCTACATTGGCCGACTGTCCTGCTAAAACTTGAACAAACGTGAGGACGGTGTAACTTACCGCTCAGAAACATTCTGTTGTAACCGACTGTAAATATGTGACTGGTCTTCTGTAGCTGCAAACATAACAATGTGACTTTCAGCTGTGTTTACCATCGTCAATGCGCCAGAATGAGACCCGTGATAGGCCTGGTCGTGTGTCACTCAAAGTGCAGTCAGCGAATCAGAGGAGGGGCTCAAGAGGCAGGTGAAAACAGCCTGTTCTGTCTGCAGCTCCAGAGAGAGGCAGAAGAGAGGACATACAACATTGCAGCAGTTTGTTCGACTTTAAACCACTGATATATCATCTTGGGGGGACCAATACCTCAAATTAAATCCCAGAAAGCTGTAAAATATGGGCCCTTTAAGTAGTTGCTCACAACTGCTGTTCACTAGCTGGACGACGGCTTTATATTGAATGGCATCTTTGATAGCAGCATTCGGAGATGATTAATGAAAGTATGCTAGTCATCTCATGTGTTGAGGACAGGCATCATGTGTTGGGTATCAAGTAAAAATCACTATTTCTATATTAACAATTGCTCAAATGACTGATCATTAATGAGATGGCTATATAAATACAGTCCATTTACCATTCCCAATAAAGAGCTCAGTCAGTGTATACTGTATATTTTTTATCCTGAAGGCAGCGTGCTTCATGGTGACTGCACTCCTTCACCTCTTCTTCATGGCGTCCTTCTCCTGGATGCTAGTGGAGGGCCTGCTGCTCTGGAGCAAAGTAGTGTCAGTCAACATCAGTGAGGACCGCAGGATGAAGCTCTACTACATCATTGGCTGGGGTAAACTCTCACCTCTCTTCACTGGCTCGTCACATTTCTGAATGATTTATGACCTGGATAACTCTTTGTTTTATTGTACTTCATTGTTTTTAATTTATAACTCTATTAGTCTGTCAACTCAAATATCTGTCATCTACCAACTAATTCCACGTCTGTCTGTCTGTATGTGGAACGCATAAAGGGAATGTGAACCATTTATCTTATCGGCTTCATACTTGCCATGTGTATTCTTAGTGGTCCAGGGAAGTGAAGTTTGGACATGCAATATGATCAACATTTTTAGAATTTGAATAAACAGACTTCTACGTCCCCGGATAAACTACAGCAGGGGTCACAATTTAATCTCCCGTGGGTCAAAACTGTCCTGTCACCAATAATATCTGCCCTGCTAGATCAATTTAGTAATTTTTTTAACCAAATCAGACTGACATCACAGGACTCACGGGTGCTGATCTCCATCATGGCAACATACAAAGAATCACTTCCTCTCTGGCAATTTGTCTTCAAAGTAAATGCACAACATTCATTTTGTTGCTGCAATGCTTCATATCGACCTGAATTAAAGAGATTATATTTAAAAGAGTTGTGAACATGCAGCGTATGAACACATAAGTAAAGTTAAGCAAATGTTTCCAACTTGTTCCCAATAAGCCAGGTTTTCAATGGGCACTGCATTAGTCATTACTATGTGTAAAGTTATTTTGGTCTACAATCTGGTTAACCACAGGTGGTGACATCAAATAAAAATCTTGATGCTCTCACATAATCTAGGGGTCCTTCACACAATCATCCTGCATCATAACACCATCACACCCGTTCTTCCATGTAGTGAATTTTATTTATTAAACCAGAATCCTTATCTCAGAATGTCAAGATAATTGTAATCTCAATAAACACCATGACTTTAATTGTAACTTTCCTTAGAAAAAGCTACCAAATTTGCTTTAATGTTAATTAACATTTGGTAAACATGTTTTTATTCCTGTTTTTCCACTTATTTAGTAGTCATCTAAATGTTTTCTCTATCTATAGAGATAATACATTGACAGCTGAATCCTACAGCACCTGATTGTTGTGGGGTTGTTTAGTGACTGGATTGTGACTTGCTTGTTTGTGCTAACTATTCCCAATATATCATAGTTATTGTAAGTATTAAATGTTTAATATGAAGGTAATCAACATACTATACTTCAACCTTAACCCAGTTTGAAATAAAGAAAACTACGCCTGCAGCTGCTATTGTTCATGTTCCCAAATCCAGCCGTATGTGTTGTGTCACAAACTGAGCTGAGGACAGTGTGTGAATATGGTGTCCCTCTCAGCCATCTGTGCAGATGTGATCAATGTTCCCCTTTAGACTAAATAAACCAAGAGAAGAGAACAGACTAAATATTCTGCGCAATACATGGCAGAAGTCATTGTTCCATAAATATCTTAAGACATCTTTTTTTGTTGTCACAACATGCCCACATTTCATTTTCTTTTATTGAATTGTTTTTCAGGACTGCCTGTTCTAATAGTTGGTGTAACACTGGCAGTATCAGTGGACAAATACAAGGCAGATGATCACTGCTGGCTCAATGTGAAGACTGACACCATCTGGGCCTTTGTGGGACCTGTAATATTTGTCTTGGCGGTATGTAAATGTTGTGTGTGTGTGTGTGTGTGTGTGTGCGTGTTTGAGTGTGAGTGGTATATGAACTCTAGTCTTAAGAACCTGTCTTCTCATACCTCTCCTCTCTCCCCCATTTTTCTCCACTCGCCCCAATCGGAGGCAGGTGGCCGCCCATATTGAGTCTGGTTCTGCGAGTTAAGAGGGAAATTTATCTCTACACTTAATTTTGGAAGGTCTCAACCTCAAGTGCCTTGAGATAATGTATGTTGTGATTTGATGCTATACAAATAAAAAAAAAGAATTGAAATCGAATTATCTTGCGCAAGAACACTGTCATATTTAGACTGGAGGAGATGGGGATCGAACCACCATCCTTCTGATTAGTAAATAAAACAAAAGTAATAAAAGTAAAGGTGCCTGTGCCTGTTTAGGGCTATAGATTACAACCCTTTAAATGGAGAGCAAGAGCAGCCTACCCTGTCCTAGGGTAACACTGGGATCTAACAAGCTAGACACCATCAATAACGTCTTCTGGTAACTCATAAATGCTCAAAGTCCCAATTGTCTTGACCCTGATTGGGGCTGTGGCTGAGGGGCAAGATACTGAACCCCAATTATCCCTCATAAAAAAGTGCTGCCCATAGATGCACTGTATGAATGGGTGAATGGCAATAACCTGTACTGTAAAGTGCTTTGAGTAGCCATCAAGACTAGAAAAGCGCTACATAAATACAGACCATTTACCATTTCATACAGAGAAGCCCATTGCAGGGCACCCACTAGGTGACCTGGTAGCACTGGTGCCCCGCATATGGAGATTTGAGCCTTCCTATAGTGGCCACAGGATTGTTGCTAACCCGGCCCGTTGCTAGGTGTCTTCCCTGCTCTCTTTTTCCATTTCATACTAACAGTCTCTTAAAACCCAAAAAGCCTGCAATATTTAACACAACCATGGTACGCAATAAAACAACAAATACAATACACAATACACAATACAACCAAGTAAAGAAATGCCTACAACAAAAGTGTTTCCAGAGGACAGAAAAAAATTGATGAATACAGCTCGGACATGCTCTTTCCAAAATGAGTTACTTCAAGATAATGAAGTGTTGTAGAATCAGCTTAAATGTAAGTGACCCATCTGAATTGATCACTTTGTCTATTCATTTTAGATCTGTATGTTTGCAGTGTTGTCAAACTGGAGATGGTCTTTTCTTGACTTACTTGTGTTTTATTTATTTGCATGTTTTCTTGTGTTACAGTGCATTGACCTAATAGGGCCGCTATAACAGGGTCCCCTATGATTTTGCATCTCACACAGACAGAAACAGACATACCAGCACTTGCATAGGAATTAACTTTATATTGATGTTACTCCACAGACCCAGAATTGGTTATGTAAGCATACCAGGGAACACAGGGAAAATAGCAGTAAAAGTTAGAGAAGAAGACAGCTTGCTGGCCAGGCATGGATGTAAACAATGCAAGTTTAAAAAAAAATGTTAATCTTCACAACTGTCTCCACTGTGTTTACCCTCTTTCTCTTTATTTTATTTTGGTTCCACCTCAGAAAACCAGGGAGCAAGAAAAAATAAAATAATGTCTTGTGCATGTGTGAAAATAGTTTTCTGTGATGTGATTCCCTGCGTGAATGTCCCTTGCTCTGCATGTAAGCAGGAGGCCAAGTGGATCTGCAGCGGCACATCTCGTGTTTTCTGGAGGCCATGTTGATCCTGTTGTCCTCTGCCTGCAGGTCAATGCAGTTGTGCTGTGTCGGGTTGTCATGGTGACGGTTTCCAGTGCTCATCGTCGTGCTAAGATGCTCAGTCCAAGCTCAGCATCAAAGTTGCAGACCTTTGACCTCACCTGGTGAGATACAATGGTTTCTCTCTCTCTCTCTCCCCTACTCTCTTTTGTCAGGCTTTGCCTCTTATGCGCCCACGCTCTCTCGCATACACTCTCTCACAAATACACAGTTGCTTTCTGGTCTAGGCAGCACAATAGTCATTAGAGACAGTGTGAGAGAATGGGAGTTAGGCTCAGGAGCCTGCTGTGGGAGCTGTCTGGGCTTATCAGTTTAACACCTGGTCCCAAATCTGTGTGTGTGTGTGTGTGTGTGTGTGTGTGTGTGTGTGTGTGTGTGTGTGTGTGTGTGTGTGTGTGTGTGTGTGTGTGTGTGTGTGTGTGTGTGTGTGTGTGTGTGTGTGTGTGTGTGTGCCTGCGTGTGTACATACAGTGAATTCTGCCACATAAAGACCTTTTACAATGTGATCAGTGTCTAAAACATAAAAATACTAACTTTAACTTTTCTGCCACTCACTAACCACTAAAGACTGAAGTGTTCTGGGTAATTCAAAACTCAGCATTTTCAACCATGAATACAGAAAAAAAACTTCCTCAGCATACTTAATAAACAGTATCTCCACTTTGCCATGACTTGGCCTCTATGCACATTCTATATGCTGTTCATAACCTACTGTACCTGTGATGCGTATATATGTATATGTATATATATATATATATATATATATATATATATATATATATATATATATATATATATATATATATATATATATATATACACTGAGTAGCAAACATTACTTCCTCTTTCCCTTTGTCAGGTCTGTTTATGTTGACTATGGTGGCAGGATGATAGAACAAACATTTCTAGTAATCCTGTTTGCCTGGTGATAAAATATATTGTGGTGGCGCAGTTTTGTTTTTGTTTTATTTGGGGGGGGCTAGCAAATTAAAGCCAGACTCAACAAAAACAACACAACACACGATATGCCAATCCTGTAGCCTTCATCAAGCTGCTGAGCAATGCTAAACTGCCACAAAAATGTAGCCTCAATGTGTCTAAGTGACTGTGGCAACTTTCATGGCGTTTGCTTTTTTAAGAGAGATGTTTAAGGTCTCGTACCCCCGTCGTTGTCCACAGTACCTCTGTGCCGGCACTTTGAAACAGCAAACAGAAAAACAATAAAAGACATTACTTACACCACATCCAGTTAGTCAACTCTGTTTCTCATAACAAGAGCGGGTGAAGCCTGGGTGCAAGCTCATCCTCATCAATTGCTGCTGAATCTGTAAATCACGTCGGTCCGGACCAAGCTCCTTTACCCTATTTGTTTCTTGTTGCAATGTTTTTAGGAAAGAAATGATCAGATTTGCAGAGTTCCCCTTGAAGTCTCCATATCTTTGCCGGTCAGCTCAGGGCAGAAGTAACTCAGTGACAGTGGATGTACCTGAGACGCATCGTGAGTCGTCCAATCACATGAGATAAAAAAAACGTAAATCAATACCTATTTGCTGTAAATGGAAAATCTGCAAGAACTAATTAGAGGGCAGCCCCAGATCCTGTGGTTGCCAAAAGTTTAAGCACCGCCATTCACTTCCAACGTCCTTTGCCACAGACAGAAATTAACCAAATACAATTTGAAAACTTATATTGAATGCTCACAGGCGCTTAAGGTCTACCAGGAGCATTGTATGAGTAAACTATTATTATCTAATTAAATTATGTTTAACATTTGTATACAGGCTTGCTTGTCTCAGGGTGTTGGAGGGGGCTGTATTTACCAGCCACCACTGCCTGTTTTAGTATTCTTAGTAAAGCCAAAGATGCTTGGACCTTACTGTGAGCAGTTTCTGTGGAATAAATAATCAGAATGAAAACGGTTGATAGAAAGGTCTGTGGAGTAGCCAGACCAGTGTGAACACTTAGATGCTGATGTGATTTTATTCATGAATTGTTTCAACCCTGTGTGCATACAACTGAAAGCCTATCCACTTGGGTGGGTGGCAGAATTGTCAGGGAGAGATATTTTTCAAAATCTGTAACGAGATACCACATGAGGGAAGTTAGAATTTAAGAAAACCTTCCTTTTAATGTATTGAACTGTGATTAGGTGATTTACCTGTACAATACATGTGCAGCATAACATTATCTAAATCTCCCTCATGTTGTAAGGATTGTAAAGTAAATGGATTATAAGACATCAATGTTCCATTTGTATTAGGGACATTATTCTGTCAGTACTGTGCTCTTTCAGAGGTTATTACACAGGTCAGTACACTAGAATTGGTAGATGTTACTAATATATCTTATGGCTGAGGAGAGACTACGATCTCTTTTCATATTCAGGTTTCTAAAAAAGTCCTTCAACCCAACATGCAGCAGCTCTCTTCCATCCAGAATTTCTTTTCACACATTTGTCTTAGAGTGATGAAAATTCCACAATGCCATTCCCCCTCTCACTATGTCTCTTCATTCCCTCACAAACAGACTGAAAGTAGATGTCTGTGCCAGCTCAAGAGTGTTATGTGAATTCAGGAGATTAGAGGGAAAAACGACTTTCAAAAATAAAAGGGAAGAGCGTTCTCTTCCCTTTTATTTTGAGTGCCGGCTTTGTCCTTGCACAGACACAGTGCAGTATGAAAATTCAATCTCTCTACCCAGGTGCAGCAGTGTGACAACAATAGTGGTTTGAACAAAGGCAACCTTTTCTGCCTTGCCCCATGAAATGGTTATGGGCCATATAAGCACCAGGATCATTGAAAGCATGATTGCAAAGGAACAGGAGTATGACTGTGGTAGGCGGTAAAATCTATCGCTGTGAAGAGATGTTTGATGTGAATTCAATGAAGAAATATTCTATAAATGTCATCAAAATACCTTGAAAACTCCACTTTGCTGAGTCCTTCTGTCTGCCTATACTCATGTGTAGTTCCCAGTTCTCACAACAGTGTGGAGTTTTGTTTCAGTAGCCTGGTAGATGTCATTCTTATGCATCTCCATTTTAGAATTCATGTGTTGAATTCATACGCATACTACATGTGCATTTATGATTTTTGTGCGTGCATTCTGTGTATGTTTGCAGGGCTGTGACACGTCCAGTGCTCATCCTGCTGCCCGTGCTGGGGCTGACCTGGCTGTGTGGGGTGCTGGTCCATCTGTCTGTTGTAGTCGCCTATGTCTTCATCGCTCTTAATGCCTTCCAGGTAAACAAACACATGCGATATCTGCAGAATCTTTTATTTATCAAAATGTTTCTGTTTCAAATCAAATACCTTTTACATTTTGGATAACGGTTCAAATTTAGGGGTTACCTAAAGCAGTCATGCTTGGTTTTTAACTTGGTCAGAATCTATATTTGTGTTAATAACAAGGTGAAAACAATGTGACAATGGAAAATATGTCCTCATTGTGAGTTTCAGCTCATCGTTAAAATCTGGCAGCTGTTTTCCGTAGGCTAAAACATAACTCACAAAATATATTGTTGCTCTGTAACTGCTTCATGTGTAAATAAGTAGTTTGCAAATATTTTACCACATCGTCTAAACAGGTGACATGTCAGTGTTGTGGTCTACCATGTTTCTGCTACCCACAAGTGACCAAGACAACAAAAGAGTTATTGCATCTGTCATTATGACACAAGAATAATTAAAGTTGCAGTGTGTAGAATTTGGTGACATCTAGTAGTGAAGTGTCATGTTGCAGCTGAATACCCCTCACCTCACCATCCCCTTCCAAACATGAAAGAGAACCTGTGCTAACCTTTATTTGTCATAAAAACTCAAAGGGTGTTTAGACTGTAAAAAACATGGCAGCTCCGAAGAGAGAACCGGCTCCCAATGTAAATATCAAGTATTTAAATACATAGGGCCCATTCTAGGCTAAAGAAAACAACAATTCATACAATGTAAATGATTACACACTATTTAAGTTTCTGCCAATAGATCCCTTTCAGCTAAATCTTAAACACTGAACCTTTAAAGTGCTGAATGATGACCAGCAATGCACAGCATAAACCAGCTGAAGAAGACGGTTGTACACATTGTACAAATAGAGCTTTTCCATCAATCATGCATTCAATCATACAATCTGGGGTTCAGACCCCCGACACCTGATTCATGATCGACCCCCTCTACCTCCAGAGTTATAGCTGCCCACGTATGCTGGAACTTTACAATTCATTCAGTTAAAGTTAAAATGAATATCCTGTGATCAGACATTTTAATGATTGTACACAGATAAAATCAGAACATGCATAAAGCTGTAATACAGACTTCCACAGTCTCGTCTGGTGATACAGGAAGACATAGCTGCTATATCCAACCCCTCGCCACTGCTGCAGGTGCAGCCTCATTTTTTTAGCTAATGTGACAAAACCAATTTTTTATTTCATTTCACTATTAAATGAATATGAAATTATTATTCTATTCTATTTAAAGATCGATAATTGGCCTAAGAAAGCATTGCACTCAAGTCAGCAGTGTGCCTCAGTCATATAGCGTAGTGATGTTGTATATTATATTCTTAAAGCATTGGTGAGCCAGGGAATTAATGCTTTTTCAACTAATTGCAGACAATAAAGTGTATAGTACAGTACAGTAATCCAGAGGGGTTGAAACTGAGGAATGAATTACTTTTGAGGTCAAAAGCAGAAAGACATTTTTAGATTTTAGCGATAAAAACCTGACTGTTTAACCCATTACCACAGTTCCCATCTTAATCAGTTTTTAAAGGTAAACATGTTGAAGTGTTTAGTTAGGGTTCATAACAGAAAACAATGGACTGGATGTATGTCACTGATTGACCATATGGTGTGTGTGTGTGTGTGTGTGTGTGTGTGTGTGTGTGTGTGTGTGTGTGTGTGTGTGTGTGTGTGTGTGTGTGTGTGTGTGTGTGTGTGTGTGTGTGTGTGTGTGTGTGTGTGTGTGTGTGTGTGTGTTGCGGATACCACTGGGAGACAAGTCATACCGGATCAACCTCCTTTATTCCTCCCCTGATAACACAGCACTCACTTCCTCTCTCTCACACCCTTCACTTACTGCACACTATATCCACACCCTGGTTCTGTTATGCTTATACCTTCTATCCATTTTGTGCATCTCCACATGTCTGTTCCTATGCCACCCACCCCTCCATGCTCTTCCGCAGTCTTTAATTAATCAAAATGAACTAGCCCCTGGGTGACCCCCAGAGAGCTGCTTGTTAATTTAGATTTACTGCCAGTGTCCAGCTGAGGGCAGATAACACTACAGTAGGAGTTCCTCATGCAGTTATGAGGGTGATGCTGGGCCAGCCCGTTTTCTTCTTATTACCCCCCAAAAATCTTTTTTTAATTGGCTGCTTCAACAGACTATAAAAGCAAGTATTATGGAGAGCCTGTGGGTCACGAAAGCAGAAAACAAGCACTAGTAGGACAAGACTAGGTTGAATAATAACATCCAGCAGAGGTTTTAGTTTAGAGGTTTAACTAAACCCTTAGCTAAAGTGTGGTGGTCTCAGCATGTGATTTTATCTGTCACCAAACCACTCCTGTCTTTCACATGTCAGTAGTAACCAGTAATCAGCATATGTACCTGTGTGAGACTACAAAGGACCTACTGCATTTGTGATTGTGCAACAATATATTCATAATCATATTCAAATGACTGAAAAGTTGAAAGAATTTTAATTAGTATTGATAAATAAGTCTTTGAGCTTGATGATATGAATTAAACTTTGTGGCTGGTGAGGTGCTGCATGTGCACCCTCTGCTGACCGGCAGCCACTGGTCTCAACAAAGAATAATTTGGTCAGTGATTTTTGTATGGTATTGAGCATAGTGCACATAGCATTAGTTCAGGCATGTCACAATGTAAAGCTCATCCACAATACTTAAGCTGACAGCAGCAGATCTCTATACCAGCTCACATCAGAGGATGGCTCAGCTGATCCCCTCCATATGTTTTCAAATGGCAAAGTTCATATTGCGTGTTCTATTAAAGCTGCTTTAGCTTCCAACTAGTAACGTGTGCCTACTTTTGCAATAGGCATTGATTATACCACCTTCAGTTGCTGTTTACATGCACATGATCATAAGAACCAGCATTTCAATTAAAAGCACTTCAAATATTTGCACTCTCCACACTAGAACCTATTTAGGAATGTTGTTTTTTCAATGCTACAAGTTAGGGAGTTTGTTAAAATGTTGCAACTATACCATTTAAATTACAGTTAAATAACTTAATTAATGCAGAGCAAGCTTAAACCTGTGTCTTCTTCAGCATCAGCAAAGCAGAGATTTAAAAATTTTGTTTTTGTAGAGAAAGACACAACACTTGATCAACAGTCACCATAGAAGCAGAGGAGGTTTGTCTGTAGCCCATAAAACATGTATAAACATAAAACCAATGAAAAGTCAGTTTGAGGCTTAGTCTGATTAATGTGTCTTAAAATGTTCTTCAATAATATTTGACCATGCTTACACTTCTGTTTATGAACATAATGGGCTCCGCCCTGCTCACATCACAGACTTATGTACATTATAATTTAGATGTATATGTAGTGTGTATATTTTTCCCCCAGTAGAAAAATGAAAACATTAATAATTTTTTTGTGTGAAGGACTCCCTAAGAGGAAAAGATGGAGGTAGTGTTATACAAAGACTAATATACTCTTAAGAGGAGGTCAGGGTGGATTGTTGGGAGCAAAATTAGCACTGACTTTAACACGGGCGATAGCAGTTTTTATCCTAAGTCACCAACTGCCAAATTTGGTTTCTTATTAACGATGACCATGATTTTCCTCCATTACATTAACTCTACCAAGGCCTTATATGCCATCAGATCAGAAAACACTCAATGAATCGTTCTTTCAACTGTCACGTATTTTGTTTTGGAAGTCCCTGATAATGTCAGGGTTAATGCTGCTAAATTGGTTGACTTCTTATTAGGGTAAATCCCCATGGTACTTCTGCTGAATTGCTAACCTGTTCCAGAACAGGTTAAGTAGGTAACAAATCAAACCCTGTCAACGTGCTACGTTCAATGGAGAATCGGGCACAGAATGCAGGACAGACTCGAGGATGCAGTTTAACAGATTATTGAAATGGAGAATAATGGTGGGACTCACGGGGAGGCAGGCAGAACAGCGGTGGAGTGGCAGTGAGGGATCCAGTGGCTTCAGCAGGCAACAGAGGGGAATAGTGAAGACGGCTGGCGGCGGACATGTTAGCAGGTGGTGTTGATCAGGAGCTGGCAGTCTGGGATGGTTCTGAACACAAGGAAACAAGAAGTTGGTCATGAGCACAGGCAAGGTAAGATAGAGCTAATGTCAGACGTAGCTCCACAGTAGTGGACGGAACGATCTGGCAAAGAGGTTGAAGTACTGCAGGAGGTGATGAGGGGATGAGCATTAGATGTACCAGCTGCCAGAGCTCAGGAGCAGGAAGCCACCTCCACACACAAACACACACACACACACACACACACACACACACACACAGAGGCGGGGTGGGACACAGAGAGGGGTTGGAGGAGAGGTGGAGATCATGACAGTATCCCCCCTCTAATGGGAGCCTCCAGGTGACCCACCCGGCTTCTCCGGATGATTCTGATGGAACTCCCTGACCATGGTTAGATCCAGGATGAAGGAGTGGGGGAACCCAGGAACATAGTATGTGTCACATACTGCTCATGTGACACCACATGAGCAGTATGGAGGCGTCTGAAGAAGGACTGTGCATTGACTTAAATTGTATTCTGCTCTAACACTGTTTACCCCTGAGACTCCTAAAGTGTTTTGTGGACTCAAACAGTTCACCCACCCTTCCATCGGTATCGTGGTGAGTAGATAATGAGTGAATCTTTCTTTCTGGGTGAACTATCCCTTTTTTGAGCTTTGCCAATAAACGTGTGGAAGGGAATCAGCTGAGCCATCAGTCCCATATGTACACCGATGACTACTGATGACGTATCTGGTTCCCTCAAGGACTACTAATGACATAACAGCTCCCTGAAGTGCAGTCCCAATTCGTAGGGGAGGTTTTCAACCACTACCCTTGTGACTCCGTTTCAAGGGGCAAGATAACCCTCGAAAAAACAAGGGGTAGGGGTAAGATGTGATTGGGCCTTAGAGTGCTTTAGGAATACAGGGAAGTGGTGAGAGTGAACTGTTACTTCGGCTATAGTAAGGTTGTGCAAAGGATCAAACATTGAGTGTGTGAAGTGAACTCACCACCCCTAAGAAACATAAATTCTGTGAGGAAGACACAGCAGGTCTGTATAAGGACCGCTGTCAATGTGTGATTAATTTTGAAGGAGTGGATTAAGCAAAGCTAGATCACATGTAACTAGCGGCGGCGAGCACATATGTTTGCAGTGTTTTAAAATATCTATGTGTAGGCAGAGCCGGCCCTAGTCTTTATGGGGCCCTAAGCAAAGTTTTATTGGCCCCCACCCCCTGGGTGCCGGCAATATTATTGACCATTGGCAATGCTTCTTCATTCACACTGTAAATCTAACATACTCATTGTCAATTTTATTAGTTGTTGCTGTGTTGCTTATACGAATGCCAGCCTTTATGCTTCTATCATTTTTTTTATCTTAATAAGCTCACACTCATGGACACACATGACTTCTATCAGACAGATGTCAAAAAAGAAATGGTGTCGATCAAAAATGACCAAATCAGCATTTTATTACTTTAATGGTACAAGTAATTAATCTCGCTCTACCCACAGACATAAAAACATAAAAGTAGATTTAATAAAAAATTGTCCCTTTAATAAGATCCAATGGCGATGCTTGAAGATAGTGCTTTGGTTCACTGATGAACTATGTTAAGTGAAAACAGTGAACTGGTGGAGACATTTGAATAATTGCGGCAGGAAAGCAGATGTGAGGAGGAGTCAGGCTTTTGTGGTAAGTGCACAAATAACATGCTTCAATCAATCCACGACTCTGCCTTAGGAAATATGATTAATAATGGTGTAACCCAGGATATTTTATGTAGTTTACCCAGTTACAGATGATCCTTATATGCTTCACCTTCTCCTGAAGGGCGGTCTGGCTCTGTGTGTAGCAGCAAACATGCTTCAGACCTCTAAAGTTATAGACTGAAGAATGCGCGGTGCATTAATCAGACAGGATTTTACTTTTCCCCCAAAAAGTATGCACATAAAGAGGTGTTAGCCTGTTTAATTTAATCAATGCCTGAGGAGGAAGATTGCCGGTTTAGCTTCGAAAGAATGAACTTGTTGAGGACACTGAACCGGACTCTAGGGCTTGGATTCTGGAATTCATGCTGAATAAGGCTGACTGGATGGGTTGTCCTCTAGGTCTGCGGAGTCGCTGCTGTGGCTGGGACTCATGATCGTTTGGCCGGCGGAGCAGTGGCCAGAGCTGGAACTGCAGCGGAGTTGCGGCTTGAGTGTTTCCTTTTCTCAGCGGCTTTCTTGGGAACATAAGAATTGGATGCATATGTTTTCCATGAACAGTGCAAAAGGTTCCTAATGCGAGGCTCCTGCACTATGGACTTTTTTCAAATCTGTCAAAGGGCAAAGTCACAGCATTGGATCAAAGATGAAACCTAATGCAAAGAGCAAAATCAATAAAACTTTTTGGCTTTTGACCAAAATTGGTACATGGGGACTGAGATAGACAATTATTTTATAAATTATTTAGACGTTTAAAAAAATATGGAAAAACTAAACAAAACATGAAAACTATTAACAATAATATATTTTTAAAGGGCTTTGTCATTCTTGGCTATGATTCTTAAAGAATGTATCAAATCATCATAAATCTTGACAGATATCTTCTGCCTATGTGGGGGAATGAGCCAAACAAAAATTTCAGCCAAAACCATAGGGGGCACCATAAATACCCAAAAAGTGTGCCACAAAACCCAGGGGTCAAAATTCGGTAGGCATGCTCTGGAGGCCAATATAAACCAAATCCAGTATATCAAGTGTTTCAAGTGGGCAAATATCCGTATAAATCAAGATTCTCTTAAGCAATCCTGATTAAGTGTGGGAATTTACTTTGTATGAGATTGTACCATATCATTTCTTTGCACTGTATGGGGTACAATCATCTTTCTGTGTAACAGCCTGCCTGATGATGTGAAGGGCAGTAGCTCCCTCACCACTTTGAAAACAAACTCACAAGATCTGCTAGCTACTCACTGGCTAACCTTAATAGTCTATTTCATGGTCTTGATGACTTGCTTTTGTTTGACAAGCATGTATTTGTGTTGTGCTATTGTGTGTAGCTTTGTTGCTTCTCCTGTGCGTTTCCTCTTGTATAATTTTGTATGCCACTTTATTGTGTTGTTTTTTGCTGTGACATGCCAAGAGACAACCGATGTAAATTAGATTGTAGCACAATCGAAAAATGGTCTGTATTTATATCGCGCTTTTCTTGTTTTGATGACCACTTTGTTGACTGTGGTAAAGCGTAAATGGTGTCATTAAGGTACGAGTTGTTCACTGTCACTTTTAAATAAGATAAAACACAAGATGCCTTCCATTGTAGCAAACTACAAACGTTTTACTTTGAAGCACAAACCAGGGGAGGTAATTAAGTTGGTACTGCTGGTGGTTGGGTGCAGGAATCCTATTTTTATCGTGCCCCCCACTTCCTCAATGCATCACTATGGGAGGTCTACAAGCTGCAACGTTAGAGAAAACTCATTTTGTCCAAATTACATTTCTGAAACAGATTTTCCCCAGTCCAGTTTGGATTCAGTTCAGTTGAGATTTAAGTGCCACACCCTGCTGAATGTAACTGAAGTTTGTGCCAAAGGGGAGTAGATACACACAGATAGAGTGCCTGTAGAGGTATTTTAAAATATCTTCTTTTCCTTTTGATAGTCAAGAGGAAAACATCGTTAGAATAAGATGACAGAGTGCAGCACTGAATGGACTTGATGAAGATTCGTAATGTCAATAAAAGCTGTACTGTATGAATGGAGTTTATTCTCTTCCATTTCTCCACATCTTTCACATGTGCTTTCTAATATGTGTCTCTCCCCTCTGCAGGGTCTGTACATCTTCTTAGTGTATGCTGTTTACAACAGTGAGGTAAGAAGGCATTCACTCCATTGTCAGTGCCACTGTCTGTCGCCGCTGCGGCAGAATATCAGAATGTATCTTTGTACGGTATGTGAGGCTTCCAGCCTTTTGGACAAATCAGTGGGTGTAAAACTTGCTTCTCATTTAGGTGAGGAATGCCATAAAGAGGATCAAAGAAAAGAGAAAGGCCTTATCTTTCACGGTGAGTGAGTAAGAAGCACACAGCAGTGGTCAGGTCCATCAGTACAGGGCAGAAAATAAATTCCCTCTCCACACATCTAACCCTAACCCAAACTCAGACTTTGCTTTTTTGTGTGTAGTTTCTAAGGATATAAGTAGTTTGATAGACTAGTATGCATACTATACTTCATTATAAAAACATACAGCTGTGGCACTTCTGATTCGGTTGTGCTGTATTTTCAGAACTGTTCCCAGCCAACCAGCTTCCTGCCATCCCAAAGGGCCCCAATTACCTCCTGGTGCCGCAGTCAACCAGCCCCCTCCAGTCCTGAGACCAGTGAGACCTCTGGACCCCCCAGTTCCACGTCCACATCATTGGTCATCAAGAATGGTAGGTTGCATTACCAACATTGTCTCACTAAAGAACCACCTAAAGAAATCATTCAAAATAGCGTCAACTGAGAGTAAGCTGTTTGTCCTTGTTTGATCTTGAAGATGGCCTAGTGGCCGGCAACTCACTGTCATACGTTACATTAGGTAACCGATATTAGTTTAGCTAACTGATCAGTTTCATCTGGTCAGTTTCATCTGGCACAATCATAAACGTGTATCTTAGACATATTAACAATCTCTTGAGGACTTACCTTTTCTGAGATGATCTCCTCTCCTAGTACCTCGAACACCCTAACATTCCGAACTAGCACCTTCTATGAGCACTGTGCTTATTGTGCTTACTTGGATTAGACAGAGTGGTTCTGCTCAAACATAGTTTGGAAATGGTAACTGAATTTCTGAGCTTCGTCAGGGTGTAGTACAGTAGAGCAGAGAGACACCTGTAACCATGGTAACTGTGCACAAAGATTGTGACAGCTGTCCCCTCACAATGCACTGAAGACATCTATGATGAAAACTAGTCACTGACACAAACCAGACTAAAATTGGTGATAGTGATTATGGATTTGGATCTTGGTGGCAGCTGATCGTGGATTATGATTACAACTAGATTGCTTGGATATACCATATTCCCATTCACATATACAACCATCATTGGCAATACCTCTATCATTACAATTGTCAGAATTGCTCCCTTCATCTCTGTTGGACATTTTCTTAAATACTTTAAACATTGATAGAACTCTAATTTATGTATTTTGTCATGAATGTTGTAAAGATTGTTATTTTCTTGATTTGCTCTTATGATGTGATTCCTCACATGTGGCTCTCTCTGAAGTCTCTATCTAAGGATATAGAGTTCTTGACAGTGTAGAGGTAGGCAAAATTCACAGTTATGCAACATTCATTAAAACAACATTTGTGAAAGAAAAACATTTATTATGAAGATAATAAAGTATAAAAACACAAATTACTAAAGATGTACTTACTATATAAAGATGTGTATGTGAGTATGCGTGTGTGTGTGTGTCTGTGTGAGTGAGTGTGCTTTCAAAATGGCGGCAGGCCACTATTTAGATAATGGGAACCCCCCCCCCCCCCCCCCCATTAGAAGGTTTACGACATGTGGCGGGGGTCTGAGAGATGTGTGGGGAGATATGCGTGTGTGTGTGTGTGTTGGTGCCACGTTAGAGAAAGTAGCTAGTTGCATGCAAAGAAAGACTGTGAAGAGCATAACTAACATTAACTTTCAAATAACTTATAACCGAAATATCACAGCAACACAAATCAAACTTATAAACATCACACGGAATTGAATGAGCAGTCTTTGCTTAGTCTAGTATAATTATTAAGCCCAGTTGTGTTACCCGTCCATGAAAAGGGAAAAAAGGTTACTGTGCCGTTTGAAGTCCAGTGAAGTCGTCTTGCTGGTTCGTGGCTCCTGTTTTTGTGGTTCTGTTGTGCGATGCAGCTCTTGTGCTGAAGTTCTTAGGCAGGCTCTTGCGTCGCTGCCTTTTGGAAGGTTTTAGCAGTCTGCTCCAGTCAGGCCTGCTTGAAGGTTGGTAGAGCTTGGATTGGGAGGAGGTTTCCCTGATGAGGTGAGCTGCAAGCTGCACCTCTCCTCCATTGAAGTTGAGTAGAAAGAGATAGAAGAGAGAGAATAGAGGGGGGGACTTAGCTTATATTGGCCTGGTGACCTCCTGGGTCATGGGGCCCAGAGTGACCAATAGTGGTTGAAACTTGTGTCCCCGGTCGGTTTTCACACCTCTGTGTGAAGTTGAAGCACCCTGGGAGACTGAGTTCTGGCTGCTATTAAATTATCCTGCTGACCAATTGTTTCCAGAGTGAGTCATGACAGAGTCACGGCATCAAGCGATGAGAAGTGGAAGTGAAACTTTCTGACACTGACATCGAGGTGTTTATCAGTGAGGTGGAGGTGAAGAGCGATTTTATTTGACAGCAGTGATGTCACTAATAAAAAAAATACACTGCTGCTGCTGATGATGATAACACAATGAGTGAGAGTCAGGACGATAGAAAGAACGGAGCCTGTAATAAAAAATAATCTAATTCAAATGTGGAGGAAAATAAATTATTGCTTCACAGTGAATGTGAGGGAACTTGTTGTATCACCTGTTCGTTTTTTAATCATCCAAAACGGCAGGATTATTAAATTCAGAGCAGCTGTGATGTCCTCAGTCTATAAAATTTTACAGAATTATTATTATATACTTGTGTTTGTACTGGGATGGTTCGGTTCGATCTGTTTAAAACTGGATTCAGTTCAGCACAAAGATCACAGATCACAGATCTCTAGAATCTATATCATCATGGGATAAAAACTCTTTCTGATCGCGAAACCCTTGTTTCCTCCTCATCCTTCCATTTGCGTGCATCCATCACGCAGCATTACACACGAGTGTCACCACAGTATTTACATATTTAGAGCAATCGGACAGATTACTTCACACATCAGTGGATCCTAACCTCCACTCTGGGATATTATTTGGAAATAGAAGTTCGAAAGTGAATAGTTTTTATTTATTTTTAGTGAGTGATCTCCAGTGTGCTCTGTGCGCCTGATGGCACAGTCACGTTCACTGCAGAGATGTTACACACACTCGTCCTGGATGATACACGCACAGTGTCAGAAGATATTGTTAAAAACTATTAATGACTCAGCTCTGCAACTCTGCTGTTTAATGGTATCTGAACATAATTTGCTGTAAATTGTTTTATATCTTTTTCAATTGAAGTTTTGTATGGAACAGTTATGTCACGCTAGCACGTAGCGCTCTTGGTTTTAATGTTCATGATGAAGTGGATCAACAATCTGACTTCAGTTCACCACCTCACGTCTGCATCGTCATTTTCTCGTCTCCAAAACATTCGTACGCATGGTTCAGATTTAGCGTGGAAGTGCGCACATTCTCCCTTCAAGTTTGTTTTTATAAATTTGCAACGTTTGCGTGAGAAGTCGCGTACGCATCTTTCAGGCCCAGTTTTGTGCAAACACAACGGTTATAAATGAGGCCCTTGGGTGAGATAAATCAATTAGCAGTAGGCTGGCTGCTGGGTGTGGCTGGGTCTGAAATGACAGCACGGCTAGGAGCAGAACTGATGACAAACTATACTGAATGAATGAATCAAATAAACGGAATGACAGTACAAGGGACTAAACTTGATAAAAACATGAGAAATTCCAGAGCACAGGCCAGGAACATGGGACACTATATAAAGTAGAATTGGCTGTGTTTTTCAGATTGGGTGTGTAAGACAAGGAACAAGGCTGATTAATACATTAAGATCGATTTTAGGTTGATTAATAGTCAAAAAATGGTTGCATTTCTTCTTCCTCAGCTGATACCACAAGGCATATGGTTAGAGGTGGAAAAATACTTACACTGGTTTCCAGTAGCCTCATTTATAAAACAGTGGATAGGATTCATACTAAAAGTATACTTGCGCACAAAGGCCGAAAATGGCGTATACCAAAATATATTCCGATTTATAAAACCTTGCGCACGCACACCTGAAGGCAATGTTCCAACTCCACCTCCACTCCACCTTGAAATGTGCGTATGTGAATGAATGTTTTACTCACCCAGTTCTATAGAAAACTGCAAACAGCCAGTTCTTACCCAGTTACTCTCTCTCTTTCACACACGCACACACACACACACACAAACACACACACACACACAGGTGTGCAGATAAAATATTCTTTAGAAAGGAGTTTTTCTATGATACATTTTGCTTTATCATTACCCTTTCAAAACCTGAGTAACAAGGTGCTTCACAGGAGCACAAAAAATATAATATCAGAAAATAGAAGGAATTTCAGGGAGTGGTCAGAGTTCAAGAAACATAACAAAATCCAAAAGAACAACATCAAATGACTGGAATAGACATAAGTTTATGAAAATGATATACAGTGTCAGTGTAAAAGCTTTAAAAGTTGTGTCCTTGGCTGTTCTATAAAGTTAGATGTACACTGTGATGGACACAAAAGATGTGACAGAAACATGACAAGATCTTCGGTCATGGCTCCAAAACACTGCTCCTACATTTCACGGTGAGAGAGGTTCAGAGGAGCACTGTGTGTTGCCATCATAGACACAGTGACTTATGGTAGGCTAGTTGTAGTTCTCTGGGTTCAGTGTGTCACAGTATTAAATCTCATTTTGACAATTCATAGTGAGAGCATTGTTGAAGCATTCCTTCATTTCTTACACATTTTTCTTTTAATTGCCTTCACATACAAATGTTGGATGGACAAACAACATTTAATTCAACTAAATCAACAGAAAGTTTAGAATATACAGGTCACAGAGCGTCATTGACTATCAGTTATCATCACCAATGTCCCGTTATGTGCACCACAGCTGTGAAGCAAACTCTCCTGCACTTCCACTGTTCTTTGTGACTGGAATAAGTGAATACTGAGTGGGGCAGAAAGCCGACTGCTGATGATGATTTCTTCTCTTGGTTTTTCCCATCAGTAGAAGTCTGTCCCGCAAACGCAAGACTGATGACTATACAACATTAATTCATCATAAATAGAAGGATAAATACAAGAAATATGCAAACAGAAAGAACATAAAGATGCTACTAAGAACTCAACTAATTAATCCTGTTTGTTTTTTGTCATTTTATGACACTTTCTTTTGTACATTATATTTACTTCATGTTGTGGCCTTGCATAAACAAATCTATTGTTCCTGGAAGACAAATGCAAACTTTAAATACAAATACTTTTTGTCTTTCAGAGAGTTTCAGAACTGACAGCTTTGTGAGTTTCTCTCTAAAACCAACATCAGGAAACCAAGTAAGTAACACCTATAGTGTACAATATGTAGTCATATATATCACAGTGAATGAACAGGACTAAATGTTGGATTTGTCTTTTTGATTCTAACAGGTGGTCCAGCTGACTGCATTCAAACCATCAGGTACAACGCTTACATCTCTAACTACTGGAGTTTGCAATATTTGAAACAATACCATACAATTTTTACTAGAATATTCTATACATTGTATACACAGTAACTTTATAGTGTATATAGAATCAGAAAATCTTTTTTGATCCCTGCAGGGAAATTGCTTGTTACAGTTATACAACACACAAGACAAAGGAAAATAAGTAAATAAGTAAAAACTATAAAAATGACTTTGATCAATAAGTGAAAAGAAGAATGTACAAATCAAAATGTGCAAAAAGTAAAGAAGAAAAGAGAGGGGTCACACGCACAGGGAATGACATCACACATGCAGGAGGATGTAAACACTATCCAAGATGCTCTCTGAATGTGAACTATGGCTGTAGCACCTCACCTAAGTGTTCACTGTCTGGGCAGCACAACAATTCCATTCTGAAATCTCTGAAAGCCGTCAAAGGCAGCAAGGAGATTTGGAGTAACTCCGTGTAGCCGTGTCTCTGTGAAAATCCTGAACACTAAACTCATGGAAATCACTGTCATTCCTCTATCTTACTGTCCACTTACCTCACATTGTCCACGATGATAGAAGAGAGATAGGGCTTACATCTCCTCCATCAATCAATCAATCAATCAATCAAATTTTATTTGTATAGCCCATATTCACAAATTACAATTTGTCTCATAGGGCTTTAACATGGTGTGACATCCTCTGCCCTTAACCCTCAACAAGAGTAAGGAAAAACTACTAAAAAACCTTTTAACAGGGTAAAAAGAAGGTAGAAACCTCAGAGAGAGCCACATGTGAGGATCCCTCTCCCAGGACGGACAGAAGTGCAATAGATGCCAAGTGTAAAGGAGAACATCATCAAGATAAGGGTTTTAGCAGCATTGATAAGGGTAAACATTTTGAAGCATAACTGAAGGTCAATGAATTGATGGATTATTGTCAGTAACGGTCGAGGATCTGAGGAGAAATACTATATATCAAGCAGTCCTGCTGCAATCATAGTCTATGGTCAGCTGCCAGCAAGATCATGATCCACCATCAAGATCGGATGCCACTATAGTCCACAGTCATTGTCCACTGCCGCCCCATTAGGATCCATCATCAGCTGCCACCTCGATCGTGGTCCACCACCATTATCTGATGCCAACATCAGTCTCTGTTGTCTTGACCCAGCTCTCTTCCCTCGTCTCTTTGTACCGCCTCTTCAACTTCCTCCTCCAGATTTCTGCAGGGATGTCCATGGTTCTGGTCTTCATGTCGACTAGTTTCAGTGTGATCAAAGAAGTAAAATATTAGATCTCTGTCATGTTTTGAAAGGAAACACCTTAAATAAGTTACTATTAAGAATTTAAACAAGTAAGACAAAAGAGTAAAGTTTACAAAATAAGATAACAATGAGCAGCAACAAATGCAACTAACTGATAATTTTGTCACAAATAAAGAAAGGACACAAAGATGTTGCAATAAATAATTGATGGAATGGTGTGAATATGTCTTGTGCGTTCACTGAGCAGTAGTGGTGTGGAATGCAGTAACTGAAGTTTTAACACTGAGAACAAAGCCTGTGACCTCCCACAATGGGTAGTAGTGTCGGGAGGGGAATTATTGTTTTAGTCTGCTGAAAACAATGGTGATTGATGAACCACAGCCTGGCCCCTGGTCCTTTTGGTGCATCTCTCTCTCTCTCTCCCTTGTCTTGCTGTGGTCTGTACCATCACTATCTAGTGCTGAACTCAACTGGGTTTCATTTGTGATACGACAGCAAAATGCACCGTCAGCCAGAGACTTGTACTGCTTTTGTACTGTGTTGGGTATTTTGACAGTTCCTCAATAAAAAAGTATGTGAAACATAAAAAACACTCCCTGAAATGGAATACTGAAGAGGCCTGTAATCAAACACAGGGCCAAGACTTAGTGTGACTAAGAATATGAATAAAAGGAATCAACTGTCACACAAAACCTCAACAAGTCACATGCTATGAGGATCCTGAAGACATTACCTTTACTGATTTTTAAAATGTGAATGCTGAACCCTGTGTGTGGGTCATATGGTGGCATCTCCACACTGAGGGAGGTGTGTGAAGCTGCACTAGGCTATGATGTATTTGTCATTAAATGTATTCATGCAGTCTTAAATGAACTCGGTCAATGCCATCACCTACACATGACAGCCTGCGTGTTTCACAGCCCAGCAACCATCTGTGGCCTGTGTACCTTCACTTACTCCATGCTAGGAATGCATTAGGTCCACCTGCTTTCTCTTTTGCTCATTTAAAAATATATATATATATTTGCATGCTTACACATTTAAATTCCAGATTTAAGTTGACTGATATTTAAATTTATATTATGGTTATTATTAGTAGTGCACGTTTACTGAGATGGTGTTAAAACATGGTCTGATGGTCTATTTTTAGTCCTGTTATGTTTTTATTTTCACAGGAGAAAAAGAACATTATACTTGTAATCTTTTCTGTCATGGAAATCATTCTTAAAGGTTTCAAAGGTTTGGAGAAAACATCTATTGATGGCTTCAGTCTAAACAATAAGAGCTTCCTAAAACCCTCATGCTCAGTGTGTGTGTGTGAGAAATGAATGGGTTAGAGCACAGCCATCGATAAATGATACAATTGACTGACCTGAGGAGAAAGAGCAAAAGCAACGTTAATTCTCTTAGATTTACCTGCACAGAGTGCAACGTTAGGCCTGTGTGAAAAACTGCCCCCGTGTCTTTTGTTGATTTGAATGGGCAGGCGTGCACCACAGATGGTCCCCATATTTCCATAGGGTTAAGTCACTGTCATTGGCTCTAAATTGCCTGGCGTTAGGGAGAGGGAAGTTCTTAACAGATTCATTAAATGTTTGGCCGTCTGCGAGGAACGCCTGATGATGGTGTTTAGAGTGCTGCTGGGTGATCATTGTTGACTGTCGAGACAAAGGGGAAGTTCATTCCCTTAATCAGGAACAGACAGTGCCGGCTATTCATGCTATCAGCCATTAACCACTCCAACACCTGCTCTCTCTCACTGTGCCTTTCATTTCCCTCCCTTCTTGTTTTCTTCTTTGTGCACAAACACACTCACACTCCTGTAATGCAAAAACATTACACATCAGTTTAAGCCTGGAGTCGAAGCTAATGCGTTTCACTTTATTTCTCTGCAGGTTGTTGAACTGCAAATGGAGTGGACCCTGATACTCACTTAACATCAACATGCATCATCCTGAAAGAAGGGGAGAGTGGACCCACACATCCACAGACACCACCTGATGAAGAGCACGGCCGACACACACACACTGGAGGGTGTGAGAGAGAACCAGCATGAAGCAGAGATACACCTCACTGCTCTGAGGTCAGATCAATATTCTGATCTGACCACTTCTTTATCTGTCACTGTTTTGTAAAAGAAACTCTAATCCCTGAGGAAAGTTTACAGTGATTCAGCAAACTTAAAAATACAGTTCGCCCAAATCCAAAGTCAGTTTTGAGAATACTATTTTATTCTCCACAAACATCGTTGTGAACAGACTTTATAGGATATAATATAGTAATTAAAACTGTAGACAGTAGTTTTTCATAATCATGTTACAGACACGTTGCTGTTGTTGTTCACTTCTACTGTGGTGGAAGCACAGCTACCTGAAAACTTAACTAAATCAAACTAAGCCACTGTATCTGCTTGACTACATAGTGTATTTTTCACTATTATTCATTAAATGTTATTTAGAATAGTTCTGGCTCGCCTGCTCCCACAGGCCCACTAAAATGTACCTCATCAACTTGTACCACTCATTTAACACTGGGCCTCATTCTTCTGTCTTTCTGCTTTCAAACCTGGGGCCCAACATAATCTCCTATAGTATAGTCCTATACATTTTTGTTTTTCCTTGCTGTAAAGTGTGTTTTCAGTCTTACTGTACTGTAAATAGAAGATATAATAAAGTTTTAGATTGTATCCTTACAGCTCAACAGGCTTTGGGCTGTAAAAAACAACCAGATAGTGAGAGTTCGACACAGATGTTTGCAAGAACATCCCAGAGATGTTCAAAAGACGTGAGAAACAGAGAAACTGCTTTTTCTATATTATGAAAAGCAGCAGCCATCTTGACTTTGCTCTCTCGTCCGTACAGCAGAGATCACTGTACGCTGAGAAAGTCTGTGGATATCCCAGAGGTGTGTGTGCGTGTGTGTGTGTGTGTGTGTGTTTGTTTGTGTGTCTGTATATGTAAAAAAAAAACAGAAGATGTTTGTTGTTATACATGATGATTTTTGATGATAATGTTTTGAAGTCAGACAAGGCTAAACAACAGCCACATAGTAGCCTCTTTTACACTGTTCAATTCAGGAATGTTGGACCTTTTTTTCTGCCTCGCTGGTCCGTATAAATGATACTGACATGGAATGGGGGGGGGGGGGGGGGGGGTGTTCCACCTTGATGCTGGAGGTAGAGGTACTTCACAGCCGGAGTGATGTCTGTTTATAAGTAGTGGGACTGACATAGTGGGACAGGACGCTGTACATCTTCCATCACATAGTGGCTTTGTTTGGTTCATTGTAAAAAAAGCCAAGGCAGCACAACGAGGGGTCTTCTTAGCACTGATGTGTTGGGACCTCTGTATGAAAGGGGCCAGTGACTGAATATAATATCATCTTGTACACAGTATGAGCTCTGTATCATTTGTGCACAACATGATGAATGTCATGCAATGATAGTCGACACAAGTGGAGCTTTTCTTCATTGAATTTTATTTTATTGTTATGATGCTATTACAATAAAATATATTTAAAGAAAACAAAATGTTTAGGTCACTTTCTCTTCACTTCAGTTAAAGATGGGACAGACTGTGAACTCACAGGAAGGAAAGAAGTGATCAAAAACAAAGGCAATATCAAGAGAATCAGTTCCACCACGGTAGCATTTTGACCTCGACATAAAGCGGAGAACTTTTTGTGTTGAAATGTATCTTCATCTTGCAGTAGATATTCACTTCACAACATAAATATACTGTACAGAGTGATTACACAGCTCTCTCAACTGGAAAAAACCTGGTGTGTGTGTATCTTAGACATTAAGTTAAGGCAGGTGGAGTGATTGTCTACGACACCTTGAAATGTGCCACGGCGATGGATGAGCACAGAATGTTTCTAAATGTCCACAGTGAGAAAGTTTAGCTGCACAATCTTACAAACACTGGGTGAGCGGTGTCTTTGTTTCTCAGGTGGTGCTGGTTACACTGACAGTCATTATCGGTTACATTGTCATCATCGCTGACAGACATGCTTTCAAACAGGGTTTAACACATCTGGGGACAAAATACATCTGCTTCTTTTCAACACAGATGAACACTGACTGCTACAGATACACTGTACAGTGTTCTAGGGTCAGTAAGGCCGGAGATGTTGTCCACCAATTGCCCGATAGGATATTCTGTTGAAAATCTATACATTATGCAGGAATATGTCAGTGACTGTTCCTATCAGTGGCCAATGATGATCACCCTGACAAGAACAAAATTCTGGATGGAACACTTTACTTTTTAAAAATAGAACATGATGTGTATTAAATACTGTCTCCTCAACTGGATCACAGTGTTCATCTTTCATCTCTGTAATGATTCAAATAGCTTGGCTGTTGTGCTCAGTGACAACTGCAACATGCACGAGAAACAAAAAAATGGTGACAAATGTGGATGAGATTGGATCAGTGGTACAAGTTAGTAAAAAAAAAGAAATACGAAAAACTGGCACATTTCGATGTAAATGTTCTGCTCCTGGCAAACGCTACTTCCACATGAAGTAATAATGGTGTCTTCAGGACGGATTTGTGTCGCTCACTACTATTAAACCAACCCCCTCTTTCTTACAGAAATGGACACAACTTCACTTAATGACTGAATGAAGGAATATATGCAGTGTCCTACAGAGTTAAGTTTATATTGCAACAGCACATACATTTGGAATGAAATACCACCAGAATTATGGGTTTAATTAACATAAGAATGAACAATCTTTTAAATAAAATATTCATATTAAATATATCAGCAAAACACATTGTCAACATATTTTTTTTTTTTTTTCCTACAATATTTGCTTTTGGCAACCAAACATGATTAATGACTTTGTGGTTCTGGTTAGGACTCTCACAGCACAGCTGCAGGGACAGATCTTGGGTTGAATATTGAGAAAGTCAAGAAGAAGAGAGAGATGGGATATGTTTAACGTCTTTGTATTAAATCATAATCCTGATTTCCCCTAAACTTGACCAAAGAGATTTAGTAACCTGAAGTTAACCAGCATCCTTTGCTTTGTATAGACCCAGTTGTTTGGAGACCAAGCAGAACAAAATGACTGTCATTCACTGCTAACATGCAGCGAGTTGCTGCCGTCAACATTTACTATAATGCCAACATTGAAAAGGGAAATTACAAATAGTGCCCAACAAGTGACATTTGATCAGCTGTTTCAGGAAAGGACTGAGCTTTTTAAAATTGAAGCTATATATTAGTGACAGGTTTCTAATGGTTTATGTCTTCAGCAGGAACCAGTGGATTTGGCTGAGAGTCAAACACAGGGCAGGGAAGATTTGATGACAACAAGGATATATTAGCACATTAGCATTAATTACAGAAAGTATATGTTCAGAAAATTTGATATTTTTCATTATGTTCTCCAACAACCGTCTCAGTAACAGCACCAATGATCAGTCAATTGTGAGTCAGTGTGTTGAAAAGTGACACAAACGTAACCTTTCTTTTTTGAGGGCCTGTTGTTTTCTTGAGATATGGACTAAATAAATTACATTTTGAAAAGACACTTGAAACCAAATGTTGCCAGATGCATCTTTTCCCTCCCTGTGTCATCTTTGCTGAAGGGCAAACACCTTTTGCTTTCACACGTTTTCTGTTTTAGAAAAATGCTGTCATTTTCATTCATCTCTTTCTTACCATTAGCACACCGATGTGTCTTTTCTCCCTCCCCTCCCTGCTCGGACTTTTATTTTTTCACCCACAAAGCACATTGTATACTGTGTACAGTTTCTCTATTTACCTTCTCCTTTCTCTGCCTGTGTCCCTCTCTCTCACTTTTTCAGAGTTCGATGAATAATTATATTTGTCTTAACATGTCCGGCTTTGATATACCAATTTATTAACATCTAAATAGATTAAAGTAAAACTATACTGAACCCCATCATTTTTTTTTTTTTTGTAAGGTTGGTCTAATATAGTCTGACAAGACCACAGTGTTTAAAACCCTGAAGTCTGTATGCATCTAAATAATAATCTAATAATAATAATAATCTGGGAACAACATTGCTGATCTTGGAATCATAAGGTCGCATCTGACATTTAGATCAAAAGAGATTAATTTAGACCCTCAAATCGGATTGCTGAAAAAAGGCTACAAAATCTGCCTCAAAAAGTGCACGTTAGCTCACCCAACCATCAGATGTTTCGTACAAATAGTCCCATCTTGTTTCGTGACGGATGAACATCAGCTCACCCAGCACCCAACCTCACAATAAACATCCTATCAGTATCACTGGAAACTGGTTTCATTTTCTACATGTCACTATATGATCCAGGTAGCAGCTATGGACAGACACCATGATGTGATGGCTGTTCAGCACTGGTGCAGGCTGCGCCCTCTTCCTCTGAGTTTACATGTTTGCTGGGCAGCTGTGGGACGTAGGAAATCTTGTTGGTGCCATTGGATTTGTGTTATATTTGGTCAAAGAGAATTGAATGCAACTCTACAGGCAGATCTTATTTTTAGGTGTTTGAAAACAGGGAAGAAAATCCAGTTTACAAAGGTCACGTTAATGGAGCTCTCAAGGATATAAAAACATTAACAATCAAAATAGCCAAACTGCCTTGAGTACAGATGGAACTTTATAACTCCAAACTCAAAAGAACATTTTCTCCTCTCCAACTCAACTCCACTCACTAAGATGACCCAGTACGAACCTGTGTATCTCCTTAGATTTGTTTCACCTCTCTCACACTCTCTCTTACACACTCAGACTCACTTAAACAAACAGCACATGACGGTGGAGCCTTCTGCGCACATCCCTCACACTCACGCTCGTTTGGCATGCAGCATCTCAATGAGCAGGTTGTTGCAGGGCACCTCTCCGCTCAGATGCATGTAGCACAGGTAGTCCTCGGCCTGCGTGCTGAGGGAGCGCAGCTCTGGCAGCCGCATCACCAGCTGGCTGAACTTCTCCTGGAACTGAGGGTAGGTGGACAGGGTGTACTCCAGCAGAGCTGCATTCACCTGCTCCTGGACGCCCTCCACAAATGCCTGGTTCTCCAGCAGCTTCACATCTGCACACACACGATGATACATAAAACATCTTTAATATTTGTATTAGATCTCTTAAGGCAGCCATAAAATCCCTGATAGTATACAACATATAGGTATAATGAATAGAAGATTCATTGAGGGAGATGTTAAATAAGATAATTTCCCAGGACTTAAAGGTAATTAAGGGGAGATAAATATTGTTATGTATGTATTGTGCATTTTAATGGGATTTTAAGCTTCATGATATAAAATATAAAGCAGGACAAGAAGATTCATCTGGTTTTATTTTGCTTTTCCAGTAACCTGCTGTAAAACATATTTGGAATTCACATTTTATATTGAATTTAGAGTTTGGCCCATATAAAGAACATAATTCTTCCCATAAACTGAAAATCAAGCCTTTTAATAATGTGATTTTGTTGAAATATATAAAAAAGTTTTACAGTTTACATTAATTCCTTTCCTTTGTGAAAAGGTTTGTCCTGAACTTTGGAAATAGTAATTTAATGAAATAATCTCATCTCGAGGTTCACTTACTATGATATGTTGTGGAACTTTCAACCACATGTCATCAGGGAATAGAGATTTATATACATCTTAATGATGGAGACATCTTAATGTCAACTGATTGAACTGCTATATGCTGCGCTTCTATCACTGCCGTCACAGTCGTCAGGGGCAATTTGGGGTTCAGTATCTTGCCATGCGGTGTAATTTTGAAATCTAAAAAAGATTCCTCTTTTGTTATATACATTTGTTTGCTTGCTTATTTGAATGACAACTAGTTAGTGCCAATATTGAGTTTGCCGTTTGGATTCAGAGAAATTCCTTTAATTTGTTCCAGTGTGTTAGTATTACACTTACTATATATATTAAAAGGCTATTTCAGAATAACAGAGAGAAGAAACCAATCAGTTTGATAAAAAACACTCATTTATGTTAGCTACTGGGTTGCATATATACAGTATATAGTATAGATAGAGCTTATATATATATATATATACATATATAAGCTGTATCTATACTTTGTGGAGTGTGGGTGGCTGTGTGTTAGTGTTCGTGTTTCTGTGTACGTATGAGACAATAGCCAAGCCCTTGGGTGGACCGGCATTCAGCATCAGCTGAGCCCATCCTGGAGAATCCTTTCAGACAGTAATTAAATGTTTTGAATCAATGTTCTGAATCATCTTTTCAAACTGCTTAAGGGCAATTAAATTACCCCCAACAGACCTGACTCTGAAGATGAGGGAGAGCGAGAGGGAGAGCAAGAGCGAGAGCGAGAGCGCAAGCAAAGGAGCTGCCGGCAAAGACAGCAAATATTTTCTGCCTATGACAAGTGCTCTCACCATTCAAAAGCTCTTTGTTCCCCGCTTTGCCAGCGCTAAACAGCAAACACTTCTGGGAATCTGGGCAAGCCGCATCTATGCTCTCTCCATCTGCACAAGCCGCTACATGAATGTTGGTCCTACCATCGAATGATAGAGCCATCCATTATGCTTCTTTTGAATGCCATTAGTGGACAATGGTGGAGGATGTCTTTGTTAATATTGGCTTTTGTCAACCCTAGAAATTTAATTAAGTGAATTTATTGGAGGGAGAAAGGCCAGTTTGGAAAATACTATATAGATAAATAGGTACTGCAGATAAGCTGCAGCGGTGACAGATTTTCATTAAAATGTCACTGTTGCTATTCAAATAGAGCCAAGAGACAGCATCAATATGTCAGCGCCACAAACATGATTGATTTTTGCATCAAAACTGGCTATTCTTCTGCAAGTACACAATCTACACGTTACACATGTATAACCTCAGGACTTTCAAAACACATTTTGTTTTGATTCAAGGATGAATCAGTCTCAATAAATATTGGAAAATCTGTACGTGAAATATTAATTATGTTTAGCCTATTTGAATGTTGTTAGTCTGACGACCCTGATATCATCTTATAATGAGATAGATATAAGGTGACAACATGCCTCTTCATCCCATCCCAGTGATGGATTACAAACATGAGGGTGACTCACTGGGGTTGAACAGGAGGAGGAATTTCAGGCAGGCGATCTCTCTGCGGTCAACCTGCAGCACCCGCAACCTCGCCGCCAGCTCCTGACCTCTCTGCACCAAACCGGACAGAGTGACCTCAGCTTGGGACAGGATGGATGACAGCTCCACCTGCAAACACGGGCTACTGGTTATTTTCTAAGCCCCTTAGTCATGAGACTTAAGTGCAAGGACTCTTTTTAAGTGAAGCGTGTGAAAAGTTGATCCCCATTTGCAGGGTTTTTGTGATGTTTTCTTTCCTTCTGTATTTTAATCAAACAGAAGAAAACAGAGTTTGTCCCTCAACATCAGTGGAACAACATAGAGAATAAGGTGTGTTCAAAAACATGAGCTGAGCCACCTACTGTGGTAACAATAATTGCAAAATGATCTGTACTCCTTCACTTCACAACTAAACTGCTCACATTCATATTAACAGTCATAGAGGAAAGTCATGAATATACTCCAACATTAAGCATGTGGCTATTCTGTGTTCTAAACACAGAAAAACAACACCAAATCAATATTGTTTAAATTCATTTTCAATTATTGAATAAATGTTATAATTCAGACAGACAACAAATGATGATTGCTAATATTTTTCACCCTCAGCCCCACATTCCATCCACCCTCTTCAATATGTGCTGTGTGGTCATTTAGAAATGTGCAACATAGTGATGATGATATTTTATTACACCAGGATTGTTAAGATTCATTTCATGTCAGGTGATCATGTGCTTCAGTGTTGCATATTCCCACACTAATTAATTAAATTAGCAAAAACAAGCAAATGCAGTTTGTGGAGCTCTCAGAGCTGACTGGTACACATCGTTGTGTCAATTAGGTCATCAGCAAAATCTCCTTGAAGTAACCATTCAATGATACCTTATATAACTTTAAATTATGACAAACATCACATGATTAAATGATACTCCAGGGAAAAAAATAGTTTCCAGCCCATTTTATCAGCTCTTTAGAGGCAGCCACAGCTCAAGACCCACATTCTGATATATGGTGTTTTATCATGTGGTACTGAGCAGGTGTTGGTCAAATGTTTTTCCTTTCATCTGTTTCATTACACATCTACATGTCGTCTTTAACCGGACAAATTTAAAGATATTTTGCACTGTAAATATGGATCAGTGGCCTTTTTATAAAATATATAAAAATATCAGCACTGCTAAACCTGCTCCTTTGATAGATCAAACAAAGACAATAGACACTGGGACTGCAGTCAGAAGATTTGGAAACAAGCCCTTCTTTTGATTCAGCTGAGGTGTTAGTGAATGAAGCAGACTGTGCATTGTGTTGAGGGGAAGTTGTAGGTGGGAGTTGTTACCTCCTGGCCGGTCACCAGCAGGATACTGTCTTCCTTTCCATGTTGCACTTGTCTGAAAATGTGATCCAGGACCAGAAGTTCCGACCAGCAGTTATGGAGCAGCTTCATTTGATCTCCCACCTTCGGACAGACAGACAGACGGATGGAGAGAAGAGGCAGATGAACGAAGAGAGCAGAGACAAAGAAATCTTCTTCTTATGGCAGGTCAACAATCTGAGGTTAATCCTGTTCATACATTCACATCTCATGGCTTTTTTCTTTTCCTTCTCTTTGTTGACGTTACACTGAAAATCCTGATCGATAGACTTTCAGAAATGTAAATAGTTGGGATTATTCATCTTTTAATGTCTCTCACAGATTCTAAACTCACCTTGGATGGAGGAAATCAATAACCTCCTTTTCAAATGTATTTTCTACCATTTTGTGTTGTTGTACAACATATAAAATGGTCTATGGAAGCCTCGGACTTTTCCTTCTTCACTGTGTAAATTTTAAAATGGTGTATGCTGCCTTGCAGACAAATCTCACTAAATTATGTGACAAAAACAGAGATGAAAAAAAGAGAAGAGAAATGAGATGATGCTTGGTGGTATGTGTATGTCAGTATGTGTGTTTCTTCTGTGAATGTGTCCTATGTTGTGTATTTATGAGCATCGTCTGAGACCTGTTCACCTCTCCCTAACCTTCCATCTGCTCCGCTCTGGGGGATGGACGTGCAATATTGTCTACACAGTGAAGGACACAGCAGTCAGTAATTTTCCAGCCGCAGCTGCTAATAGGCCCAAACACACATTCGTCTGACACGGAGCTGACAGAATTACTGTCTATGTGAATTAAACTATATATCAGTGGATGAGGGGAGGGTCCAATCTTGTTGGCCACAAACCCATCTGAACTGCTGCAGTGGTGGGGTCCTGGCTGTACAATGATAAAGGAAGGGGTTAAGGAAGTAAGAGGTCTCAGCGACCTCCTGCGCTTCCTCTTCGGGAGGAGTTGTACACTGAGCTGCAGCCAAAAAATCAGGGGAAAAGGGCTTTATTTTATTCTCAGTGTTACTGCCTGCCCCAAGGACTGGGTTACACTGATATACAGTATCAGGTTATAAAGCTGTCATACGTAATGTTTTAGCTGTGAGAGCCACATTGTATCTCACAGGCATGAAGTACAAATCTCCAGGATTGTCACAGAAAATAAAAAGCATACATCCTCAGCTATGTGTGAAACATCGGGTTATGCCATGTTCATGAAATCTTTTTTCAGGAGTTGTTTAGAGCACAGTGCAGATCATGAGCACCTTGTTTGAAAATGTACAGTGTTTTTTCTTTCAGCTTTTCCCTGTTAAGTGAACAAATATGACTATAGACCACATTTGACCCTTCAAACACCATTAATCCTTTGATTTGTATTTCTTTTTTATTACATTATCAATAAATACTGAATAACTGGACCCTATATAGATACTGAACCATGAATTGCCCGTCATAGAAAAAAGTGTGTGTGTGAATGGGTGAATGGCAATAGCCTGTACTGTAAAGATTAGAAAAGTGCGTTTTACGGCCATTTCAGATTTTTGAGAAAACGTTGGGTCACAAAACAACAGCAGTTTTATCCGTTTTATGTTGAAGATAACAAACACAGCTAGTTTAATCTTATGTAGAGAGAATCACTAAGATTTCAATACCTCCATATGCCCTGTGCTTGGCCCTATTCGACCAGCTTACTGTGCTTGGTGCTTTGCTTAAAGTGGGTAAATATGACATCGAGATGAACTGCAGATGTTCACATTATGGTTCCTTTGAAGGCTGTTACTGACAGTTCAAATCCACCATCTCCCTGGTGGTTAGTGAAAGTAATCTTGAGCAGGAGAGGCTAATGGTGTTACGGCCTTTTCAAATCAGCAGTCAGGCAGTCAATGATTGGCAATGCCAGCTCTGGCACAAATATATATTGGCATCACACTATCAAACCGTAATGTAGCAACCCTGACTACAACACCAGCAAGAGCAATATAAATCCAACATGTCTGGATTCAGCCTGCTTTGAGAGGGATGACAGTGTCGGACACACACTCCTCAAGTCTGCCCATTCATTCTATTTTGCTGAATTAAGAGTTGAGGCTACATGTGTCGTTGAATGTGTTCTGCAGTGGTGTGACAGTGTTTAGACAATGCAAGTGTCTTCTGTGTTGTCAGTGGGAATCATGTCGAGTGTGCTGCAGTGCAGCTGTGAAGAAGCAGTGGACACAATGTTCAGTAAGTAGCAGCAGATACTGTACAGCAACACTATTGGCAAATGAAAAAGCTGCATTTCTACTTACTTTGGAAACATATAGACTGAACATAAACTTAAACCTGTGCTGCACCTCATCAACAAACCTGCTGCTGTTAACAGCAGTCACAATATGAGAATGTTACTGGAAAAAGATTAAATCTAATGTTGGAAAAATAAGTTTAATATTTAAAAAGATTGAATATACAATATCCCTCACTGACGTTTGTTATGTGACACACAGAGGGAATATATGAATATTTGATAATATTAATATTTAGTGTCTTAAAAGGTCTTGTCTTTCTGAAAATGGCTTCCTCAAATTTCAAGTATTGTGTATATAACTTTGTTGCTCAGAGTAAATCTTTATTGCATTCAATTTTTGAGCAGAACTCTTTGAAATCTTCCTGGACATGTTACTGTGTCACTACACTGGCTCCAGTAGCAGCACATTCATGATGATCAGTATGTGCACGTCCTCAGCAACAATGTAGACGAGCGCAGCACAGAGCTGCAGTGGAGAGCTGACATTCCCCCGTTATCGCCTACATGGAATGTAATAATCCAGCCCAGGGAAACAGCTCTTTCTGCCGGAGGCTATCTTGGCAAAAAATGCTCAGCTTTATTCTCACTGTCCATGCTGGTCGTCCACTGAACGTAAAACTGCTCTGACTGTCAACAGAAACACATCAGATGAATTAAGCATGAAGCTCTGAGAAGTGTTAAAGTGCAGATGTGAACATTTTTCACATTTTGCTCCTTGCCTGCCTCTGTTTTCCATTTATTTTATAGAATTCATTATTTATGCAAATCAAAAGATCTCTTTTTTTTTAAATATGCTGATGTTGCTGATATACCATAACATTTTTAGAACACTATCTCTTCATGATTTATAGATATTTATTTTCTGGCCCCTACAAATGACAACTACCTTCTCTCAAGCTAATACGTAATTTTACATTCACCTATGTTTCCGTCTTTACTTTTAATTACATCAAATAATTCACAATGCACAGGGAAATTGTCAGTCCGTCCGAACTGAAACTACAGTTTTAAATGTTTACAGAGAGTAGAGAGACAGAGAGACACACATTCTTATTTCTAATCATTTCTTATTTCTTATTTTTTAAATTCTAATTAAATTATATTTACAGTAGCCTACTAATACAAACAGGAAATAGCAAGATGGGGAAACTTTTGAAATGAATGTCTCTGCTCTTCCTAAAATTACTTCATTTAGGCTATCCACTTCTGCAAAACAATGTCACAGCAGCTGCACTATGGTTCAACATCATGAGGAGGAAGCAAAGGATGATGGTCTTAATTTAATATAGGAAAAGTTTGTAGCTACTTGAATTCAGCTGTTGAAATCTTCTCAGAAAAGACACAGGAAATGAAAGGTGAATTCTTGTCTTGTGCCTATGACATAATAAAAGACCTCAACAACCATGAAGGAAATAGTGTTTATAATATTTTCTCTCCAAGCAAATATCTTAATTGTACAGGGTATAAAAAAAACAGTGATGTCACTGATTATCCTAATTACCACTACACATGCATGTGTTGAAGGGACACACTGGGACTACGTATGAATGAGACTCAGATTAGAGTTCCACGCTCCCACTCATGAATCCTGCAAATATAGTGCGACAAAAGGCAGAAAACATGACTGAATATGTGAGCAAGTCTGCAGTGTGCAACACAAATGTGAAACAGGTATCCCATTGCGCAGTGCTGCAGGCGTTTCTGACAGAAAATGTTAATTAAAGTAAATTTGAATCTGCATATTTTAGGGAGGATTCAATTGTAATATGTTAAGACATTTTCTTGTCTACTCCACGGTGATGACATGTGAGCAGCATCTGTGCTTCTCTCCTTTATCAGTTATGGAAAGAAACGTTGTTGTTAGTCTGAGAGGATACAACAAATCACACCTTCAACACAATGTGGTCTTTGTTTCTGAGACGAGGATGGCATAAAAGAATCAAATCCTTCCTGATGTTCTCAACCATCATATTTAGTCCTTTTCATACGACATATTTCCATTTGCATCTCTACTGATATGAATCAAGAATCTGAAACATCCATCTCTCACGTTTTTATATAACATGTACCTTGAACAACCAACCTGTGTTATATACTGTATTTTGAATGACCTCATACTGTTGCCATCATCTGTTAGCAGCCCTAAACATGGCTGAATGCATGCACGTATGCATGTGTGTAGTGCCTTTTTACAGGAAGCCATGCTGCTGTCTATGCAAAGACGCAGCTGCTTTTGGGGCAAGCAAAGAATATAATCAGAGAGAAACTAGACAAAGACCCAGCTCTGTTCATCCAGCTCTGCTTACTTCTACTTGGCTTAGGTGATTTCAAGCACAACAGACACCTCTTGTGTTAATAGTCCTGGCAAAATATGGTTAAAATGAGTTCATGTAAATGGTTCACTTAGTGACCAGGGGACTGTTTCACATATGAATGACAGGAGCAGACGTGCTCCATCTGTTTATATTAAATTTAAATACAGTGTATTACATCTGATCAAAAAACAGGCCAACGGCCTCAACCCAACTTCTGTTGCTACAGGCAGATTATAGATATCATATCATCATTTATAGCAGAATTTTTTCCTCACAGTTGTGTACCAAGCATGATTTGCCAGAAAAGAATTCTGATCCTACATTTTGCATTTTTACTTTGATCAGTGGGTGTATTCAGCCATACAGCAAAACAGTTAACCGCAACAACAGTATTGATTTCTACAGCATGACACGTCAAGTTTGACTGTGACAGCAAATGATATACATGTTTGTGTTACAGTGTGTTATAGTGTGTGTTATAGCAGCTCACAAAGACAATCAGTGCTGGAGATGATGGACTGGGACACTGATGTAATTATCCTCAGAGGTGTGTGTGTGTGTGTGTGTGTGTGTGTGTGTGTGTGTGTGTGTGTGTGTGTGTGTGTGTGTGTGTGTGTGTGTGTGTGTGTGTGTGTGTGGAGTTTTTGGTGTAGTCCGATCATCTAAATGCATGACATGACAAAAAGACTCCAGCGTCATGATTAGATCACACATCAAGCTACAGTTGACCAGAAATAAAATATAAATAAATAGATCAAAATAGAGGAGAAGGTTCTTTTTTAATATTAGTGTTAAACATTATTGTTTGTGCGTATGCGTTAATATGGAAAACCAGAGCAAAAAACCTTGATAAAGCACACGTACTGTAAAGATGCAATGTAAGTGAATAATGTGTAACAGTAATTTCATGAAGCTATTGCTTCTGTCCCTGCAGAGCAAAATCACCCAAGTACAGGCATTAACCTCCAGCAGCTCATGTGCATGTTTTACACATGTTTTAGTTGAAATCTTGTATACTCATACATTCCATGCTTTTTTTTACCCGTGTGATCTCCAGTCATTATACAATGAGGCATGAAGCCCCTCTTGCAAAGAACTGAAGTGTATTTTCACAACGTATAAAAATCCACTGTTGCCTAACGTGGGTTTCAGGCAGTGCATTGTGGTTGTATGAGTCAAATTTGGATGTATTTGAGGTTGTTTATACTGAAAATGAATATAAGGCTGTGAACTCTATTGCCTCAGATCTAAAACAAGCCAGCTGATCGTAAAACACCCTTTTCCCTCTGATTTCTTAGAGCAAAGCAAATGTTATGCAACTGCGTTCCTATTTTTTTTAGTAACACATTGCATTGTTAGACAAAAAGGGACAAATAGAAAATAGGAAAACTGCAAAAAGAAAGAGAAGAGTAATGTGACATGTCCTTGCTAACGCTTGTAATTATCAATGGGTTTTACTTTTTAGATGCATCTGCACTAGCAAACCGATCCTCTCTTCAAAAACTGCTGTAAATGATCATCAACATATCTTAGCTGCTCCTAAATATCATCACATGTTTTAGTTATGCTAGATTCATCAATGATAATATGAAGTGTTTTTCCATATGTTTAAACGACAGGGCCATTGTGAGAAGGGTTCTGTACTTCTGTACTGAAAGTGGACTCTTGTGGCTTCTAGTCTTTCTGATTGTCAAATTTAAGTTTATATTTATATTACTAAAAACAGAGACATACATTAGAGTTTTCCCACTAACCTCAGCTTTGATACAGACATTAGGAAAGTTCATAAAGGTAGGAAATATAATGTGGCATTCATGGATTGTGAGCTCTTGTTTTCTGATTTCTCATTTTTTGAAATGTGAATTTTATAACTGAAAATCTGAGGCATTGATGGAGGAAATGGAAAAAATTACAAATTAAAAACAGAAAGAAAAAAATCCAAAATACCAATGTTTTTGCTTTTGTATATGGAACATTTCATTTATGGTATTTGTAGTATTTATCATACCTCTTTTTGTGAAATACAACATAGAGTTAGAATTCAGATAGAGATTTTAGACTGTCCTGTTCAAAGGCTGGAGTTTAACATAAAATGAAATCTGGAGTGCAGCTGTAAAATGTGACCTTTGAACTGTTCAGAGTAGACATGCCTGTGTGAACATGAGGACGGGGCAGAGAGCTTGGTACTCACCCTGAGCTCCTTGAAGAAGATGCAGCTTCGAGCCCACTCCACTATGGAGAAGAGAGTCTGGTCTGCCATGCGACACATTAGACTGAAGGTGCTGGGCTTGTCCAGCCGGCCCCGGCCACTCTGCTCCTGCTGCAGATGAGCCACAATCTTATTCTGCACCACCAGTTCATCTGGATCACAGCGCAGCAGCTCCAGCACCAGCGGTGGCAGGCTGGGCGGCTGTGGCGAGGCTGAGGGGTACATGTCTGGGTAGGGGTATCCTGTCAGAGACTCAGGTGAGCTGGTGTAGTCAGGACACTCAGCTTTAATTGCCCTGCCAGGGAAGGCTGTGTACTGGTACTGGCTAGTGATTGGCATGTGGGACTGCATGGCCATGCCTAAGGATGGGGGTCCATAGAGGTTGGCCTCGTAGTCTGTCGGGGTGATAGAGCTTGGGGTGGAGGGGAGCAAATTTTTGGAAATGGTGGGCAGCGTGTGCAGGGTGCCGGTGAAGCCATAGTCAGTCTGCAGCGGAGAGGCTGGTGGAGGAGCTGCGCTCTCCAGCTTGAACCCATTGGATCGTATCAAAGCCTTCTTCTGTTGCTTCAAGGCCCTGTCTCTCTTGTACATGGGGCCAAATTTATTCCTCCCCCCACGCATGCGGTCTGCTCGCACCGCTGTCATACAAGGGACAAGAGGCAAAAAACAGATTTACTATTAAAACACCAACTCTACTGAGTTCTGCTGCACTGTCATCCCAATAAACTGAACTCAGACTCTGTGCTCATAGACCATGAGCTGCATTTCAGCAGCAACTATTCATACAGAGTAAATAACAGACATGTTGGTCATTTTTGCTTCCCTTTTTAGGGCTGAGAAGAATCCCCAGAGTCTGTGCAGCTCCACTCCTTCTTGTAGCCTAAATAGAGCTTTTGATTTAAAACAGGGGAGTCTCCGGGGTTTTATCAGTAAGTCAAGAATGTGTCCTTTTTCTGCTACGGAAGCAGGTGCTTTCCTGCATTGCTGTCTGGGAATTAATCTCATCCCATGTGCATATGAAACAAGAGAGCCACCAGCACCAAAACAAATATTTATAGGTGTTTTCTTCAGAAAAAATGATGAACTTGTAAACATTTAAATAGGAACAGCTAGTTTGTGGAATTATTATTAGAATTGTACCATACAAACTGCAATAATGAATGTGTAACAATTTGAAGTCTCTAGATGTTCCCCTCCCAAGTAATAACTCAGTGACCCACGAGTAAATGTCGTCTGCAGATCGGATCCATTTAAATTTGGGCTGTGCACAGTGACGTTTACCTTCTAGCCGCATCCCGACGTTGAGGCATTTCTGGAAGCGACAGAAAGGACATCTCTTCCTCTGGGTCTTGTCTATTTTACACTCTTGGTTTTCCGCACATGTGTACCTCTTGTTATTCTGCACCGTCCTCTTAAAGAAGCCCTGAAACACGCACCACACATGGAGTTTTTAATCATCCAAACTTGTGTCTTTAAAATAAAACGACATTATTTAATCCGCTGAGGATAAAGGCTTTAGGTCTATATCTGAGGCTACATATTATAATATATTAATTCATATACACATCAGGGTATAACAGTGTTTGATATTTTGGGACATGAGAAATAGAAATAAAAAGCTTTAGTCTATTGTTTGAATGTTTTTTGTGTGTTTTTCTGCATCTTTACCTTGCAGCTCTCACAGGTGAGCAGACCGTAGTGGTATCCAGACACTTTGTCTCCACACACAGGACACAGCTCTTCAAGGTCATCATCATATGTGTATTCCATAACCTTCAAAGTCACACCTTCACACCCAAACACACACACACACACACACACACACACACACACACACACACACACACACACACACACACACACCCAGGACAAGTTAGCGCACTGTTGAAACATCCACATTTTCTCTCGACGATTAATAACAGAAAATAAAAAGCGTATCCTCCTTTATTTTTACAATAGTCTAGTTAGAATAAGACGATTTGATTTAATGGTTTTTCAGATGTCTGGCACTTTGAAACACGTTATATTTCTTAAATTAAAAAAAAACATAATATTTTTATTCAAATTAGCCTATGTTTGTTGTTGTTATCCCTGTGAAATAAATAATATTGTTCTTGTTAATCAGCATGGCCGAATTGTTGTTCCTTCACATTTAAAGAAATTGAATCTTACATTTATAGAACTATAAGGCTATAAGAACACAATTTATTTGAAACTACCCCAATTATTTAATGAAAATTAATTTTGTGCGCATTTTGAGCTGAATAATAGGTATGTATATTATACACGATAGCCTACTGGTTATTTTAGAATAGATATTGTTCTTTATTCTTTATTAAAGCTCTTTTGCCAAAAATGTATTTTTAAGACATGAATTCAAATTTATCGAACAGTCAATTTATTGAATAGTTGAACAGATCAACAAATGATCTGTGTTGATATAAAAAACGGTCGTTAACGAATGTCGGAAATACTGAGACATGATTTAACAGGATACCTAATTACCTACATGAGTTTATATATATCCTATATATATATATATATATATATATATATATAAATTGTTTTTTTCCTCGCTTTTTACAGTGATAATGACTGTTGTGATTTAGCGCTATATATGTATGTATTATTTTATAAATAACCGAAATGTGAATTTTAAGACCCCGCTCTCCATGCACTTTCTTTTCACTGTGAATTTATGACATAATAATATACGATACAAATCTGTGAATTTTAATGAATCCACCCCATCCACCCCACACATGACTTTGATTTTCCCACTATGTGTGTTTTGTATTCGAGGTTGAAATCCTCTACCTGCCAGGGGACATGAGGAAGCTTCATCCCTGAGTTCACAGTGTAACTCATCACAGGCTGTAGCGCTCGGCCCGTTAGACGGAGCGGTGAAACACTGCTCGGCCGCCGTGAGGAATCGAACAGCCGGTTACTCTGCGGCCGTTGAGCCGCCACGTTGAGACAGAAGCAGTCGCAGTGACGAACGGGGACGATGTGAGGAATCAGCGCGAGACGTGGAGGCCATGAAACCGACGTGTCACGCGCCCGGTGAAGCGGTCCAGAGGACACGCGGACAGTCGGAGGATGTACGAGAGTTGCCGCGCGGCGTTTGTATGAAACAAATCAAATGATTATAAGTTATTTTGTTGTTTTGTAATTATTATTATTATTATTATTATTATTATTATTATTGTACGATCGTTGTTTGACATGCCCAAATCATCAACACATTAAAATAGGTCGTTATATCAGACTATTAGTTTTCTAAAGATTATATTGTCGACAGAATTTGAATGCTATAAATTGAATAACTTAGCAACTAATTATTACAAAGGCCTATTTTATTCTTTTGTATTCTTTGTTTTTTTTCTAAATGTTTACTTAATTTCACAATTGTTGGTCTCGTGTTATTTTAGTTTTTAAAGAGACCAACTTGTATTTTTTTTAATTTCCATTGTCGTTTAATAAAAGGGGAAGCACAAATTTATCGGTTTTGCCAAAAATAAATACATTGCTGTATTTGCCTGTCAGACAACGTATCGTGTATCTTAATGAGACAACAGGCTGTGGATCTGTGACGCTGAGGATTGACTTTGTGCAGGTTTAGTTCCACAGAGCATTTAAACATGTACCTGCAGGCTGTAATGCAGACACAGACTGATGACAGAGGAGAGACTTACCGTGAGCCTTGTCTCCCAACATCTGAACCGCAGCCAGTCAGTGGTGATTGTCTGATGAGTACAAGCTGATGGAGGAGTAGCTGCAGCCTCACATTGGCTGCTGAGCAGAGCAAAATCAAAAAGGACACAAATCCGGATGGACACGGTCTATTTTAACACTGCTTTAAGAACCAGTGAGGCCACAACTGCAGCTCGGAGTGAAACTCCTTCTGTCCGCTCGCTCTTTACTGTGCATCCCTTATCAGTAAAGTTCGGCTAGCGAGCTGCTATTGGTGGACCCGGAGTCACGTGACGGACGCTCGCTGCCTCCCCAGTGAAAATGCCTGGACAGAGGAGCAGAGCGGTGCTGATGAGGAGTCACACCTTCTACACACACTAACCGGCTCGATCAGCTCGATTTGTTCAAGCCCGTTTAGCAAAAAGCCTGCGAAAGAGCAGCTTTCACAGCTGTAGTTACAGACAATATGTTCATACTTTTGTTATTCAATTACATATGTTCTGAAATTTACTTTTGATGAGACTTTGGAGAGGGAACTTTTGAATACACACGCGACCTAACAGATTATAAAACACTCAAGTTCTCAAAATCTCTATTCTGACATGATTACTGTTGTATGGTTACATCAACAATACTAATACTACCGATAATAATAATAATAATAATAATAATAATAATAATAATAATAATAATAATAATAATAATAATAATAATAATAATAATAATAACAATACTATTAATAATATTAATAATAATGTGGCACTATTAGTATTTAGTATATTAGTATATGTTATAATGAGTTGTATTTATTAGTGCATTTATTAGGTTTATATTAGACTAATTAGGTATTTGCCATTTCATCAGCTTTCATTTCTATATAGCTTTAGCAGAGTAATCGTACAGATTTACTGATTGTTAAGTTTATTTTTAAACCGGCTTGTTATTCATTGTTGGCTGTTTCATTCTGGATATTTCTATATTTATCTCCACATATACATGCATGCACAGTTGTTCCAACCCATGTTGGCATTAATATCAATTGACTCTGTTCGGGCATTTTGCTTGGTAAGCACTGTGAGACGTCAAACTGTCTATTGTTAGCTGATGACACAGGAAGCAGTGGGTGGCTGCTGAGGCTCCGTCAGGATTCTGAGGGTCATTGTGTGGAAACGCGAACAAAGCTGAGGGTCCTCAACTGTTGGCCGTCATACAGTTTTAAAGACAGGAAACACTAACGATACTGACGTTGATACAAAGCCCATATCCATTTGCTGAAATTGATTACCATCCCTTTCTGGACTGTTAGATGGGCTCAGTCTCTGCCATACAGTGAGGGGTTCTCTGGCTACACACATCTCTTCCTCATGGTCACCCTTGGTAAAACTTTTCAGACCACTGACTGTCCCTTGAGGAGACAGAGTCCTATAACTGCTCATTTAGCATTCTTAAAATACAGTTTAGCAATTAACTTCTTAGCGTTACTGGACACATATCTCTTTCACAATCAAATGCCGCTATAATCACATCTTTCGCGAGCAAGTCAAAATCATCTGTATGTCTTCAATCACTCACACAGGGGTTAATCCTGGTTGTTATTCTAAGAGCAGGTTTTGGAGAACAAATTGCTCAACAAACTCTCACACCAACATTATGATTATAGTTTGATGATGTCGAATTACCAGTGGGAGGATAAAGATATATCAGCAGAATTTATGGTAAAATAAGCTGCTTTGTTAATTTGTTAATGTTAGGGGATGGATTGACAGTTGATAGACAGCACCCTGACTTCCACTCACATTGCTCGTCTGCTTGACAGTGAATCTGAAGAGTTTGGAAGCAACTGATGGTAAAATGGTTTGTATTTAGTCTTGATGGCCACTCAAACCGCTTTGCAGTACAGTTTATTGCCATTTAACCCATTCACACACACATGCATACAGTGTATCTATGGGCAGCACTCTTTCTATTAGGGGCAATTCAGGCTTCAGTATCTGGCACTTGGGCATGCAGATGGGGAAGACTGGGATCGAACCGCCGCCCTTGATGATGGGGAAGGTAAGTTCATGGCACTGAGGTGTTGTCTGAAGACAATTAGTCAAGTATCAAATTACACAAATCGGAGTGATTTATGTAACATTTTAAATGTTGCACCCCATTGGTGACCTGGGGACAACAAATCACAAAGATGTAGAATTACAGAATCCATTCTACAGATTCTACAGATGATTCTTAACCATCCATAATGAACCCCTGGAAAATTCAAAATTCAAACAGTCCTGCAAGAAGTCCCCCTTCATTGAGGTTCCGATGGTCACTTTTTATTATCTCCACCTATATTTGCATCGTTGTTTATCTATCTGTTTTTCATCAGGATTGGGCAAAAACTACTGTGGTTTTTGTTTTTTCAACTTGGTGGAGGGGTTGGGCCAGGGAAGAACCCATTCACTTTCGAGCAGATTCGATCGACGAGGCAGATCCAGGATTTTTTTTATCACTATCTTTAACTGTGGCATTTTTATGAATTTCTCAAGAAATAATACAGAGATGTTTATGAAAAAATCTGCCATATGTAGAGTGCGTATATCTATTTACAGGCCCACTTTGGTGGTGATCATGTTGATAATGTATGATGTCTGAGCTCATTAAATGTTCATGCAATATGGTGAAAAAAGTGCCAGTCAGCCTTGACATGCACATCTGAAACTGTTTCAGGTGTTGACTGAACTGCATGATCTTTGTGGAGGATATAATTCGTGCTGCTGCTGAAATGTGTTGCATCATACACAGAATTGTGTTTGTTATTGGTGTGGACAAAATAAGACTGACACTTGAAACACCAACTGAGTGCACACTAACTCAAGTGAATAGTAAAATACAATGTATATTTATATAGTAACAAATGCAAATGTAAGATTTTTAAATATGGTGTGAAACATGATTCTGTTATGTTTCAGTTTTGGTCAGCTATGTAAGAGTCATGTAGCGTTATTACCTATAATCATGGATATATATATATAGTTATATATATATATATATATATATATATATAACTGGGTAAAGAAAGATACTGACTCTACATTTGATCTATAACTTTTATTGATGACAATATAAATCAATTTAAAATGCAGATGTGAATCTCTGAGCAGGAAGTCACATGTGGGAAATTATAATAATAATAATGTTCATTCAAGTCTCCACTTTTCCTAGTTCATAACTTTTCATGATATGTTTTGGTAGTAAATGATGGTAGTTGCAGAAAGTTTACAGCAGCTTAATGCTAAGAATATCAAGCAGAGTGAACTCATGGCCTGTCCCTTTCAAAGCTGAAAAACTTGCACAGCACATCTGAGTCATTAGACTGTTTGCTCAGCAGGAGGTGCATACAGGGAGATAGGTTCTATCGATCAATCTGTTTCACCCCTGACCTCCCAGAGTCACAGCAAGGTCCTCGATTAGCCTATATCTGCTCATCCAACTATTAGGGAGCACCGACCAGAAAACAAGCTAGGCGGGCTGGGGGAGGGGGCCCCCACTGAGTCGGGCCCTCTGTCACTGGGGCCAAGAAATATGGCCTATCTGCTGTTTTTTCTCTGGCCCGATTTTGTTTTGCAAGTGTGCTGTGGCTACAGGTCAGCGGAGCCCCAGCATCAGACAAGCTCTGTCTCTGTCTCCCAGATATATTTGTACAATAAATAAAGGGGAAGGACTAGGGCCTGGCTTGTGTTTTGACTTCATCATTTATATTTTGTTCATTTTGTGCCCTCCCACCCAAAACCATTTTCTGCCGGGATGGCAGGATCTTTATTGATAAAAGGAGATAGCCCTGCAATCACTCTGGGTGAAAGCTACAGGAGCATGAGCTTCTATGTTGTACACAGAATTCAAAGATAATTTGTACGATTTCAGATTGTGAGCTTGTTGATCCGGTGTTGATCAGCTGCCTTCTTCTCTTCTGTCACAAATGCAGCAATGTTACATGTGTTGGTTTCCTGGTAAATAAAAAAAAAAATCTATTGAAACCACATATTGAAGATCACACTTATTTACTCTGAAGGGCAATACAGCTTCCAGCACAATGTCAGATAAGTGAAATTAGATTCTCTAAGGGCAGAAATATTCATCTGGTGATAACTGTTGTATGGTGCTACACTGAATCCCTCTGAGACAAACAGCCTTGTATGATTTCAAATGGTTGATAGTGCAGATATCATAAAGAACAACTCTTTTCAGCCTTGCTCATTGTTTTAGGTTTTGCTCGACTCATACCTGCTGACAATATGAAATGATTTACATCTGGTTGAGATGATGATCTTAAAACTCTTAGTAACCAACCTCCCAATATTTTCGTCTTTTCCAAATAACATTTCTGACAGCTCAACTTACACTGCACCCCTAACCCCTGAAATAATTATTATATCTCTTCATACAGTATGTCCAATACCATTCTGTATTTGTAAAGGTTTTTTTTCATAATTGCACTAATTATTAGTACACTAATTGCACTAATAATTAATAAAAAATCCTCAGATTTCTTTTATGTCCTCCCAGAGAATAAGTCTCAGTGTATAAATACTATCTGAAGTACAAATAGATACATACTGTACATGTTCAGTTCACATCCCCCATAGAGTTGTTTTTGAATGAACCACTATGCCACTCTTCAACCTTCCATAGGTTTCAGAAAACAGAAAAATTATTCTTTCTCAAAAGAAAAAAGGAATGAATGAATTTCTCTGGGCACCACAGAAACACAGCTGTATAATGCAGCTCTATTTACTGTACATATTATGTATGTATCAAACTCATTGACATGTACTTTACTTGACTTGACTCAAAAGCTAAAAAGAAAGTATAACTATGATTTATAAAACCTAGAGTAAAATATTGTTGGCCACAAGATAATGAATGTTGTGCTGCTGCATTGAAAATGATGTAATTATGTAGACCTTCTCTCCCACAACTCTAAAACAAATATGACTTATTTTAAATGTCATTAGGCAATGCTCATATCCATATTTACTACCTGGTCTTCTTACTTGCCTTGTTTGATAGATTTATGTTTGTTGGCACTTTTCTGCCACCTACTGTTTACTATGGATTGTTGTGAAACCAATGGCAGCATGTGAACAGTGTTTCGCACATGCCCGCACAGCTCAATGAGTTTTTTTCTCTTGTGCCCCTGCACAATACAAAAAGACAGGGAGCCAAAACATTGCTCCATAGCTGGCATTAGAGAAAACTACTACGAGTAACTTTGTACCTTTATTCAACTGTGGAAAGGAAAAAAATATATGTGAGGTAATTAGAGAAATGTATCTATTAAATAAAGAAAAATGTATAATGCTTGATTTGAAATTAAACAGGGTTACATTAATTTGCTCTAAACATGGACAGCATTGTGAGTTCATTAGAAAAATAAAGTTTGCAGATTCAAGTGCTTTATAAATGCAGACCATTTACCATTTGATGAAGCTTTAAGCAAAAGGTCTACTTGACTACGGTTTAGGAAAAATCCAGGTTTTCATTAAAACAGTAAAATGTTGTTAAATGACACAAGCTGGCATCTGAAACTGTTTCAGTGAAACAGCATTTTAAAATGGGAAAAAATGAATCGATCGCTTTAGCTCTATTGCTGATATAATCTCTATCTATACAAACACACGCATTACATCACATCACATGTGATGTCACATGACCATATACATACAGAGAACATGTGTATACCACTGTAAACAGGAAGCAGATTGTCTACTCTTCAGTTGGTTGCCTAGTTGCAGAAACTAAGGAGAAACTAAGTAAAGTAAAAGTAAAAGCAGAAATTTATTTTCTTGGAAATGTAACTGACAGTTAATGTCTGAACCATTTTTCCAAAAGTCAATAACTAAAGCAGTGCAAGCAGGATTTCTGAAAATCACCATTTTCAAAAGCTTCTAAACTGACAACTGCCAATTAAACCCTAAATGCATTTAAGGGTTTTATTGTATTTAAACATGGGGCTTACATTAAAACCTGTGCACTGTCAAATATTGACATAAATATTAATTTAAGTTTAAATGTGTGTGTTTATGTTTTGTCATACTCAATAACTTTGACATCAATAATCGTACATATTGGTCACCTCATATCAATATGAACATTATAAAATACCACAGATATCATCATCTGCTTGAGCAATTAAAATATTTTTAAATCTTCAAGAGTAGTCTGTCTTTTACCAAGGATACACAGTCACCACCTTCAACAAATTGGTTAATCTATACCACACCTCTGTGGTATAGATTAACCAATTTGTTAAATAGCAGTGTGAACAGGTGAGAGTTCCAGGGCTTTCATAAAAATTTTTTTAAAAAAGGAATTAAGTGAGATTTTGTGCTAAACAGCCGGCATTCTGTGTCCTCATGTCTGTCCTTGACCAAGCCAGGGCACAACCACAACAAACCACTTAGAAAAGGGAAATTAAATAGAACAACCACAATAGCACTGAGAGAAAGCAGACATGGCAGGGGGTTTCCTTAGTGTCATCCTACAAGGTCAAAACTAAAATAACCCTAATATATCTGATCCCTATAACACACAATGTCTTTATAAATTCTCAAGAAATGAATTCAGTCTATCAACTGACCTTCATCAGCACTGCACTGAGGGGTGGATTGATTGCAGATCAACAATAAATCATTGCCATTGACTTGATTGACTCATGCCCCCTGCTGGTACATTGTAATCACTCACTGACTGACACACCATGTGTCTATATTTTTTTACTTTTCGTCACCAAACAACAACTTTGGCCCATTTATCATCTGCAGAATGCAAACAATTTAACAATTATGATAGTAACCACATATTAATATTAAACTGTCCTCCATAAAAAGAATCCAGAGCAGACAATGAGTTAAGAAATGAATATTATCAGAAAACCGCAAATTTCCCATTAGAGCCCCTCATACATAACTACAACTACCTGCAATTTGAGACAATCTGAAATGACAAAAACAAAAACTATGTGTATACTTTACAAATTACACCAATATCTCAAAATCTCATTTAAATCCTTAAATTTGCAGTTTGGATTTTTTTCCCATTCAGCTACAAGAGCATCTGTGAGGTCCACCACTGATGTTGGGTCAAAGTACCGGTTCATGTTCCTGTTTATCCCAAAGGCCCCAGATTGGCATGATGCTCATCATCAGTAAAATCAATGTGACAATAAGCAGTAAGCTGATTGGACCTGAACACCTGAACATCACTGATGCTTTGGAGAGTGCAGAAAATCAAGTAGTTTTGAATTCAAGAGCATTTGTCCTTGTAACTTGAACAGTTTAGCTGCATGTTTCCAGCTATGATGATGCTGAGATTTGGCTGTTTTATTACTGCGACCATGTCCCCTCAAACTAGGAAAACTGTCTTTTCTTCATTGTTTGGAAACTTTTCTTGGAAAGTGCAACATTATGCATCTACTTCACTCGATCTCTGCCATAATGCTTGTCAGTGATGACACGCAACAGCTATGTGTTTGTTTCCTTCAACCTGACCATGACCTGATAGGCAAAAGGGATGAGAATCCTTAGAATTTTTCATACCAGAGTTGCTTTTTCTATTTATGAATTGTCTCATATGTGGCATATCGTGTCTGACTTAAAGTACCACAAGCCTTATTTGGGTATATACTAAAGTCAGCTTTAATGAGAATTATATCAGAATGATTAACATGGTTGACTAGTTGGAGTCTGTTGCCATGGACAATCCAAATTATATATGATGTAAATGGAAATATTTAAAAGTGATATTAGTTTTCGAAGACATGTAGATTAGGGCAGCACCACCAAAGTAGCCCAGGCAGATATAGCATCGGTAATCTCATGTGAGTAAGCTTCATTAATGGTGTTGGTGAAGCGTGACAGGATCAGTGCAGGTGGTCGGTGCTACATGAATCATACATCAATCAAATTTGATTTGTATAGCCCATATTCAATTCACTTCATTTCAATGTCATTTGTATAGCGCCAAATCATAATATACATGCACTGTACATAGAAGGTCAAGCTCTTAAAAAGGATAGACAAACCCAACAGTTCCCACAATGAGCAAGCCTTTGGTGACTGTGGAGAGGAAAAACTCTGAAGGAAACCTCTAGCAGTGTGGGTGGCCATCTTCACAAATCATATTGAATAAGGTGTCCCATCCTCTGCCCTCAACCCTCAACAAGTTTAAGGAAAATCTACCAAAAAACGTAGAAACCTCAGAAAGAGCCACATGTGAGCGATCCCTCCCCCAGGACGGACAGAAGTGCTGTTTTTGACCATCAGGGCTAGAATTTGGCACCTACTTAGGTCAGGACAGTCCATGACTCATGCATGCTCTGCCACAGCCTGCACAGGAGTTGAATCTACCCTCCTGGGCACTTCCTCACAGACAGAGGGTACCCTCAATGTCCCCTATCATCACTCCCTACAGGAGGCCAGTACAAGGTGTTGGAGCTAAGTGCACCAATGGTGATCATTTCAGGTTATGCTATGTGACACCTCCCTGCAAAAACTGGACATGTGCCACAACTTTGTACCTCACGTAAGCTGTTTTTAAACATCTACTGAACTCCAAAGAATCTCTCCAGAGGAGCTGTATGTGAAAAGGCAAATGTCTGAATGAGATCCTGCTAGACCCCTGGTTTCAACTCCTAGGAATGTTCGAATGAGTCAATGTGAGAACAAAGCAGGAGATCCGGATTCACCATGAGCGACTGGGCCGTGTTGATGATATTTTCTAACGTGCGATAGACACATTTATGGGAAAAAAAGACAAGAAATCCTACCTGCCTGCTGCACCACCCCTTGCCTGAATGTTCCAGAGAATTCTGTGTTGTAAACAGTATAGCAAGTCAACACGTTTGACCTTTGTGTGTGGGAAAAGCAAACTCTGGAGAAAGCCCGACCAAATTCTGCAGACATTCTCTGGAGTTCACATCTGAAAACATCAATAAGTAATCACTCAATGGGATTTGAGTGATGACTGTGAAGAATAAATCAAAAAGGACGAATTTCCTTTTTTCCAGGAGGTCATATCATTTTATTATTTTAGGTCATAACAGCATTTGCCACCCTTCATAATACCTGTCTTTGGACGTGGTTGAATGGTAGCCAGGATGACCCTGAGCTGATTGAGACGGAGCATGGTTCGAGGCATTACCAGCTGTCTGGAGAGGTGTCCGTGCTGCTCAGCTGAACTAAATACTGTTCACATAAACACTGATATATACATATTTATGATGAATACGTTTTTAAGGACCTACAAACACCCCATTATTAAAGTTCTTGTGAATTTGATGTTGTAAATAGTAGTAAAGTAATGCAAAAGAAATGAATAATCATATAATTAAATAAAATATTTTATCAATCAATTTATTAAATGGAGAGAATGAGCCTGTCTATCATTTCTCCTCTTTTTTGTGCTCTAACCTCCTCTGGCTCTTTGTCTTCTTTTATTGTCTGAAGAATTCCATCCGCTCTCTTCTACCTTTCTTTCCTCTGTCCTTCTTCCTCCTCCTCCTCCTCCCGATCATCCACTGCTGCACTTGATGATCTGTTCTCCGGGATGGAGGCAGTTAGGACAGGCAGGGTTGAATGCCTCTGTTAGACAGTAGTCTTCCCACTCACTTTTCCTGAGCCTGTACACTTGCGATCCTAAGGCAGAGGAATTAAATCATGGCAGTTAATAACAACACATCTCAGCTAAAGCAGGGCAATGTTTCTAATTTGTCCTCATCAGCGAAAATACAGAAGAGCAGTGACAGAGCAACAAAAACACAACACGTAAAAAGGGCCTTCTGCTGGTTGTCTTATAATTATGGGCTTTTTACAGGATGAGGGTGAATTTGACTGTAATTGTCAAGAGGAATCTGACAACAAGAGAGAGGAGAGAGAACCAGCAACAGTTGTGTTCCATCATGTTTCAGCTCTGACAGACTAGATGTTATAATGAAAACAATAAGAGTGATAATTATGAACGTTAAGGTGTTACTAATGAAAGCAGCAACAGTTCATGTAATAATAATAGTAATGATAATAATAATAATAATAATAATAATAATAATAATAATAATAGTTGTTATTGTCATCTGAATCCTGCAGCTATGGAGTCAGAGATACCTGCAGAGAGAGAGAAAGAGAAAGAGAGAGAGAGAAAATATTATACATATATATTAAACTATAGCCTTCTTATTTTAACAACATTTTGATAGCTTCTCCCTTAACTGTGCCTATCCTCCCTAGCTTCAGAATCACCTTGTAGCCTGCTTGTGATGCTCAGCCTGCTCCCTCAGCGTTCCCCCAGACTCGCTCATTCATTCTCTCTCTGACCTGCTCCCCTGGATTCCCTCACAGCGGATTCTCTGCCACCTCTGGACACTTTCCCCTTTGCCCCCATGTTAACTATTTTCCCCACAGGTTTGGTAGTTTTTGGGTATGTAGCATTACTCACCTTATTTGCATATTATCTTACATTCACAGTTTATTTTTGTAATAAATATTACTTTTCACTATTTCATGTGTCAGAGAACCTTGCACATTTAGCATGAAATGAATGTTAGGATACAAGGAATCCACCTGTTTGATCCTTCACGTCCTGGGAAAAGAAGGACATAAATATTGGCCGCATATATTTTAATTCTATTAATTTTCAATATTTGAATATGTAAAATGTAATATAGTATTTTTTTAATATTTTCCTGTGAGAAAGTCATTGTCAGGACAGTGAACGACAAACATCATCTTAACAGCATACACACTGAAGCACAGCACTTGTATGAGATGTAAAGCACTGATGTAGAGGTTGGGGCTTGATGTTCTGTGTGTGTGTGTGTGTGTGTGTGTGTGTGTGTGTGTGTGTGTGTGTGTGTGTGTGTGTGTGTGTGTGTGTGTGTGTGTGTGTGTGTGTGTGTGTGTGTGTGTGCGTGTGTTTTTCCGTGTGTGCGTGAGTGTGTGTTTGTTCGTGTGTGTGTGTGTGTGTGTGTGTTTAGGGCGTGGGGGGTGGTAAATAAATTACCACCACTTCTTGCCCTTGACAAGGTTCCTGATTTTGAGCAGCTCCTATTCTTGACAGTGTTCCTTTCAGACTGTGGGTTTTGTGTTCACCTAACAATAGGAGAACAGTGTTATTTAAGGCCAAACTCAATTTCAACCTTGCTGACTCTTAAATATATTTCCTGTGTAGTCATCCATCACGGTTTGCATTAATTCCCATAAAGAACAGTCAGTGAGTCTGGTGCTTATGAACATTCTGTTTATTTCAGACACAAAATTCTGTATTCTGTTTATTCACAGTGACTAAACTAAACATCTGGCAGCTGCTGAACCAGCTAAAGTACATGACTGCATAACGCAGAATTTGCACTAATTACTAGTCAGTTCCATGCTATGGGTTTTCACTGCACCTAATTCCTAATTATTATCATCATTAGCCTGTCAGTTACTGGAACATTATTGTGCAGCTGAGGGCTGTTAGCTGTGACATCCTCTGGTACTAAAGGCAGCAGCAGAGCTTCTGAGGAGGGTCACATGGTGAGCGACATGACAGAGCAGAGCTGCAGAAACTGCTGGCACTTTAAGTTGTATTTTTGTGAGTTTGTTTGATTTAATAAATATATTCTGAAAAGCAGCATGTTTGTCACTGGCTGTGTGGGAGACCCCGGTGGCATCGGACATTGGCACAATTTTATTCTTGAATGCTCCCAAATGAGACTTCCTCAAAAAGAAATTTAGTTTTATACAATCATTTATACAATCATTAATCATTTATCTGCTTATGTGAATTTCATATAAGCAAAGCCAGAGGAATAAGTAATAAAATGTGGTTCGAAATCATATAAATCAAATGTATGAAGGAGATAATACATTTAAGAACAGTCACAAAACATACAATGATTCAGTTAATGAGCTTTAGATCTATTTTGACCTCACTCAGACTGTCACCATGGTATTCACATTGAATGATGCCATCCTTCCACCTATCGTCCAGACCTTATATCAACTGACCTTAAGAGGCTTGGCTCGTCATATAAAAGCATCTGGGTTTGCAGGCCTCTTACTCTTTGCCTTACTCGCCACATCCAAGGCCGATATATTCGGGACTCCACCACGGTCAATCCGTTACTTCGGTGAAGGCACCTTGTATCCATGAGGATTGTCGCGTGTATTTATGACAGTGGTTTTGTTTGTTAACCCTTTCTTCTCTTTTAGGTGACTAATTGTTTGGAAAGATGATTAAGCAGGTATAGTTACTTCTCTTTTCCATAGCTTGGTAAGTGCTGCAATTTTCTAATTTTCTATTTCATGACAGGAAAAATAAAATAAATCTGATCTGCTGATTTCCTCAGTGGCTCATTGTTCAGAGTGAGTGGTGTTTTTTGGGGTTTCAACCTCCTCTTGTGCGTTGGTGCTCATTGAGTGGGATTTTTCTTTTAATTTTTCATGCAAAAGTCGCTAGTAGCAGCTAGTACATTTTGCTGATAATACATTTTTTGCATTTTAAAAAAGAGAGCTATTTATTTTATTTTATTTTTCAACCAGCCTTGTGTGGGTTGGTTGAATATTTCCTGGTAGGATAAACCATTTACTTTTATTTGCGTTGGCCTTATCCCGTGTTCGCAGCAGGTGGCCCCATCTTTGTGCCCAGAGCGTGTGTCTGCAAACCCACATTGTCAAGTTAAAGAATGCAGCAAGACTGAACGCTTGGTATACTGCACCTTCCATACCGTTGCTAGAGTAGCTCGGCCAGGCACAGGAAATGCTTTGGCAATTTCCTTAGTGGCTATTGAAAAGGCCCTAACCCTGATGACTGAAATGCCATGAGTCTAATTGACCCAGCCCTGGTGACTCATTTGGCTCTCAGAAAAATATGAAATATTAATATTACAAATATTAATATTAAATAATAACTTAAATTGATATTAAAGCTCCCTCGGGACACCACCGTTCAAAGGAAAGAAAGATAGCCAATTTAGTGATTAAGTCTCATGAAATTACTGACCACAAATTTAGAACTTTTATCAATAATTAAATTAATAACTTTAAACAAAATTACCACATCAATAACTAGCAAAGTTGAAGGATATGGAGTTATTGACAGTATAGAGGTTGGCAAAGTTCACACTTACGCAACATTAATGAAGACAACATTTTTTCATTTATTCTGAAAATAATAAAAGTATAGACACACAAACTAACCAAAGGTGTACTTACTATATACAGATGTGCAGATGTGCAGATGTGTATGCGAGTATGCAAGTATGCGTGTGTGCGTGTGTGTGTGTGTGTGTGTGTGTGTGTGTGTGTGTGTGTGTGTAAGTTGTGTGTGTAAGTGAGTAAGTGAATAAGTGAGTAAGTTTAAAAATGGCTGCTGATAGATCCCAGGTGGTTTCTAGCCCTCCTCCGACTGAACCACAGTCAATTGTGGCCCCTAGCGCTCAAGGCAGACCTCTTTTCTCAGGCAGTTGGTCAGATTTACCATAAAAAAATGCAACTCTGCAGCTGTGGGCATGGCCGCTTCACAGCCCCTCCCTCAAGTCTTAGATGAGGCAGTCATACATATTATAAACAACACTAATGCCTTCCACACAGGCCAGCTCCAACCAGGAATGGTGGGTGTTGTCTGAATGGTGTCGCAGTAGGCACCTTTAACAAGCCATATGCTTTGTCCACATGGTTTCCATTTCTTTCTTTCATGAGGCGATTGGCAGGTGTCAGTGAAGGGAACATACTCCAACATGGGATCTGCCCTTGGTGTTAAGGTCTCTGATTGAGGTAAATGGTCTGTATTTATATAGCTCTTTTCTAGTCTTGATGACCACTCAAGGCGTTTTACAGTACAGTACTGGCTCCTCACCCAACGGTCCGGGAGAGTCTTGGTGTGTGAGAGAGACCAACCGGCCCAACAATTGGGCATAATTACGGTGGGCATAACGATACATACACATGGGCAATAACTTATTCACACACACATACAGTTCAAGTTGTAACTACATATGCAACGGATGTCACACTGCACATTCAACTGTATATAGTTTTAGTATTGTATTGTATTTTACTTTTTTATAGTAAGCTCTTTCTACCTTGCTTTTTTCTCAAATTTAATTATTGCACAGCTGAACTGACTTGTTTCTTCTCGTCCAACTTCTTTCATTGTACTGTTGACCCTGTGTTAACTTGCACATGACAAATAAAACTTGAATTTGAAAACCTTCCTGTCTCTGATAATCTGGTAGCGCACTCTACTAGAAGTATGATTACTCCCTGGGCTGCATTGAGGGGAGTACTACTGGCAGAGATCTGTGCAGCAGCAACATGGAATGCTTCATAGGATTTTTCTCATTTTTATGGAGTCTAAGTGGCAGCTACAGTACCACTGGGTCTGGCTGTCCTCTCAGCTGCTGGACGGGAAGAGGTGACATTGATTCCTCTGTTCCTTGCAATTCTGACTGGAAGAGTCATCCAAGGTAAAGACCATGGTGACATTCTGAGTGAGGTCAAAATAGGTCGTAAGTTATGACTATAACTATGGATCTATGAGACCAAACACTGACCCTCACCATCTCTCTTGGCTCAGAACAGGGCTGAGGCGATCCAGGCAAGAGGAAGAGGCATGGTCACCCAGTTGATGTAAAGTCTCGACGATAGGAGATAAGAAGGATGGCATTACTGAAGATAAAGACTGTGGTGACGGTCATTGCTTGGTCTTATAGATCCATAGTTATTGTCAGAACTTATATTATACAGGACCTTAATACACACAATGCAGCTATATGCCCTTAATAATTCACCAGTCAACAATAACACAGATTTAAAGCCAAAAACAGACACAGAGAGTTTATGTATGTTCATATAAAACTTAACTAACAATAAAATGGCATCAACACACATAATTCTATTCACAAAACTGCATTATTCAGTTTCTAAAAAGTGTAGTATTTAAAGGAAGACTGTTCCATTCAATGGGGATAGTGTCTAAAAGCACCATCAGGTCTTTGTGGCAACCTTGGAAATTGTTCAAAGTGCAGCTGTGGAGGATCTTAGGTTTCGTGAAGGATCATTGAATGACAGGCTGCAATATAAGACAGGCTTGGTGCTTAAAGAATTAAGAGAAAACCTGTGGATAAAACAGGAGGTATATGATTTCTCTTTTTAGTTTTGTTAAAACCCTACCAACAGTTCTAAATAGTCTGTATTTTTGCAGTTGCAGCTTTTGGTAAGCCAGTATACACTATTGAGACCAGAAACAAAAGAAACAACACACTTTCATTATCTTGTTGGCTTTGTAGAGGTCTTACTTTCACAATATTGCAAAAATATTAAAATGCAGTTTTGGTCAAAGAACTGGAATGGGTTGTAATTCTGAGGTCAGAATCTAAAATGACAAAAAGGTTTTCTACTTGTAGTCTTGTTTGCAAGGATAAGAAGAAAAATTATGAAGATTTGTAACATAATATAAAATTAAACAAACTGTATATGTTATTTATAGTTGGAACAGCTTGCCACCAATTGAAAAAGAATGGATCTAAAGTGTTTACAGTGTTTCTGACATCGTCAAAATGTGATCCTACAATAAACTTGATTTATATAAAGAAGGATGAAAAGTCTCCACTTCCTCCTATTATATCCAGTAGTAAAGCCCAAATATCCCTGAAACGAATGCTGGCATCTTGCGCAGGTTATGTCATTTGGAGCCAGAGTATGAGCAGTAATGATTGAGAGATGTAGCCGTGATATAAAGGTCCCACAGATACACGTACCTGACCAATCATGAGTCACCAAACTCACTGGAACAAGTTCTGTCTCCTGGCAGCCACCAAGAGGCAATCAGGACGCTTTGGCTTCACGTTTGCAGAGCCATCATGTCATCCATCTTTACAGAGTCTACAGTCTATGGCTCATAATGACAAGGGTGCCATCCAAAGTGCTGGGATTTTTCCCAAATGCCCGGTCAATTATTTGGGCTGATGTGGTGGTATCAGGACTCCAGACTCTAGTTTACACAAGGTAACAATGAGGAACAAAAAAATGTTTTATTTCATGTTGTTACCGCTTAATTTATAGTTTCCTTTTTAAAAGGGATGAGACCTTTTTTTTTTGGCAAATGTCACTTAGACAGGAAGAAAATTGTTGGGGACTGGCTCTCTATATAGAAAATGTTCTTGCAGATTCAGTCAGATATGCCGGGCAGCATATGTGACTGAATCTGAATAGACTCCAGTGTGTACAACATGGTAATGACGTAACATGGTAATGAAAGAACGTGCAACACTGTGGCTCGCTGATGTGTTTCAATAGTTTTTGGAAAACAATGGAGCTGGATGAAACAAATTGTTACACTCATTCTTGGTTTGTGTCTACACATGGGATTAGTTGACAACAAGAAAACCATTAAATATCACTAGACCTATCATTTAATTTAATCTGCTGGATCAGATATGGATTCATTGAGAATTTAACCCAGCTGGCCAAATGAGTTCAGTGCAATCCATTTGTTTCACACACACTTCTTTCAGCACCTGCCTTCACTAATATATACTGTCAGAAAAAGGCAGGTTTGCAGACATCTTAAAGCTCAAATTTTGCCACAAACCATGTCAGACACTCTATCCAAAGTCAACTCAAAAGATCCTTGACCCACGTGCCCCTCTGAGAATTTGGAGAGAGATCTTAAATGTTTTTGCATACGTTTCATAACAACTGAAAATGGAGAATAAAACGGACTCCTTTTGATTTCTTTAAATCTCTTTTCCTCACCAGATAATTACCAGTCTTATCACTATTTGTGCTGAACATGAATTTATTGCATTACGAACATGGTGCTGAGAGATTTTATTATCGGGACACCAGATGTTCAAGTGTAGATTTATGCCAGAATCACATTCATTTTCAAGGCCACTGCAGGCTGGTTGGTAATTAGTTGTCAGAAAAGAGGCCTTTAGAAAACCACAGACATCAGACTGAAGAACCACCAAAACACTGAGAGAATGGCAATTCTGAATGCATTTACTTACAAAACACAGTGGAAAAAATGTCAACTCAATTAAAATCAATTGCGTCTCTTTTCTTGTCTTTTCCAATTCATATTGAATTCTCAATCCATGCAGAATAAATAGTACAGTCAGAGGGCATGTATTGGTCCAGTTGCCCCCATTTATTGTGCTGTCAGTGAATACATGCAGACGATTTCTTCGGCTATATCACAAATATCAGATACGTCACATTGTTAGCAAAGAGACCCATGTTTAACTCAGGTCTTCTGAATATGTGATGGATTTACAGTATGTGATTGTAAAATATCATATGTACAGTAAGTTCCAAAACAGTTATATTTCAATAACTGTTTTCATTTTTCTCATTTTGGTTGGTTAAATGTTCCAAAATGTCATGTTGCATGATGATGGTTAATGCTCACTGAATACGTGTTGTTCTGAGAGGGTGTGAGGCTTCCCTGACAGAGGATATGGTGGCCCATAGATTTCCCTTTCATTACTATTCTTTCCTACATTTATGAATGTTTCACTTTACATATCATACTTTAGGTCAAGCTCAATAACAATTTCCACATCCAGACACAAAAGACCTTTTGAAACTGTTTTTTATTTTTATGAACATGTTTATATTTTCTTCTATATCGTATGTAAAGCACTTTGAGCTGCATTTCTTGTATGAAAGGTGATATACAAATACAGTACATAGCCCTTTTGGCTATTCCTGGTTATAGCCTGAATACCAATAGGGTCACATGGCCTTTAATGTCAGAGCAAGGTTATGCTTTCTTTCATTATTACTTTAGCTGTTTTATAAGCTATTTCACTTTTTGTCTGTGATTTTGAATGTTGTGGTATTGTTTCATTTGTCTCTGATTGGGATTGTTTAGTTTTTTTTACTTATTTTTTCCCCCTTTGTGAAGTAAAGTGGGATCCCACAGGGCCAACAGAGACAAACAACCCTTCACGTTCATATTCACACCTACAGTCAATCTAGAGTCTCAAATAAATCTAAAGCCAGTCTGCATGTGTTTGGACTTCGGGAGGAAGTCAGAGTATCTGAAGAAAACCCATTCAGGCATGGGGAGAACATGCAAACTCCACACAGACAGACAACTGGGAACCCTATTGCTCTGACGCAACACTGCTAATCACTGTACCATTGTGCTGCCCACATAATATTAATAATAATAATAATAATAATAATAATAATAATAATAATGATGATGATGATGCTCCCTATATTTGTATAAACCAAATAATTCACGAAAAAGCAGATAGAAGGCTGCCATGAATTGGTCATTAAAAGTGTTTGGAAGGAGCCGTTAATAGGAAGAGAGACAGAACACTTTCAGGAGCACAGAGGAAATGACAGCAGAGGCATCAGAGAAATGTTAGGGAACAAGGTTATCCCTCTCTGGAAGTGTGTCAGTTGGCAAGGGGTGAGGAATGGCGGGGCTGTTGTTTCATTATCAGCGTCTAGGTCGCACTGTGTCAGGGTCAAGGGGAACAAGATGAGAGGGAGAGGGGAGGGGGCAGGAGGGGAGGAGGCTGGGGGTATGCACAGGGAGGAGGACCACACCTGGTGTAGCCACGCTTCAGGAACGTGGTGAAGCGCACGCTCTGCTAACACGAGCCAGGAGAAGACAAAGTGGAAGAGTTGAGGCAGAGCTGCACAGCCAGTTCCAGCCTTGACATGTGTCCTGACTGACGTAACTACTGTGGGTCAAAACCAGACTAATGTGTGTGTACGGCAGGGAGGGAGCTCGATCCTCAATGTTACATCTGCAGTCTGGACACAGCTACTCTTTATTATTTGAGTTAATACACACACATGGCCATATAGAAGCTGCCAGACTGAATCAGCAGTACCAAACAGGTCATAATGTGGTAGACAATTCACCATGACTGTTTATACAAAAAACATTTCAAGGTTAACATTCAATTTTGGATTCATGAATCAAAACCAATTGAACTGGTACAGGCCTTCAAAATCCCATTCAGCTTTACCAAAGTAAAAAAAATAAGACACTGCATCTTTTATAACCAGCACATTGTGGTGTCTTTCATTATGCAGAACAAAATATTCTTCAACAACTTAATCGCCTAAATCAACTGTGTGTGTTTGGACAATTCACCGATTTGATGTCAGAGCTGCTCACTGACTGAGACACAAGTGACGCGGTACACTTGCTTAACTGAGACAAGGTCATTAGTTTCAATAACAAGGAATAGTATTTACACTGCGGTTCTACAGAAAATGAACACACAACTTTGTAGTGGAAACCTCATGAAGGTAGCACATGGCTGTCCTGTATCACAGTCATATAACATTTGACCATTGTTTTTAATTATATTGTTGTTTTAATTATTGTTTCTGTACTATTTAGAAAATGTCATTCACAGTCGTATGGTGCTGGGTGTTGAAAAACCTCTTTACTTTATTGATAATCATGTGCCAAAGAGCATTAGCGTCACAAGCTCCATTGTTATCAAATCAGATCCTGAGGACAGATATTTCATATCTAAGATTTGTTGAAGTTTTAAATAAAGGATGTCAACTGCCACCTGAAACCTGAAATACAGCGAAAATTTCTTCATTGATATTTATATGGCACTGGAGACACAGTCCTTGACTAGTTTAATCTTCTGGCAAATACAAGTCATCTTATATGTCTGTATTTTAAGCAGCTTTCTCCTTGCCATTGGATATTGGGAATAAAAGCAATGTAACAGCATGCCATCAGTTTGTTAAATAAACAGGCTGCTCATCTGCTCATCAGTAACAATCATATGAATCAGCTTGTAAAGGAACACGCCCACATCATTAGTGCAGCAGATTATTGCCACCAAGAGTTAGGTGTATTTTGCCAATTTCATTAGATCTATTGAGTATTTATCTTTGTCTGTAACCATGATGACAATGGCCTCGAGCGAGAGTAGGGACAAAGGACTGATGTAGATATTTAGGTTGTAAGACATGCTATAGCAGCAGCAACGTGAGTAAGCATCATCACTAGCTTGAACTGAATAAAATGGGTGGATGCTGTGGTGCGGTGTGGCGTGGTACCTCTTGTTATGTATTAATAGCCATGTAGCATAAATAGCATTAGATGTATAAAGCTCACTCGTTCATCACTCTGGGAGATCGGCTGATGTGGTGGCTTCAACTTCATGAGCCTGAGACTAAACTCTACAGCTCAAGTAATCCAACAACACTGGCACAGTTTAGACAGCAAAAGACGGCAGTGACTGATTACCTACCTACGCCCTGTCTGCAAGCTGATTGTCATTATGCACGGAACTGAAGTGAACCTACTGACTTCTGCTAGTAAGACCAACATGAACACTCACTGTATGCTTTAAGAAAGAAAGAAAGAAAGAAACATAATATAAAACACAGGCAATCGGTACCCAATAATGCCTGGTATACATTCAAATTGTGGAATTGCTATTATTATTGTGGTTAACTGCAAAACCTGGGCAGTTGTGTTGTTAGTTGACATGCTACTGCATAAGCCCACATTCAGGACTCCCCTGGTTTTGCTCAGTCATAGGGTGTGTGGTCCCCTTCTGTTTGCTCAATATTATCACTTTGTGTGAAACATCTACGTGTTTTATCAAAGAGAAAGAGGATGTTGGACATTTGGTACAGATAACACAATCGCAGTGGTTAGCATTTGTGAAGGGCAGTGTCCGATGCTGCATGCCAAGGTGAGACCAGAAACACCAACACATCAGGCAAATAAACACCCTTCACACTGATAATAAAATGTCTCTTCTCCAGCGAGATGTGATCCCCCAGCAGATAGTGAAGCTCAGGTCCTGCACTCTGTACGAAATCCATCCTCTGAGCCCCCCCAGCCCCAGCCCGGCCCTTCAGCTGTGTTGTTGTGCCCAGGGGGATCCGCAGCCTTGACTGGTTCTGATCTGATTGCAGCCTTTTTTTTAAGGGGGGTTAGGACGGCCTGTCAAAAGCCACTCAGTCAACCTTGAGGAGATAAAGTGATGCCTCCTGGATCTTTGGCCTGGTCTGCACTCATGATGCAATCAGCAGCCGCTGACAACCATCACTCACTGACAAAATAATCTAGGTGTGTGTGTGTATGGTGGAAATTTAGGCAGTGCCCCCCCCCACACACACACACACACACACACACACACACACACACACACACACACACACACACACACACACACACACACACACACACACACGTTATTGAATGAACCCTGCCTGCTAGAAATCACATATATACATGACTACTTTAAATTTTCTGCTACCTGCTAATGTTCACAGGCAAAATTTCTTCACGCTAATAAGGCAGAATATACATGTACAGCTCCGGTGGTGTACAGCGGAGATCGTACTGGATGGTGGGCTTGTTGAGCTTAGATCTGTGATATCTCATCCACAGTCCCAGCTTGTGGTTAACTTTAGAAAATAGAAGCACTTTTATTAAGGCATCAGAAGAAGTCTGTGTCAGCCACAGAGCTTTAGAATCTGTCTGAATCACGCTAGGACTGGTCTGTCTATGAACAATGGTCCTACTTCATGTGTCATCACACAAATAGGAATTTACGAAAAAATCAACAAACAGAAACATCAAAGATCTGATTGTTAAAGGTGATATGTGATTTTTTGAAATGACAGCAGCCATACTAGTGGACTGTACATAAAACAGTTTCTAGGCATTGACCAATCAAGATGAAAACAACTTGTGTTGCCATGACTTGCTGTAAATGAGTAGACTTAAAACAGGCGGAAACACGCGTTTTTGTGCTTATTTTAATGATAGTATCTCCCTGTGAAAAACACATTGGTGTGCGCTGAGCAGCAGGTCAGGGACGAGTACATCCAAACTCCATTCCACACGGCTTTCAGCTCTATACCCTCTGCCTTGTTAGCCCTTAATAAGCTCAGTATCACTCAGTGAATAGAATAGATCCCTAACCTAACCCTTTGAAAGAAACTGCACTCATGTATAAATTTGTCTTAAAACATGGTCAGATCTTCATGAACAAACACAATGAATTTGAACTAATAAACACACAAATCATTGTATTGTTCTTGTCCACATTGAATACATCATTCAAACATTCACAGTGTCGGTTGGAAAGAGTAAGTGAACATCTCGGCTAACGACATGAACACAAGCCAATTAGAGTCCAAAGTTTGCACAATGTCATTATAATCAGATAGGAGGTATGTGTTAGGAGCTAATTAGACTTTCACAAAAAAACATTCACAAATTCTGATGAACATTTTGTTATTCAGAAAAATCTCCCACTGATATGAGCCGTGCCTAAAAAGAGGATCTCAGAAGACTTTGGGTTAAGAATTAATTATTTCTAAAGAGATGTAAAGGTTTACAAAGTCATTTCAAAGAGTTTAGATATTCATCCGACCAAAGTCAGAGAGATTCTATAGATGGATGATTTGGATTTGTATCTATATAAGTGTTCGTCCAGCTAATCTGGACCTGTTAAGCTCCACATCACCGAGGGGAAAATGCATTACCAAGTATGTGTCAGGGTGATCTTGATCATCAAAATTAATCTAATATAGAACAACTCTAAACAGAGAGAGAACATGCCTGAGCAGCTCTGGAGGAACAGTGGTCCAGTGTTACTCCGTCAAAGAAAATGTAGAACAGTGTGTACACTTGCATAACGTTCACATTTATTTGGTTTCAAGTCCTAACATATTCTAAACATGCTTTTAACACGTAATGGATCACATTCTTCACAGGTAGTTAAAGTAACAAGAGCAGACAAGAGATTTCTGGAGAGAAAAACATAAAGGCGTTTCAATTGTCTGATCACAGGTGATGACATGTGTAAATCTATTTCTTCCCTGAGATATGTCAAGATTTGTATTCACTTCCTCCAAACTCTTCTCATTATCATCATGTGCTCCTGAACAACAGAGTTATCACAGTGCTACAGCACGAGGGTTCAACACGTTTGTGTTGTTTGCCTGTACTGGCTTTTAATAGTTGTTCCTCCCTGACCACAGCTGCAAAAAAATAAAACTGTGCAAAATCTGGCTTTACCTTTCCTTTCTATACGTTTTTAATGGCTATTCCTACAGTTACTGTGACATTGACTATCCAGTGGCAGCGCCTTTAGACTATTGATAACACTGCACTGCACTGTCTGTCGTCGCGGGCCGCTGCATCAGGGTGACATGAGCAAGTGAGAGCATGTAAACAGGAGATGTCAGTTTGACCACAGTTACATTCTCCAATTGATATTTGATCACGAGCAGCATTGACAAAGTCACAGCTGATAGCAGTCCCATTGTTATCACTCCATGTTACCTTGAAAGGCCTTGTCAATGAACAACAATCATAGGACTACAGAAAAAACCCAGACACACTGTAATATCATGATGTGGTGAATATAGTGTAAACAACAAACAGCCATTCACAAGATAACAAGACGTACTTCAAAAAGGTCAGCACGGGAAAATAAAGCACTAGTTAACTGCAGTAAGAATGCATCACGTGAATGCTTAATCAGTACGCGGACACTGTCACTGACATTCTTTCATCTTTGGTATGGATAACAGGGCAGGAGTGAAATAAAAGATGACTCTAATTTAACGTGGAAAAAAGTCAAAGATCAGAGAAAATAAAAGCTGCTGGCAGCAGACGAGTCTGAGTTAGAAAGGAAAATGAGGCAACGTGTTTACGCATTAGAAAAATGAGAAAGAAAACAGGCATCAGCACGTGTTCTAAAGCTGAGAGGTCACTGAGTGAAATAAGAGACACAAAATAACAGAACATTGGTGCAATGAAACCAATAAATAAGACAAAAAAAATCACCTATTTGAAAGTAACATGATGACAAATAAAGAGGTAGTTTCAGTACAGAAATTGCAAATGACATCCCTTGTCTGCAAAAAAAAAAATACAAATACAAATACAGAAAATAAAAAGAACACTTTCATCAGCATATGTGTATCAAAATATGCCAGTTAGGAAGTCAGAGCAGTGGCAGTAAGGTAGCTGTGGATATTTTTATTTAAACTTTGATTAGCATTTACTGCTACATTAAAGGAAAAATCCCACTTCAGATCCTCTTCCACCGTCAGATCTCAGCAGTCTGTGATGTTCACTACATTCCTGGAGTTACTCTGACATGAGGGGACTTTGTTCTTTGCCACCCTGAAAATTTCCTTGGGTACTCCTGCTACACAGTTAGCAGGGTTCTATGTTTCCCTGACTGTTTCTGTACAGATTGGCTAGACTGTTGAACATCAATGCAAAAATGGCAGTCCTTGGTCTTTCCATTCTCACACCAAACTTGACAGATAACACTTGTATTTCAAATCTTTGGAATTTCTGTCATTAAACTCTATTGTTAAGCATTTCAGGGGGATTTTTCCTTTAACATGATCCATCATATCACTCAGATTTCTGTTACATTAAAAAATCTATCCCTGAGAACATGTGGATTAAAGGGTCAGATCATAAAATTTGCATAAACACATTTTCTCACCTGGCACCGTATATAGTTCTGGTTGTATATGGCCAGGTTTTGAAATATCCACGTGGTGCTTACAGAACTGACGAAAGTACATTATAAATATATTTTTTTAAGTCTCTGCGCACTATACACACTGCTGCTGGTTTCATATTGACTATTTCTTTGATAGAAAGTAGTTCCAATGAAAACCCAATTACAGTTAGGACTACAGTACTGATTTTTGCAGAAAGACATGTTTTTTAAAAATGTAATTTTCTAATAATGTGAGCACCACAAACTAAACTCTTTCCGCTCCCATTGTATAGGGGTGAAAGAGAGATATCTCAAAACTGCAGCTGATAAAATCAAAACCACCTCCAAGGCGACATATCCCTCGGGGTGAGTGAGAACATTTTCTAGTATGTTTATTATAATTTAACTAAAATAACCCTTTAACCTTAGAAATCTGTGTGATGAATGATGTCTATTTTACTGTAAGGACACAGATCATATTGTCTATGCACCTGACGCAGCTGCTCTGAGAACAATGGTAGTAGAAAATTTGTGTAATTCAAGTTTGAAACCAACATTGCTCCAAAACATCACATTGTAAAATAAATCAAATAATGCATAAAAAACTGTCAACATTGTCAATATAAAATGTAGCTGACATCGCCTGAGTAATACTTTTTTTTTCATAAACCACTGTGGACAAGGGAAAGAGCAATTATTAATGTCAAAAAACGTCAAGAATCTGTTGAAAATTTTGAAAATGATAGAGCCTTCTCTTCACTCTGCAAAAAACTGAATAACAACAAAAACCCAAAAACATTCACAATAACTACAAAGGTACATGAAAATGTATAAAAATCAAAAGATGAAAAGAGGCTAACTGAAACATTTGAAAGATAATCACTGCATTGGACTGGTGGTAGAGTTAAGGCTGCACACAGAGTGGTCGATAGAAACTGGCAAGAGAAGCCATGACATTCTGATGATGCCACAGACTCTCGCTCCATCCATCATCACTGCCAAAAGAAAAATCCACACTGCATGTCTCACCTTAAAACCACATCCACTTTCACCGAATGAGGGGGAGTGGGGACCTTGGGGGAAATAAAGTGGAAAAGAAAAACACTTTTTCTACAGAGGACCTACAATGTCCTGGAACCTACATCTACTAATACTACAAGTACATCAGCATGGTCACTGAGGAACTCCTGAATGCAATACATAACACTCACTTTACCCTGTTTAAATCCAGGTCGGCAGGGACCTGAGAGAGAGGAACACGCTGGGTGGGCAGTGGCCGAGAGTCAAGGTCTCCACACCTCACCGTCGTGTGCAAAAAAGAGAGTCGTTGCAAGAACTGCATTGTGTCTGCATTTCAAAATTGTTCATACGTCATGAAACGGCTAAAAACTTGAAGAAACCAAGAAGAAACTTCAAGTAGTTTGAAATGATCATCTCATACTTCAAAAATAAAGACCATTTTCTATGGCTTTTTTTTTTTATAACAATGTGCATATCTGTCACAGAGGGTATATGAAAGCCAGAGGTCACCTAAATTCTCTAAAACTAGCCTAGAATCATTAAGACATGGCCCAGATCAATCACACTGAATCCCCTTTTGTCTGGGTTAAAGTGACAATCCGCAAGTTCTTTGCTGTTGATAAACTTAAAATTTACCGTGTTGATTTTCGGAACAACCTTTAAACCCTGAAGACCTGACCTGAACCAGGTCACACTTATTAGTCCCCTTTAGATTGGAGTCAGGTCTAACTTAAACTACAACTGGTCTTAGGTCTGTGCAAAATTTTGATTGGACCGGGTAAGACCTGAGAACAGTCTTAAGTTCCCGGCCAACAGAACTTTTGAATGGACCAGTTGGTTTTTAATTTGGGGTATTCCCAAATGGTTTGAAGCTGGAAAAGCTAACAGAGGCTAGCACTCTGCGCCAGCTTAAAATGAACTAAAGGCAATGACCGCCGACTGTTAATCACTTCTCATGGACTTGGGTTCATTTGACTTCTATGATTTGAATCCAGTTGTTGTTGGTTCTAGTTTGGTTCTGCTAGGTCAAGTATACATCAACTGACCTGTGAAGATCTCTCGCTATTTAGAACACCAAGAGTTATGTTTCATGATTTTGGTGTGTTCTGAATGAATTGAAGAGCTCAGCATTACACGGACTACCACTTTAACCCACAACACAACAGTATTGTGGACCTTAGATTTAGGTATGTTGAAAAAGCACCAAGTTCCTGGCACTACAGGCAAAAGAGCCCAAATAATGAGCCGTCTCATGAGAAGCAAAGGGAGAAGCAAAGACTGGGAATCACGTCTCCTCTATGCATATAGTATGTGTGCATAAGAATGTGCGCATGTTTAGTAGCATTTAGAATGAAATCCGGCAACATACTCATCTGTCCAGCAAAGGGTTCTCCCCTCTGACACAGATTGATTCATTTCTTATCTTGATCCTTCATTGATAAGAAACCTTTTTTCTTTGTGAAGCTATCAGCTCCCCACCATTCAATGGGTGTTTGAAAAAAGCATTGCATAACACTTTGGTCAAAAAAGGAAAACAATAAAAACTAAAACAGCAAACCTACATATCCTCGTCTTCCTCTGCATTAAAGCCTTACATCCCCAGTCTATGATTGTAAAAAATACCCGTATGCTCCTTTTTTAACGAAGATCCCACAGAACCAACAACTGTCACTTAACTCATGGAATGTTAAATTGACAAGATAACCTCTCATTAGCAGAATATCTGAGAGTCCATGCAGATAAAAAAGCTCAGTTTTTCTAACTAACTTAGCATTTTCAGTGTAACTAAAGACTGGATTTCAATCTTTGATTTATGCAGCTCCTTTGAACATTCAGTCTCTGATTGAGTTGCCAAAGCATCCACAGGAATTTGGTTTTAGACCGGGCCTCTCTTCATTTAACAGCAAAAAAAGGTACCTGAAAATACATAACATCATAACATCTTCCTGAGGTAGTCTCAAAACACTCATCACGTGTCTATCCGCCCCTGTCTGAATAAAATAAACTCTCTTAAAGTCTAGTTCTAACAATGGCAACACCGACACATTGAGCAAACTGGATACACACTTGTAAACTCCAAAGACCAATGCATCTACGAGCATTTGTTTTGTACAGAAGCATGTGCACAGTGTAAATCAGCATACATTCAGCTCTGTCATGTAATAAATATATAAAGAAAAAAGTTACAAAAAACAAACTAGCTGCTTGTCACATTCACAAGAGGGGAGACCAATCCCTCGACTCTGTGGGTCGGGGGGTCTAGTTTCCGGCGGAGGTGGTCACGCAGGGCAACGGGCCGGTCCTGTAGCTGGTCAGGCTGGATTTGCAGGAGTGCAAGACTGCTTTGAACAAGAGCGGGAGCTGCTCCAGAGGGACATTCACCAGCTTCCCTGTAAACAAAAACAACTTGATTTATATTGAGCTAAGCTTAGGCTAGTTACCCCTGAAACTCCAGCAGTGTGTTGTGGACTCAAACACTTCACCCACCCCTCCATCGGCATAGTGGTGAGTAGATAATGAGTGAATTTGAATTTTTCGGTAACACAGGACAAAAAAAATGAAAATTGGGAAAACTGTTTTTTGATATGGGAGAAAGTCAGAGTAACAAAGTCAAGAGCAGAATGAACTGATTGAATCAGTGCTGTGGAAATATACAGTATTCTGAATTTATGGAAAATTATATATATTTTTTTTCTTAAAATGAGTGCAAATAGGGGAATTAAAGATCCAGGGCTGTCTCTAATATGAATCTGTTTCAAAAACCGCTGTAATTCACCTTTTGAAAATTGTTTTATCAAGCTGCCATATAAGTTTTCACAGGCTGGCAGCGATATATGAAGGTTGTTATAAGTGCTCAGTTATATTCTTCAATCACGAGACACAAAGTCCACTTTTAATGTGTTAGTCCACCATTTGTTGAGCCAAATATCTGACATTTCAACTACCAAGTAATAATGAACCGAAACCCTCTAAAAGTTCAAGTGGAGCGAGAATATATATATATATATTTCTGAAGTTACCAGCGTGTTCACAACATTGATCGCAGAAAAGAATATGGAGCCATTATATTCCACACAACCTTTGTACTAGACAGCTCTCAGGCTCTGTTCGGACCTCGTGTCTCTGCAGCTCTACATACAGGTGTGAACCCAGCAGGATCACATCGGGAGATGGTCCAAGAAACATGTGGCCACATTCTTTAATTGTGTGAATGTGTCTTGGGCCACATTGAAGGACCGTCTACCCGCTGACGTCCTTTGTGTAAGCTGAAGTATATACTCATATCATCTAAGCTGACTTTGTCCATGACGTCTGAGAAATTCAAAAATTCAAAAAGCCCTTTGAGATGTAATTCATACTTCTTGGGTGATTTGGTTTGACCAAAACAAACCCAGTCTGACCCAGACACAGGAGGTCAATTTGGATGAGAGGTGTAACATTTTCAAAAATACAAGCAAGTCCAGTTGTCTATGTGCACTTCTACAAGTCCTGACAAAACCATGACACTGGATGACTGAGAATCTTCACAGGGGCTCAAAGGTCTTACCTGCGATGCAGCGGATCTCCGGCAGACACATCATGATTTCAGGAAAGCGTTTGGGCTGGTGCGGGTACTTGTACTCAGTGTAGTCCTGACACACATACCAGTAGCGCTTGTTCAGCTGCTCAAGCTGGGAGGTGTTGGACAGTCCTCTGATATCTGCAATGATACAAATGATAGGAGTCATGTAGAGAAGACACTACGGGTCAAGAAGCGCTTGGGTCATGTAATAACAGAGCTTGTGTTGTTACCTTGGTTGAGGAAGTTGATGGCCTTCATACATGCATACTCTTCATTACTGATCTTCAACTGGTGGAACTTACGAAACAGATATATCAGCCTCTCCATGACTTCCATCCCATCCTCACTGAAGCTGAGGAATAAAACACAGACTTGTCATTTACACTGGAAAAATACCAAAGTAAAAAGCTGTCACTTGAGGGTCATTTTAAAGCTACTGCATATTCTCCAAACAAAGCAGAAGATAAACTGGTTTACTGTCCACATTCAAATCCACTGTGGTGAAGTGGAGTAGCTCATCACAAAATGAAAAATCCCCTCAACACTATTATCTTCTATGCTTCAATGAACAAGGCAAAAATGAGGGAGGGAATGTGTCACATCTACTGGAAGTGCTTAACAAACGTCTGGCTGATCCCCCAGCTTTTTATAAGAGTTAGAAAAACCCACAGAGTTTAATTCCACTCATCAAACCTCAATCCCCTGTTTTTCTCATAGTTCTAATCTCACCCACAAACTTTAGTGCCGCCACTGTAAATCAGATATCCAGTCTTTAACGACAAGCAAATTGACCGAAGCAGCACAACAGCACAGTGTATTAGGAGAATGTGTGTCATGAGGTCAGATAATTCTGGTCTGATTTACACAGAACCAACCCCCCACTCATCCTTTCCTCTCCAGAATGGGACATGCATGTATTTCACATGCCAGACGGTGCTAGCCACAGCTCTGTCCTGAGGAGTCCTCCCATTCACGCACCACTTCACTGGCCCTCATCCAACAACAATACATTCCCTGTTGGTTTCAAGGAAATATCAAACGCTTTTAGAGATACTGTGCTCACAGAGTAGAACGTCTTGCCTTTGTTGTTGCAGAGGGGAACATTTAATTCTTGATATCCACCTCTCTTCATGAAATATGGAATTGTCCTCGCTCCAACGGGTTACATATAAAATCTTAAATGTGGAGTTGGTAAGTTGTTTCGGAAAAATGTTTCATCTCATTTGTTGAAATCCTCTTCACGTCCTGATAACCATCAATAAATAAAAGAAAGCTGGGGTCTTTGGCCCTTGCAGGGCTGTAATAAACACAACTAATCATTTCATTTGGACAGCATGAAATAATTGGCGAGGGGTAGCGACCTCATTGTTGTGTGGGTCTGTCTGGTATATGATGCTAGTCTCTCTAACATCATGTTTTAAGCAACATTAACTCGTTTTTGGCCCCATAATGGCACATGATAAAGTTACCATGAACATGTTAGATAACCGATCAGAGCAATGGTAGCATTCATTTGGATTTATTTGTGTTTCTATCCCCCTCTGCTTTCCCTGAGGGAAATATCAGCCTCTTTAACTGCTGAATGCTCCAGCCTGTCACTGACCTTGTCAATCAGCTGTTTGGTGCTGAGCAGGTTAGAGCTTTTTCACTCAACACCTCCAGAGAAATGTGGTTTGGTTTAAATCAATGTAATCCAAATCACAAAATATAAGACCCAAGTTGCAATGTACTTGGGTAATAAAACAAGGATAAGGGAAGCCCCCCCATGCAAATCGCTTCTTTAACTCATTGGCACTTACCCTTGCAGCTCGTCATCAGACGGTGTATACTTGGCAGTGATGTCAGCCAGGTCTCCGAAGATCTGGGCACTGTAGATAGTCAGGCAGGAGAGCAGGATGAGCTCCTGCCAGGTGGAGCTAAGCAGGCAGGTGTAGTCCTCTATGGAAAGCTCGCAGAAGAATGGCAGCTTCTTGATCCAGGAGATCTGACGGAAGAGCAACTCATCTGCCAGGCGACACAGCAGGGCGAAGAGCTCCACCTGCGTCACTTTGTACCTGGGATGGAAAAGACAACAATGCATTAGGATGGGAACTTCGTCTTGCTGTGCATAGCTTAATAAGCACGTGAAATCTGATTGACTACATATTTGATGCTAAATTTACCATGGCGACGCATTAACTACCTACTAATTCATTAATTTTGCCATTGTCATAGTGGAAATGAAGAGTTGCTTTTTTAGCCATTACCTGTGATGTAACAAGTTAATTAGAAAATCTCTTAACTTGAAATTCAAATAGACAGATTAAAGGTGGTAGGCGAGAGGTCTGCCACATGGTCATTTATGAATGAATGCATATTATACGCGCGCGCGCACACACACACGCACACACACACACACACACACACACACACACACACACACACACACACACACACACACACACACACACACACACACACACACACACACACACACACACACACACACACACACACACACATCAATTTTGTTCTCTCATTACAAAGTTTTACATGGAACCCAGTCTGCAGTCGACTTCGCCTTCAACAATGTCTTCTAAATTCTACTTGGGCCAAGTCACCAACAGGGACAAAATATCAGCAGCAGAAATAAAATAACAAAACATTGAATGTTTGGAATGAAATAAATGACCGGTTTTATTTAAAATAAACTCTCACATAGCTGCACAATGGGAAAACTGCAGTGTTGAACTTTGACTTTTTTAAGTCTGTGCTAACAGTTTGTAGTTAATAGGATAAGACTTTAAAAAACTGCAAAGTGTGGTCTTTTAAATCTCTAGTGATAAGCAACCTAAGCTTTCTATGAGCTGGGAAGAAATCGACACAATGCACATGTGTTGTATTGTCTCACCCGTCTTCTATGAGCATAGGTGTGGTCAGTGGGGCCAGGTCTTCAGCTGCCACCAGCTGCAGCACCAGGGGGTGGGACTGTGGGTAGATGCTGCGGGGCTGGGGGGCCAGCAGGCCGGACTGGGCGGCATAGCTGAACAGGTGAGGCAGGAGCTGGTAGTGTGTGGACATGGAGGTGTTGATGTACTGGTCCCTGAGGGCTGCCGTGTAGCCGTTCATTTCCACAGAGCGACTGTATGCACACAGAGGTCAAAGGTTACACACACAGACAGATAGGGGCACATCTGAATTCTTTTTAATATAAAAGGAATAGTTGGACATTTTGAGAAATACACCATCTTACTCAGAGGCAGATGCGATTGATACGTCTCATATCTGTGTGTTCAGTAGAGAGCAAAGCCAGTGGTTTCCCTCTGCATCCTGTGTTTGTGCTATGTTTTGCAAAACATGCCACTATTATATACAACTAAACCTCTGTTCTGGACATACAGTCGTATAACCTGTGACCTTTATACTCGACTCTGGTGGAGCTCGGTGCTCTTTTGTATTAACATTGTTTTGTAAATTTCTTAGGAAACTTGTAGACTAAACTTTGCAGTTCACTTTGTACCTGCATACCAAAGCTTTCTCTGCTCAGGCATTCTATTTTGTTGTTCATTTCTGCTCAGATTTAATTTGATAAAACAAGTATTCCTCTGAATAGTTACCAGGCTGTGTGGCTGCAGAGATAAATCTTCTGTTTATACAAAATGAGACGAAAATAAATACCGTCATGCGAGTACCTAGACAATATTTGCCCTTGATGAGTGCAGATAGACAATATGCTCGTCTCCTTAGCAAGAACAGCAGATAGTGCTGCAAGCTCTTTGTGTTTGCTATCATCACCAAGCCTGAGGAGCTGCATATTCAGGCATTCTTAGGTTGATGAATGCCTCAACTGAAGTCTGGATGAGACAGGAATGAGGTGTTAGACTGTCAGGGCCGGCTCATTATCTCACTGATGGGCCAAGTGCCAGCGCTGTACGGCTGAGTGGATGAGATGAACAACTCACTTGGATGAGAGAGTGGAGGCAGGTGACGGCTGGTTGCCCTCCGAAGCTCCGTTGCTGGGAGAGCTGTGGTCGCTGTCGCCGTTGTTGCCCCAGTTGTGCTCCGGGGCATCCTCCTTGAACTCCTGCCCTGACATGATCCGCTCTATCTCCTCCTCCGTGATCTAAAACACACAAATACACAGTTTAGAGGTTGTTGGGTTTTTTCCCGCTTATAGGACATCCTCATAAGACCAAAGGCACGATGTGTCTCAGTTCAACTGATTAGCAGTGACTAGCTCTGTGCTGCTTCTCAATCAAATGTTCAGGAGCAAGGACACAATCACACAATGAAACAGGGAGCTAGAGAAAGAAAGAAAGGAGGCAAACAGGTACGCGCCTGTGTGTGTACGCATGTGTGTGCATTTGACTGACTGATACACACACACATACACACACACACCTAAAACAATAGAATCCTTGCAGGTCTGTGCTGGGAGAAAGCACAGACTAAAGCTGTTTAGAAAGGCATTAACATTCCGGAAAATGTAGTGTCTTGTGTCTGTAGCTGGGGTCAATTCATTGTCATTTCTATCAATTCAGTACCTACATTGAAACAGCAATTCATTCCATATTAATGACAGAGAGGTCATCCTTTCGTTAGGGTTTAGAAATAAAGCCGTATTTTAATAGAAGCTGGGGTTTCGGTTTTTTTACTCACTGAATTGAGTTGGAATGAATTGAGCTCATCCCTCCCCTGAATAGTGACTCAGTGGTACTTAGCCTCATGTCACCCATTTTCCTGACCATTTGTTCTCTCAAATGAAGCTGGTGCTGAATAGGGAATTATCAGTGCTACATGATAATTCTGATGATATAACAAGGTCAGTGCTCACGCTCATTACATCCTTCAAGGGTACACCCACATGGTTAGCATTACAGCACCGGTTAGAGCGGTTGTCCTCCAACCAGAAGGTCGATGGTTCAATCCCAGTCTTCCCCTCTTTAGCAAGATGCTGAACGCGAATGGCCCGAAAAGATGCACTGTATGAATGTGTGTGTGAATGGGTGATTGGCAAACTGTACTGTAACGCACTTTCAGTGGTCATCAAGACTAGAAAAGCTCTATATAAATACAGACCATTTACCATTTATTTAATTGAATGGTTTGTGCACTAAAGGGTAAGTGAGCTAACTCTGGGACTGAGCCAGGGTAATATGTATAGAGTGATTGTATATAGAGAGAGTGAGTGAATGTCATGAGAACATTTCAGGGGATTATTGAACATGAAGTCGTCAATGTACCTGAACAGGCCCGATGCTTTTGTTCCTCCCTCCTGGCATGCCATCCTCCCTGATTGCTACATGACAAAAAGAAAGATTTCATTTACATTTGCTCCATGAACAAGAACAAGAACACGATTCATGATTAGTATCACAGCTCTACCTAGTGGCTGAAATCAATCAAACACTGCACTGCCTCACGCCCTGTACATCCATGTGGGGATTTTTTTCCTTTGGTTTGAACTACAGCTTTTCCTCCATCTGTTAGCAGGCAAACATTTATCTTTCTGTTCCATAGGGATTATTTGTTTAACACTGTGAGTTAAGTAAATCTATTTCATGTGACAAGACAAGCTGAACCGAATTTATACATTTGGAGAATAAGTCAAACAAAATGAAATCTGAGGTCACTTAAATAGTTTCATCCACTAGGGGGCAGCATAGGCAATTGGAACAAACAACATTACTCCTACTAGTGCTTACTGTATGAATGTGTGTGTCTCAGAGGAACTGTAAGAACAAATATTCATTGGAACAACCAATATTTGAGCCTTGCGAGCAGGTTGGAGCAGCTGTAGTAGACCAACATGTTGAGTGGTGTGATCTTTTTTAAGTTAGTTGCATTGTTGAAACGTCCATTAACTGTAAGGGTAACATCACATCGAAACATCCATAAAATAAAGCATACACTGGTTTCAAAATTTCGACAGTTTGATAAAAAAATTATATAATATTTCATTCAAGTTAAATTAGTTTTGAACAAGTCTGATCTGATTCTGAAAAGACTTAACTGGAGCTACAACCCATTAGTAAATGAATACAATTGATGAATTATGTTTATAAACGTTTAATCATTCAAGTAACCTTTCAAGAGGAAAAAGCTAAAGATTTACTAGATTCAGTTTGTAAAATGTGAGGATTTACTGCCTCTGTGAAAAATTATCAAACAAATAAAAGTTTTTCTATATTCTTGTAATGAAAGGTAGTAATAAAAACGTTTTGGGATGTCACCGTTAACTAATAAATAAAAGAGGAAATTCTGTTCATAAAAAAAATACATTAGTTGAATTAATATTGTAAATAATCTGAGGCTGCAGACTATTTTGTTGATTTTCTCATTTTGATTATTGTAACATGTAGACTTTGCTCTTATCTGTAAGAAGAAACTAAAACTAAAAACTATGAAAATAATTATTTCACTTTCAAGGAGAAGCCTTGATGTGCAATACTAAAAACATGCTTTTACCATGAATGGAAATCTTAGCTGTTAAGTGGAGACAAATAATCAAAAGACTTGTTTTTTCGTTTTCTCTTGCAGGCGGGAGCACTGAAAGCGTATAATGTCAACTGAAGTAATGTCCTGTGTGTGTCCAAATGTTACCTTTGCGGTTCATCCCCATTTGCAGACACTTGAGCAGGCGGCAGTACTGGCAGCGGTTGCGCTGCTTGCGTGACATCTCACAGTTCTTGTCGCGGCTGCAGCGGTACACACGCTTGTTGCAGATGCTGCGCTTGAAGAAGCCCTTGCAGCCCTCACAAGAGATGATGCCATAGTGCAGGCCTGTGGCACGATCTCCACAGATAAGGCAAGTACGCTGGTCAGCTGGATCATCTGCAGACGGAAGAAAAAGAGGGAAAAGGGACAGATTTAGAAATCCACTCTCTGCAAAACCCTTGCTGAAGGCACAAGTTTTTAATTGAGATCATGGGGGTGGCCGAGGCTTAAGTGTTATCCAGGCGCTGGCTAATCCGAAGGATGCTTAAAATCTAACTCTCATTTTCTGAAAGTGGAGGTGTAACAGGCAGCAGGATGGAGAATGGAGACGTTGTGTAGATTATGTTTTATTCAGAAACTCTGGTGAGAGGAGGCAGAAAGGCATATGACACGACTGATTTGTTAACAACCTCTCCTTTCTCTTAACAACATCGCATTGAAGAGGCCTTTCTCTCTCAGCGAAACTCACCCAAATACACACTGATGTCTAATATGTATTTCTGTCAAATTTAGTTCAATTTGTCAGTTGTGACATGTGGTCTAGAGATGCTCTCTCTATCGAACACCATTATCCTTAAAATCGTCTTGTAACTTGTACTTCGAAATGGCAGCTTATCTTCCAATCAAGTGCTTTAAAATCTACCAGCTCTCAGTCCATAGTAGTATCTCTTTACATGGATCCTACACAGGTACTTTCTCAATCATTAACCCTCATTCTTTCTCCTAAAACAGCACACACTTTTTGCTGATCACTCAAAACTGAAAGGCTGTTAGAATAGGATTAGGAATAAATGAGGGCAGTGATTTGGAACACATGTGAGGGGATATTTGGGGGCTCAGGATAAGAGGAGGGGGCTTGTGGCACAGTGGGACAGTGGTGTGGAACAGGAGGTCCTGAACCAAGCACATAGTTGTTTAAATTGGTTGAAAGGCTCACTGACAGCTTTCTGACCATGGAAGAGGGAGACTTTTAAAAAAGAAGAAAAACTGGGCCAATGTCTGTTTCAAAAAGACTTGTGGATGTATGGCGGAACATACAGATAGACTTGGGGGAGGATCAAAGACAGATGCTTTCGACTGAGGACCTTCCTTGTGAAGCTTCTTAACTAAGTGTGAAGGTGTTCTCAAACTGGAAAGACAGCAATCGGTAAAAGCTGCTGGAAATCTTCTCCTAATCCTCCGTCTACCTCCAGGCCACATGATACACATAATCAAACTCATCGAGGAGGAAGCTGACAATTAAGTCAGATTATATTCATGCATATTCTTAGCTATCATGGTCTTTTAAGCTTTATAACACACACATAAAGAAGCTCTACACACCACACCCCTCCTGCTAACAGACGCAGAGAGTGGACGGGTTGGACGGGTTGGACACCATGGTTACGGCCATCAGCTCTGCCTGCAGCAGGAATGTGACCTGCAGATGATCAGTGTCAGGGCTTGAGTTCAGACATATCGGGACCTGAGGTTACACTTATACAACATGTTGATGCATGTGATGTAATGGGGGTTCCTGCTTCTCTAATGTAGCTCAAAGACAAGGTGTGGTGAGACAGCTGCATTGGTATCGGTTTGGTTCAATATATAGTCAGCTTCTTGTGTCCCACCGCCATGCTCTCAGTTACCAGCGACAATTTTTGATTGGCTGGATTAGATGAAGCCTTTAATAACGTATTATCCACTGTATTAAAAAACCTCCCTCATAAAATTTACTAGCTGTCAGACAAAATGAATGGAATGGAAGTATCATAAGTACCTCAAACATTCTACTTAAGTATGACACTACAGCAGGACCATAGGCTATTGGCTGAGGTAGAGAATGGTTTCATTCTATTAAAGATAGGCTGAGTTCATTATAAACATAAAACTGTGTGTGGACAGCAGCGTGTGTGCTTTCACATGTGTAGCCACAAAGAGACAGAACAGGTCAGAGGCTGCTGTCCAGCAGGTTAATGCTGTCTGCTGAGCCTGGAGATTAACCTGGACTCCTGATTAATCCAAGACTCCCGTGTAATGCAGCGCACTGCACTGCACACAGGCAGGACCTTTACCCTCCTATGGGCTTCTGAGGTTGGAAAGCCAATAATGGAGCCAGACAAGCAGGTCTCCTGCATGGCCTCCATTTGTAGAGGAAGGCAATTCCTTGCTGCTGCTTGTTACTGGAATCCTTCACTTTAAGCCTTGGACTCACTACCGTCTTCTGTTCACAAATTCGTGAACAAACAATAACACCATGTGGATTGATACAGATATGCTGAACCTGCAGTGTTATATATGATTATTAATTAATTATATTATTTAAGTACTTTATCTAATTAAAATAATAAGGATTGTATAAGAACTATGTAACACTGCTTTATCAAAAATACATGCTCTATGTACAGAAACAATTATAAATTACTCTTGTGTTGAGTATAACCAAGTCATTTGATCTAAATATAAAAAGCTCATCATAAATCCTCACATTTGAGCTGGAAAACAGTGACAATTTTGACAAAATGGTTAATGATTTAAATAATGATTGACAGTTTGGTTAAAGAAAGATAGGAGCTGACATGAAAACAATTTACTTGAGAAATTCTGTAAAGATGTCATGGATATTGCAAGTTTCAGATTTCTCTGAACAAATCATAGACTATACACGTTTGTCTTGAGCTGCTGAACAGTCTAACACACACAGTTGATACTGCCTCTGACAATCAACAGGCCACAGTAACATCATCTTTAATATTCAGCTTTTGAGTGTGTGTGTCTATATATATATATAATTTAAAGGGGCAGCTCATCAGAGGCATGTGACTGAGCTGAGAGCTAAGCCTCCCTCCCAGAGAGAGGGGGGGTTTCATAGTAGGCAGCAGGGTTCATGCACTAAAGGTAATTAGAAGGGGTAGGGGGTGGTGCGGGGGTGCACATGGCATAAAGCCTCTCCCAGATAATGAATGGTGAATAGAGGACTTCTAAAGCACAGAGAGAGATTACCATTTAAATGATGCTGTGAGGTTTAAGTTTGCTTGCGTGGCAGAAGTCCGCAGGGGCAGCCATACTGTACGGAAACAATGGGGCGTCACACGGTGAGGCCATCCTGGGACTAGAATTTAACTATTCCGGTGATTAATTCTATACGGCACAGAGGTTAAGTCGCAGAAGGAGAGCGCTTCCATTCAGAAGAATATCCTCACCACGCTGTTGTCTCATTTTACACTTAATCTTTTAGAGGACGCAGGGTGACCTTATTGCTTTACAGAGATAATTAGCACAGTTCTATCACTTTTAATATAGAAAGAATATAGTCTTTATAATTATGCCTAGACAACCAATGATTATTGTCATTATAGATTAATTTGTAGACTTTTTTTTTCAATAATTCTTTGGTGTAAAAATTGTAAATTGAAAAAGGTCGATCATAATTTTCTAACGCCCCAGCCCGATGATAACCAAGAGTCCAAAAACAAAACGTGATCAGTTTACTATAGTGTAACAACAAGCTGAGCAGAACAAATGTACGCTTGAAAATTGAGTAATAATAATAATGATTCCAATAAAATATCAAACAACAACAAATTGATAATTGTTTGGGCTCTAATGCAGTAGCTAAATCAAAATTAATTACCTTCATAAAGTTCACAATTTTGCAGCTTGAATTTGCCTTTATAACTTCATTGATAGTTCTCACACAATGTTGGGCCTTTGTTCCAAGTAAATGTTCCAAATAGATTTGTGATTGTACAGGTGACATTATCTTTGTCAGACACATATCATTCATCAATTCAAAAACCAGTGGGGATTGTGGCTATGATTTTCTTTTGGAACATACTGGATCATTTTCTACTTTCTTATCTTATCTATCCATATATCAACAAATTATACTGTATCTATTCATATCTGCAGTTTGGGTTCTACACAGCGCTAGTGTCCCATGGGTAGTAATGGAGAGGGGGGCAATTTACTGTCACACATAGCTATAAAGTCGATATATATTGTCTAAGTTGGTGAGTCATCTGTATTAATTTGCTAGAGTCTCCTGCATGCTGGCTCTGACTGAACTTCAGTCTGGGTGACACGCAGCACACAGTTTTCTCAAGTGTGAGTTGAGGGGCAGTTCAGCAGCGATTCAGCTCAGGCAAGAATAAAGAGCTTTTCAGCTGCTAAGCTTCAGAGTAAAGCAAAGCGACACCTCTGAAGCCTGAGAAGAAAGAGCCAACAAACTTTTGTACTACTAACCATCGTCCTCACAAAGCAAACGTGCACTTTCGGTTTTTAACTATGCTTTTCCTGCAGTGATCAGCTCCACCCTGCAGTAGGATGTTAGATATCTGGCCTGATAAAACATGTGGAAGATCAAATTGATGACAGTATGGATCCTCACCTCTTCACACAACCATTTGTCAGACCATGTGCTCATTCAGTGAAGACATTAAAACCATATATTTCACTGCCCACCCCATGTGAAAGGCCTGACTTCCTTCTGTGAGGAAAAAACACAATGGCCATTAGATGCCATCACTCAGGCTTATTTGCCAAATCTATCACCCTGTCTTTCAAGTGCATGGCCACCATATAAACAGGCGACTTCACACTTTCACACACTTGATCTCAGCGTGTCACGTCCTATGACTCCTCCTCCTCCTGCCTGTAGATAACAATTAAATATTCATGACATTTAACTTAAGGATTTCCCTCTGTGAAATTCCTGCCAGCAGCATGTTTGACCCTGACTTTAAGTTTGGAGATATTTGTCCGTGACATGTCTCCAACCGATTACAATAAGAGTTGAGGTAATTTCATCTCTGGTCAAAAAGTCTGAATGGCTAGATGCTACTGTAGATAAGAAATAAATCTGTTGTTGTGTAGCCGCTGCTTTGCTTTGTGAAACAGCCATTTTCTGATGTACTATAAAAATGAATTACGATGTTCAGACAATTTTGAGGTCATCCTGTAGAAAACATCACAATAAAGCCCCTTTTCTCCAGTCAAAAACCCCAATAATACAAACTAACATCTAGCTTTTGTCTGCGATGGGAATGGATACAATCAGTATTCACTCCTTGGTCAAATTAGTCTGCAGTAGACACAGGTTTTTATTGGCTTCGGCTCTGATCGGCAGTGATGGGAAAGAGACACCTGGGTTATTTAGCAGACTTCCAAGAGAGTACCTCTATGTTTGTGACTTCGAACATGAATTACAAGTGAAAATGAGGAATAAGACTTACTACCCATTGCTAAGTGACCTCTATTGGCTGTAATACAGGATCAAATGAGGAAGTTGGGCGGCTTCATATTAAGAGTTGACAGAGTCTGCATTGGAGTGAGGTTGGGGTGGATGGGCAATCAGGAATTGAGGAAGTTGTTACTTTGACCCAACCACCATTTCCTCTGCAAAATCTAACCAACTACTTTTAGTACTTAAATCGTGAATATTCCACGAAGGTCTGGTATACCTGCTGCTGGTTTACCTCTATAGCTGTATCAGAAGGTAGGGACAAACAACCTATAATGTTGTTTATGTTGGAGCTCTTACTTGATCCTGTTGGATAATTGCTCTTCTCTCCTGATAACAGTATTTGATGACCAAATGTGTTGAGGAGGAAGTGGCTTGTTGGTCACAGAGGCCTGTCAAGATGCTTTTCATTTTGTTTTCCATAACAGAGACCTTCTGTGTGCCTGAGAGAACAATCGACACCACTTTAGCCCCGACTACCAGTTGTGAATGCAACAAGGAATGTTGGTGTCACTTACTTTCAGTAACAGTTGCATCTCATCATCCGTGGAGCATTTATGATGCGCAGCTAAAACATTCATCTGGATGGAGATTGTTTTTGTTACACTAAAACAGCATTGTAAAACGAAACTGTGTTAGTGTGGATGCAGCCTCAGCCTGTAGAAAAGGTTACATAATGTCCTATATAGCTCTCCCCCTATAAGGGAGCTTTATCAAGTCGGACAAAATAACCCTGAGGATATCCTCAGGGTTATCTGAGTCTGTTCTTGAAGGCTACACATTTTTAACAGATTTTTAACAGAACCCTGTAAAATTGGAGAAGTGAAGTTTCAATGATGTGGGTGTTTACCAGCCAGGGATAGTCTGAAAAATGCTTTTGGTTGCATTATGGAAAATGAAGAATTTAGCATTTGTGGAGATTGATCCATACTAGGGACTACAAGTCACAAGTCAGTCCCTTTAATGACCTACTTTCTTTAAATCGTCTGTACAACTTTAAAGAAATGCAACATTAAATTATTGAATGAGTTCATAATTTTAGTACTGAAACTGGATTATACACAGTTTCAGTGCAGCTTAGTTTTGTTAATGACGTGGAAGTGGATTCTGTATCCACTACCTGGATACCACTAGTAACTGTTTTTTTATCATTGCTAAATTTATACGTTAAGGTGAGATGATTGCATGGTTGATCTCCAGCCTCTCTTTCTGTCTCTTTAGTTTAATTAAAGGAACACTCATCCCTCCACACCACACACACACACACCACACACACACACACACACACACACACACACACACACACACACACACACACACACACACACACACACACACACACACACACACACACACACACACACACACACACAACACACACAACACACACACACACACACACAGAGAGAGAGACAGACCCCCACCCCCAAAGGCCCATTAAAGGCAGCATTGTTTCTCAGGGGTCAGCCTGGGTTTCATTCCAAACTTTAACGTAAACCAGCAAGTTGAGCATTTGAAGCCCCAGTCAGTGGCAAAGACAAACAGCGCTCTTGTTTCCTTCCCACTGCTCCTGTATGTCCTAGCCCATGCTAACTGTGAGCGAGCTGACTGGGTGAGATATGCTTTTTACAAGGAATGACTATTTCATCTCACACACTTTTCTATGCTCTACTGAGTAAAGGTGCCCGATTAAATATTGCCCAGGTTTCACTATCTCTTTGACCCCCTCTGAGCAGCATCACACTGAGAACAGGGATGTATCGTGGCCAAATCTCCCTATTGTCCACACCCTATGCACACAAAGGCTGATGTATAGTGTAAAGCAGCCCTTTGAGTGGCTGACAGAGCAACAAGGCCTGCTGCTGAAGGGGTTTTCTCTTCAGGTTTTGTCTCGGGCTTTCCATCACAATCGTGCCCAGCTGAGACAGGGAGCGGGGGATGGAGGAATGTGCTGTACTTTTCCGCTGCTGGCACCCACCATGTCTGATTCTTTCTCCTTCCCCCTTTTCAACTCCTCATCTCTTCTCTGAAACTTATCTCTCCTACCTGGGGGTGAAGAAGGGAAGCATTTCTCTTACTATGACTGGTATGTACAAAGCGTTTGAAGACCCTCTGGGACTGAGATCCAGCATTCCCAGCAGCCCACACTGTGATGCTAATCTTTTAAGTAACATGCATGCAGTTGTAGATTGGGCTCAACCACGAGACAAAGGTAACCTGTTGATGTTGTGCTCTTGATAATATACACCCAGGCTTAGAGGCTAAAACATTAGCATTGACTAATACCACACCAAGGATAGGATACATTTTAATGTTATGCTAATAACAGTGATGGTACTTTGTTAAATAATATGGGAAAAGACCTTGACTGTAGGAGTCGGCCTCACCGTCTGAGCTTTGTTTGCATCTGAAAAGATCATTTAAATGTTGGTTTTTATTCAGTGTAAATTTTAAATAAGAGTTAATATGCACAGAGGGAGAAGAGCTTTCTTACAATTGGACTGAATCCATACGTTTTATTTTAATTTGTGTTCTTGTTAAGTGATCTATCCTTACACTCACAGTTTGCACTAATAGTATAGCGCTGGCTATCATTAGATTTTTTTTGTATACATACGAGTGATACCTGAATTTTCATTAAAGTTACCCTACATTGATTAGTACACGACAACATTTAACTTGTTTTTATAAAGAAATGTTGTCGTGTTGAACATCCGTTGACAGTTTGTTGTTTTCTCCAAAGGGAGAAGGATGGTTATAAAAGTTACCAAATCTGTGTATCTATTTTTTACTATATTTTTACTATTTTGAGTTGGTATGTTTTAGTTTAATAGCAGCAAAAACGTCATCATGTACAATTGGGCATTTTTCTATTCTATGGATTGGTGTATTAAACCAGATAAACTATAGTGGAGGATTAAAACATGCTTAGTAAACCATGTTCACTTTGACAACATTTTTACTTTTAATAAAGTTTGCTTGTTATTGTTATTTATTTTGTGCTATCGTTTTAGTGTAACATGTTTTTTACACAAACATAAATAAAGAGTTAAAGCTGTGTGGAAATGAGGCTTGTCAGACATCTCTGTTTAAGCCTGTGTCCTGTTTCTTTCATTGCCTTTTTCGAACATTAAACCTCTGCTTAAAAGACAGCAGGAACTGGTTTTGGCCCTGAGCTCCTCTTTAATGTCAGGCTTAAACAGCCAGCATGTGCTGATATGAACCATGTGAGTCTTACAGCCCATGCTTTTTGATACAGAGTCATATTAAAGTGCTGTTAATGAATGTTGAGTCTCCACTGTATTAGCAGGCACAGGAGACTTCCCACAGACCACCAGAGTCAGCAGCATGAAACTCCCACTGACATTTCCCAAGCATGAAAGACTGAAACACTGTCAAACGTACCGATTGTTCAATTGTTAACATCTACTATAAAAAATTAACACTAAGAAAAAAACATACGATTGTTAAGCAGCAGATTATTTAAATCCTGTGTGTGTGTGTGTGTTTGTGTTGGTCCTGGGGGGAAGGGTGCAAGGGCAGTTGTAATAACACACCCTTGTAAGACAAAGATAGGCAACATGATGGACTCGATGGTTTGGTTTGACAATGCTGGAGAAATGGGTTTATGTTTCAGTCAAATTAGAAAAAAGGAGCATGCACGGAATGAGCAGCCTCTGTTATTGGCTATTTATAGACGAGCATTACAGAGTCACAGGAGTCCCTGACCTCCCCCACTGTTACTATTGATCTTCACACAGCTTCTGCCCCTGCTTAAACATCCACATAAACAACCTCATGCTCCTTTTCTGTTGATCTCTGGTGCTTTGTCTTCTTCGCCTCCCTAATTTAGCTTAGCTGAGGACACCCTCTCTACATTACAGAAAAAATACAATATCAAAACAATGTGTCCTCCTGCAGATGCAATGTAATGGCTTCAGTTATATCAACAGAAGTAAGGAGTTAAACCTCCCTTAGCTGGAGCAAAACCAATATGGCTGCTGGCAGGGGGATTAACATGAGGGGGATGGGACCGAATACAGTATCATGGTTCCTCCACATGCTTTACTAAAGTCCTTGGAGAAAAACAGGGAACGAAGGAACAACCAGAAGTAATTTTCCTGTCTTTAACGTCCCCAAGCGCCGATGAGCAAGTTACATCAAAAATCATTTGATACAAACACATTGAGTTAAGCACTTATCAAAGAACATGCAGCAGTAATGAACAGTCCATGACACTTTGGTGATTCACTTTGCTTTGCCATGTGGAATATATCTTAAGAGTGAGAAAGGATCACATTCCAAATTCCTGCAATACATGGGGAAGGAGGGGGGGGGGGGGGGGGGGGGGGGGGGGGGGGGGGGGGGGGGGGGGGGGGGGGGGGGGGGGGGGGGGGGGGGGGGGGGGGGGGGGAGATTTGGAGGCTTGGTGGGTGGGTGGGTGCTCCCAGAGGGATGTAGTGTGAAACTGCCAAAAGAAGGTTATTTTACTCCAGCACTTAAGATAATTCATCTAGCCAAATGAAGCAACAACAAACGACAACTAAAAGCAATTTGGGGAGAGCATTGTCAGCTGAGTCAAGGAAAGATCACCCACATCTGAAAAGTGCTTAGTATGAAGAACTACACCATCATTCAAAACAGGCTCTAGTGAAAAATCCAGGAAGAGCCAAATAAAAGGAGCAGAAAATGTAACCATATGTAAAACTCAGTTTTATAATATCAACACTGCTGCCTGCAACCTAACCCACAGCCACATACCAAAGATGAATACATATGGAGGCACACCGTGCAATTCACTACTGCATCGAGATAAGTGATAACACGAACAACAACAAAAGCACTTGAGGGCATCAATCACAGGGAGCACTGTGAAAAGCTGGAACATTGTTCATTAAGTCCTGTCTTGAAAATCATTAACCAGTCTCATGTAAAGGACTAATCCCATCAAATGTTGCACACAAGAGCAATGTAGCACCAGTTTATAAGGTGCAGCAGCTGCGATGTTAATAACATTACATCTGGAACTAGTTCGGAACTAATTGTGTTCTTTTTCAAAATATTGAAAATGTAATAAAAAAAAAATCATTAATATATATTATTATTATTTACTAATACAAATTCTGGGCAGTGTAATTAGTGTTTCTCAAATACTCCTGCAGAGTCTGCTTTGGTCTGAGATGATTTGATTAAAACATACAATCTACTAAAGAGACACACAAACCGGTTACATATATATATTGATGTGATATATATATTATATCACCATAAACCATTTAAAAACTGCTTTAATCACACACATCTCTCTCTCCCACTCAAACATATTAATGTTTAGTTCAACAGAATGCAGTAGTCTCCTGCTGGTCTTCCTTACCTTCCCATGTATCCATTTCATGCTTCTCCCAATCTGCCTTGGCCCCATTCAAGCATGGACTCAGCTAAAGAAAGGCTACCGGGCCTGGTCGCCTCATCACTCTTTTCTTTTTCTGCCTTTCTCTCTGTCCTCTCTCTCCCTGCAACCTATTTCATCGACAGCCTGCCCCTCTCTGACCACAGGCACAGCCCAGCAATACCACTGGTCACTTTACTGCCTGGTCACGTGACAGAGTTCAAGCCCCGGGGTCACAGCTTGGCTTGAGGTCCAATGACAGCTAGGGGTTATCTGAGTGGAACTGATAGTCCTATTTTCGCTGCCGTTCAACAATACAACAAACCACCACCCCCTCCCTGGCTCTCACCAAAATTAGTGTCCCCTCCCCTCAGTCATGCCTGTGGCACTTCTGAAGAGGACTAAAGTGGATCTCCAAGCATAAACACAGGTTCAAGCTGACAAAACACACAGACATTAACTAATTGAAGCACTTAGTGAAGCAGAGAAAAGGGTTAAAGCTAAAGTTTCACAGCTTGCTTGGTTACAAACTGAGCGGAGTGGAAAGTCCAAGAGGCTGAGAGCCAACAAGATGGAGCCACTTTCTGTTCCTGGACATTTCTCCAAATGAAAAAAAATGCTGCATCTCCATTTGAAGTTGGGAGTCAGGAATTCAGAGCTGTAGCTAAAGGACAATATTTAATTCCCCACAATATATAACACTGTGGAGGGGAGCTCATGTAACATCAAGGGTATATGCCAACATCTGTGTCAGTTGCCAATAGTAAGGTCAGCGTTACATTTGAATTTTGTACTTGGTTTCTCTCTAATCTTTTAACCACCATGATGTTTCAGGTCGGGTAATGCTGTTAGCCAAATGCAGTGGCAGGAGTGTAAACAGTGTAGTGCAAAGTATAGACTTGTTTTATTTACGTCAGAAGGCAAACTAAATTTAACCGAACATTCACTTGGGAGGCCTTGTGGTCATCCCATTTAACCACGTTACCCATGTCTAAACATGCACAAATATCACCATTGTAGTAATGAACAACTTTGGTTTTTAGACTGTGGTTCAAATAGAATAAGACTTGAAATTGTTTTCAGTGCTTTTAGAAAAAATGAATAATGAATATGATAAGTGATTGGAAACTCAAGCTCTATGAAACTCATAGAAACTACAACAAGTACTGAAAGATAGCGTCAAACGTCCATGTTGATACTGTAGTTGACTCATTCTTTGATTTGATACTTCCTGGGTTAAATCTAGAGTTTGTATTTTCTACTTGGACAAATTTCTCGTGCAGTTGCTTGTGTTTATACATTTAACATTTAAGAATATTGGCCTCTTCCAGTGAATCATTTTTATATTCCTCTGGGTAAGGTAACAAGACAAAGTTTTGCACTGAAACTCAGGTAACATATTGGTGGGGGAACACTGATACGAACCGAGCTCATAGCTTGCACCTTTGACTTGAACGACCATCCCAAATTCACCTGGCAGTCAAGCTAAATTTCAAATTTTGTGGCAAATGTGCTTGTAAGTATGATTTAAGGCCTTCTCTTGGTGCCATGGTAACCAGCCTTAAACCAGTGAGAGCTAGAGGTATCTTACCATCCAGTGGGTTCTCTTCCTTCATCCCCTCCAGTGGCCTGGCTAGGGGACCATAGTGAGAAGCATCCAGTGTATCACACCCTAAACTCTGCTGGCTAACCTGATGCTCTGTGTCCACCAGCCTCCTCTCTACCCGCACCAAACTTTACACTACAGTGGACAAGCCTGTCCTGATCCTCCAGCCAGTCCCCCAGCCCACCCTCTCCACAGCCCCACCCTACCAATACCTCCTGTTCACTCTCACAGCAGCAGCACCCCGCCCCCGTGCCCAACCCCCCATGTGAATGCTAATGACCTGGCCACACTAAGTCACATATAAGAAGCTTTTCACATTCAAACACACCACAGAAGGATAGATCATATGATTGCATACAGGCAGAGGGAGAACTGAGACATGCCACTGAGCCTGGGAGGATTCACAGCAACTGAGCTGACCTGACCAAGCAGGTTGGTGAGCAGGCAGAAACATGTGGAACCTGTTGGTATGATCAAAGATGGGCTTACCATAAGAGTCTGACACTATATGTCACTGTGTCGAAGGCTGGGCTTATAAGGAATTGACAAAGGTGTTATATCTGGACAGGTCTTTCAAGCAGATTTGAACATTAATATTTTTTACAGTCCACTTTGAGTTAAGGGGTGGAGAATTTGAGAAAGTGAACTGACCTAAAGCTACTTTACATGCAGATGTAATACAATTACTTTTTATAGTTTAACCAGCCTTTAATGTACCATTACCAGTGGCATATGTCACCCTTGACCTTAGCACCTTTCCTCCCATGAGCCGAAGATGAACAGCATAATCAGCCATGTTGCCTTTAACCTTGAAGGCAGATGGAGCCCAGACAGGGTTGAGGCTCTGCTGGTTATCTGCCGTCATGTGGCAAGGGGTGCTACCTAAGAGTAGACCTGAGGTGCAGACCCTTACTATGCTACACTGATACTTCACATCTTCACCTTCTCTTGTTTAACCTGTGAAAAGCACACCTACAACATACATGTGAAAAAGAAACTGCCACGCAGACATATCTGGGTGACCACTATGTCCACTTGCCTACATTAAGAGAAACATAATTGTGACTTAAAGGATTATGAAAAACCCATATCAGCTCCACCAGGGAGGTTATGGTTTTGCCCCTGACTGTTTGTTTGGAAAAACTACTGTGTGGATTTCCACGAAACTTGGTGAAAGGATGAGACACGGGGCAAGAGTTTTTTTTTTTTTCACTTTCTATAAGCTGTAAAATAGGGTGGTTTTCTTTTTACACAAATTTCTGTGAATGCTGATGAAAAGACAACAGGCATATTAATGGGACTGATATGAGTGTGTGCAATGTAGTGCAGATCCAAATAAAAATAAAGATTTCAATGTGGTTTCATAAGGGGAGTGTTGGGCCTTGGCAGGGGTGTGTGCTCTATTGAATGCCATTCTTGTTTTACATATAAATGGACATTTAAACTAAAGAAGGTGGACCTCAACACTATTTGGTAGCAACTGAAATGTCAATACCACAGAGTATCAAATATATTCTCTGTTGAATCCCTCAGTTGTTTTATTTTCCCTTCTATTTGTTTGGGGGGAAAAAACGCCCCAACATAAATTATTTCTTTAATTTAAAATATTTTAATCTGAATAAAGTCATTGTGTGGTTGCTTATGTTTTTAACATATGAGAACTTCGGCTTCAGTGGCACAGTACAGCCGCTTCTGCAATATGTTGGCTGAATAATAACAAACCGCAGAAACTCCCATGTACAGATACAAAATATGTGTTTGTTGTCCTTAAGAAAGCAAGTTTTTTTGTAATTGTGAATTATCCCATTAACCATTAATCTTTGTCACAATTCTCTAAGGCTGCATCCATACAGCGACGTTTTCAAACCAGAACTAACTCTGTCCACACAAAAGTTTTGGCTACACATGTAAGCAGTAGTATCAATGTAAATTGCTGAATATAACTGCACAACAGCTGTTAGCAAAGACAACAGGATCAGCAAAGCTTGTAACTGATTATCCATGCACGTTCTACACTGGTAGCTTAGGCTACAATGCTGTTGTTTTCCCCCAGAAGGGTGTCATGCGATCAGCCCCAATCAGCAAGCAGTTGTGAGTGTCCACATCATTATTTCCAAACATCTCCATTTCTGCCTGTCTAGACTAAAACACTGCCCTGGAGTTTTCAAACTAAAACAGGGCCAGTAGCATTTCCAAACTTCTCTGTTTTAGTGGCTCTAAAACTCTGAAGTGTAGTAGTGTGGAGGTGGCCTAATAACCAAATGTAAGTTGTAAAAAACAAAGGGTTATTTAGCTATATACAAAATGTTTTGTGCACGTTTTTAAAGGATACTGGCTGAAATATTTATTGAAGACTTGATATTGGCTTCAGCCTCAGAGGTCCAGTACGGGTCAGGATTTGATTAGAGTAATTCCTCTGTAACTAACAAGAGACAGAAATGTTTCCTGTAAATGACAGAAAAACTCTCGGCCTGGACAAACACAAATGAGGTTTGAAATGTCAAACTTCACAGAGAATTTGTAATTTGCCCCTGACAAACTCCTGATGTTGTCTCAGACAAGAGACGTGTTTTGAGGTGAAAATGTGTTTTATATCAGCAGCCTGACAGACATTCCTGATGTTTGCTCTGGTCGACTTCCCCACTCCTGAAACTCCTGCAAAGCCCATTCAAACAAAACTAAATTGTTAGCTGGAATATGAAGTTGATTCAATGTCAGCTCCAATGTGCTGTTTGGTGCCTTGTTTTCTGCATTTGCCTAAACATTTAGTAACAAAGGGCATTTCTTTTGTTTGCGCTCCCCTCCCCCCTCTACACACAGTCACAAATCTCTCCACTGTTCACACAAAGAACTTCAACAGGCCACAGGTCACACTGCTTGTGTTCTGCTCTAAACATACATACATCCTGATCCAGAGCAAGTACACAGTATTAATCTTTTTCCTGACGGATCACAAGCACGTCAGACCTTCAGCATTCCTCAGCAGATGAATATACAGAATATACTTTATGTAACAAACAGTGATAGGTTGAAATCTCCCAATGTTTTGTAGATACTGACCTTTTATTAAAATACTGAGAATTATAGGAATGCAAGGCATCCAGCTCTAACATACTTGCTTATCTTTTCCTTCCGGTTCTTTGGGGTGTCGGCAGTATGTAGGCAAAATCTGAAATCAACACCCCCCCCGAAGGCAAGACCTGGCCTCCTAGGATTTCACTTAATAGAAAAGTTTCTCTCAATGGCAAATTCTATAGATGAACAAATAGTTGTCCACAACTAGTTTTTCTCTGTCAAAGCAATTAAATGTTTCTTCCTGATAAAAAAGACAAGTGTGTGATTTTCTGAGTCTTCATAACAATCACCTTTTACAAATTAAAAATCGGGTATTAACAATAAGAGGACAAAGAAATCGTTTCATTCATTCAGGCCTCGTGCAGAGGTGCAAAATCGAGAATTTCAATAATAAAATGTGTTGTCATTTAATTGTGAGTGGTGAGAGTGATGTGTTGCTGAGCACAATGGTTGGTCGATGATGTATTTGCGAGTGTAACGCAGGTCTCCCTCAACCAAGGTTGGTGAAATAATCTATAATCAAATGACAATGAAAAATTCGAGAAAACATTTGCATTTGATCACCTGCTACCTGGACATGTTTTGTATTTATAACTCATACGTGATTATCAATTATCAATATAATTACAAAGTTTCCACACATCCATACATGGACTGATTGATTCAGTGATTCAGCACCTGAGGGTAGGGGCCCCATAGGGGTCCCAAGATAAACCTGCAGGGTCAAATGATAGAGAGATAAAACCAAAATAATTGTGTCTTATTCCTGTTCATCTTTACTTTTACCTTTACTGAGGCTGCTGAAAATTCTTCCAATGAAAAAAATCAAGAATAACTCAAGTCAAAACTATGGCCGTAACCTGAGACAAGAGGGCAAAAGTAAAAGTTGATTTGTTTTAGGGGGCCACAAGCCAAGAATATTGAGAGCCACTGGAGTAATTGGCTTGATTTTTTTTTTTTATATGATTCATTGTCACAGCATGTTATCAGTTGTAGCGTCAGTGAATATATCCTGACTCCACGACAGTCTCGTGTTTGGTTGGTGTCTGACTGCTGTGCTGTCAGGGCCCTTTGGGACGAGTCACCTCTGAGGCTGCCGCTCTGTTTGTTCGAGGTGATTGCGGCTGTACGGGAGCTGACCTCAGGGTTTTGGTTTATGTCCAATCCTGAAGATTAGATTTACAATGATCCATGTTACATTCCCCAGATGCATTTGCTTTCTGGAGCCCTGATGACCAGCGGATCAATGCAATTGTTCTCTGCCTGAACTTCCAAAGGGCAAATAAAACTGGGGTGACCTGGCCAACATCTTGGATTTAATTACCACTAAAAACAGTCACTCAAAAGCCAGTCTCAATAGTTATTCATCATGCTTTTAATTGATCCCAATTATTGATATATTCTGGTATTCCAGTCTGATAAATACAAGACTTTGGTGTTAAAGTCTGCAACATTGCATCTATCTTGGAAATAGTTTCTTCTCAACAATGACACATGATGATAAAAGGAGTAAAGTACACCACATACTGTGCTGAGTATTGGTTGTTGTAGAACTTTTATACAATCAAGCAGTAGATTTCAAATTGATAAGACATTATATTGTAACTCCCAGTGAATTCCTGTTTGCTGAATGGAAAGGGTTTTTCTTGACAGGACTGGATTAACCTGATACAGGACTCCAGGGCAAAACTTTGCTGTTGGGCCCCTGCTGCCCACATTACATCACCTGCTTTGTTCTGTGCATTATGTTCATGTTCTTTCACCTCCGTGTTCCAGAGAAGGGAATAGTTCACTTTTTTGCTGAGGGAAATATAAGTAGGTGAAAACCTATCTCTTGTAATTTAAGTAAACTAGTGCAGTGCCTGATCTAAACCTGCCTGTTGAGCTGTTCTCTTGACCTTTGTAAATGCTATTTGTGAGTCCTCCTCAAACAGTTCCACAATACACTGTGACTTTGTATTGTGTACAGTCTACAGTGCTGAGTGAAGGTAGAAAATAAAGTCAGTGTGTGGTGTGTATATAAGTTTGAATGAATTACTTAACTGCTGGGTTTTTTTCTTCATACATTCGATGTCAGCTTTTTCAGAGGTCTTGTAAGTAACGAACACGATCTTCAACTTTTCAAACATTGTGCCTTTACTTTAAACACAAATTGTGAAACATGAAGTGATTCAGTGAATGGTGTTGCCATGACGGAGATCAGTGCCTGGGCTGTGGGCCTGTCTCAGTCTGATATGGTGAAACAAAATAATGAAATTATAAAAAAAAATATCTGGGGGCAATTTTGACCCAGGGTTTGAACCATTACCGATCTGATGACACTTTCAACATGTGCATGTGTGAAAGGCAAACTATGGGGAAACTGTAAACAATTCTCCTGATTTTAACCATAGATCACGTCAGAAAACAGCTTAAGATGCAACTGGGTCTGCGGACTGAAGGCACACCACCCCCACTCCCCAAACTCGGCACTGCACTTTCGGCACTGTATTCCAAGAATACACATGTGAAGTGTGAAGTCGATCAGATGGACGGTTTGCGAGATATAAGTTCCACATACAGACAGACTTAGAATTTTATATAATTAAATATGAAGCATTCACAATGAATTTGGGTGCTGCATTTGTTGAGCTGAATGGTTTAAGTGCTATCAGGATGTTTCCCCATGCCTGCCATCTTTCTACGAAACTAAATCATCGACAGACACTAACTCCATTACTTTGATATGGCGCTGTACCTTTGACACAGTGCACATGGCAAACTATAATATACATTACAGATTAGTGGTCCAGAAATCAACCAGCTGGAACTTTGGTCTTCCAACTGTCGTGAGTCACTGGAACATCTGTCCATACCACTTATCTCTCTAGGAGGGCTGGGGCCAACATTGGGGGGGAAGCTGGGTAAAACCACAAACGAAGACCAACAAACATTCCTGCTCACATTCAAACCTACGAGTAATGTAGATTCTCTAATCACCTGCACGTCTTTGGACTGTAGGAGCAGGTCCAAATATCCAGAGGAAACCAATATGAGTTAGCTCAACAGGGAAAGGGCCTGGCCGACTGGCATGTTGCAGAACCAAGACAAACAAGTCAAGTCAAACGTCTGCTGTAAAAAGACCTAAATCACTGACATTGTTTCCACAAAGCAAATATTACGAAAATATTCCCCCCCACTTCCACCTTCACTCTCACATCTCACCACTCGTACCCCTCTTCTATCAACATGGAACAGGTCCCTTTCCGGTTCACTTCGAACTGTTTGGAGCATTCCAACCAAATTTGGCTCGAAACCCGAAAAGTCAGTTCCCAGCTGGAACCAAATAATACCTGCGATGACATCACTGGCCATCTTATATTCTACTGGTTGCAAAGAGAGGACGAAGAAAGCAACAATAAAAAGGCAAGTGGAAAATTGTGGGACCACTGAACCCAGTATCCTTTAGAACACTAGCAGGTAATCACTGTCATCCACCATCTGGGTATACTATTTACTCCCATTGCACATAACACAACAGCATCGAGGACCCAAGAATCCTGTACCGAACCCGATGAAGAAGCTGAGTTCATTTGGTGCCATAGAGGTATCTGTGGTGTTAATTGTATTCCAGTCACTCTGGCGTAAAGTGTTATAATTTCCTTTTTTAATGCGCACTTTCCCTTAACCTGCCTCATCCACTGTTACGGACACATCTCCCAGAATTCCTTTCACCCACGACCACAACACACATCTTGTTACTCTATTGCACTTTGAGGAGAATCAAAACATGTTTTTGAGTGGATATAGCCTGTGGCTCACCTACAGAGGGTTTCTGCATAACTGCTGTACTAAATAGCTGCTAAAAAGTTCTTGGTATGCGAAGGACAAAACCCTGACTGACACTTCATGATGTCAAAATCTATTGCAGCAGCAGAAAATATCCAACATCAGGTTATGATTTTATCCAGTTATTGGAGCAAAGGTTGTATGCGTCCCCATCTCTGCCTACACATCACTCATTCAGTTGTCCTTTATATTCCTGCCTTGACTAAATTACCTCCTCTCTCTGCTTCATCTGCAAAAATCCCATCATCATCATTTTTTCAGTGAAAATTAAGTCAGAAACTGTCCATTACCTCTGAAGTCTTGCCTTATCGCTTTCACAAAATGGTTCTTTTTTGTGTATTTTTCAGTACTACATGGTGTCTGTGAATGAATCATCTATATGGTGAATTTATCTTTTTGGCTACAAAAGAAATTAAGATCAAATGTCCTCACAGCCAAAATTGAAGACATTGATCTCTATATTTTATTATTTACAGAAATAAATTAATTGTGGAAGTGACCTGACTCAAATCAGACAATGAGGCAGTGACGAAGGTGGGTCAACATAAGGTGAGGTCAAAGGTGAAACCCTGCATCTGACACAAGACTAAGGACAAGAAGAGGGACGTCCCCTGCCGAACTGTTTTTACAAAGAGTTTTAACCACAGTGTTTCAGAACTACAACTGCTACATACTGTTTGACCAAATGGCGTCCTTATGAACAAAATGCATACCAGCTCTGAAAACAGTGCTGGAGCTGAATGATTCTGTCAGCTCTTACAATCCTGTGAGAATAAAACAAAATATATTACACAACATAAAAGCTGCACTGTATTCATTACAAGTATACAAATGCACATTTATCATTCGTTTCATTATAACAAATATATAAGATAGAAATAGGAAAATGTAAAACAGATGAAGATTATCCAGCGGAGACCAGAGGAAAAATTCAGATGGATCCTTATCGAGATCATCCCTCCATTTCACCCAAACCCACAATCATTGTGTATGTCTTACTTAATAATCCACAATTACTTTGTGTTAAATCAACGTGCAAAACATTGCAAATAGGAATATGCATCATGTAAGGACAATACTTTCATTCTTAAAAGTTGATTTGAATTCTTCTGTGAGAAGAAGATAATACAGTGACTGACACACATTGAACCTGGAGGGAGTCTGATGAATCAAGTCTCAGCTAAGTAATGTTCACATTTGAGATGTGCAGTATAAATATCAACTGGTGGTGTTTTTTTTTAAAGGAGAATAATGTAGTGTATTTTGAAATTTAATGTCATAGAAATATCACGAGTCATGACTGATGAAATCTGTGTGCAGCTAAAAACAATTGTGTAACTAACACCTTAAAGTCCAGATATTCATCTCTGAGAATACGTTTACCTCAGTATTTAGTACAAAATATTATCACCTCAGCCTTAGGGTGGTTAAAAAGTGCAAAACCTAGAGAAGAGATAAGCGTTTTGACAGCTTTCACATCTTTGAACTATTATTCATGGTTTTACATATTCCTTTCTGTCAGGAGTGCAGCATCCATCACATCATCAAAAGGTGGTGGTGGTGATAACAAACCTCCCCACCAGAGGGCAGTATCACACAAACACAGAGCCCCTGTGAGCGCTCTGTCAGCAGACAAAGAGCCTGATAAGTCATCAGCATGAGCTGGCTTGTTCCCTCACAAATACAGGCAAACTGATCAAAGTGGAGCCGTGTGTGACCTGAAAGGCAGCAGAGCAGCCATTATAATCTATAGATGTGGGCCAGCAGCTTTAATAATGGAGGGTGCTGAGGGGGCTGACTCCTAATCGTCTTATCTGCTGCCAAACAACCAACACCACCTTTGATGTTGTTGGGTTTCTATTAGCAAAAGCGGTTTGTCTTCCAGCGGTGGCCGGCTATTCTGGATCAAACAGACCCTGTTCCAGCTCTAGAAAGTGTGGGCATCGTTAATAAACATCACACATTCACGTTTAGCACATTTCATGTGTGTTTTGTAAGTGAGAAAAAAACTAGTTTTGTATATCCAGTAATCTGCCAAGTATTTAAAAATGTACCATTTATTCAAAAAGGAGGTCGAGACTCTTAACACAGATCAAATACATGCAGGCAAACGCACGCACAGCACTGCAACGAGGTCTTAGAGTTCACAGTGGAGACCCCACCCCAAGCCTGACACAAAGTATCTCCACGCAGCAGCTGACAGAGGTGTGTCTGTGCTGCCACCAGGGATGTCTCCTCTGTCTCATTCCAATTGAAGGGGAGCAGTTATTGATTAGTGTTAGTTGTACTGCTTGAGCTAATGAGCCCGGCCATGGTAAAAAAGACATTGTTTGACATTTTTTCTTGAGAAAGCTGAGATTATTAACTACTGCTGGTAAATAACAGTGTTCATCTATTTAAGGAAAGACAACATGTAACCACTATATATATATGCACACAGATTGCATCAGTCATGACTCATGATATTTCAATGACATTCATTTTCAAAATCCAACACTAAATTATTCTCCTATTTAAAAAAAACATCTACCATTTGATATTCATACTTCACATCTCAAATGTAAACATTAGTTAGCTGAGACCTGATTCATCAGGTTCCCTCCAGCTTATTACATTAGCTTGAGGCCCCATCTCACAGAAGAATTCAAACCAAAATCAACACATGTAATTTTGGATTAATACACATAAAAAATACACAATTTACTTTGGGTGTGAGAGAAATGGAGGGGTGACCTTGATTCATCGCCGCAGCTGGACAATCTTCCTCTGATTTTAGACGTACTTATATTATCTTAAATGTTGTTCATCCGTTAAAAATGTTCCTATGTCGTTCTTATGCATCTGTTATAATGAAACAAATAATAAATGTGCCTTTGTATAATTGTAATGAATACAAAGGTAGAGTTAAATATTGTATACATATACATATATATATATACATACATTTAGATATGTTTATATCAAAATGTCTTGTATTATTTCATTTCTTGATCTACATACAAATTCTGTATATGATTTATAAATGTGCACATTTCCATTTGTGTGTGTAATAAAGTCAGCAAGCCATGTAGCTACAATTGGACATAAACCTTGCATCTCAGTGCTTTTAAAGAAGAGAGAACAAGACGTAGCATCTCTGTGTCTCTGCCGTGTCGGTAATGACGGGTTAGGCTGGCACAAGGGCGTCTGCTACGCCTCCTTCAAAAGAGCTGCTGCTGAAGCCCGAGTGGGACTGGAGCCTGTCAAATTACAGTGGGATCCCACCTCACTTCCCACTCCCTCTGTCTGTCTGCCGCCTGTCTCTGCGCTGCCACTCCTCCTTTTCCTATCTTTTGTCTCTCTGTCAGTACGTCATCAGTGCAACTCATTTTACGATTCTGAGACACACAATGCAGAAATGTTCAACATTGGCCGGCCATGCCCGTGCTCCCTTAAATCTTGGAAAGATTGGATCGAAGTTTGTGTATGTGTGTGTGTGTGAGAGAGAAAGAGAGAGAGAGAGAGAGAGAGAGAGAGAGAGAGAGAGAGAGAGAGAGAGATGCTTTGCGAGCATTTCTGGAATTCCGTCAAAGGCACATTTTCTGTCTGGCAGCCGTGACTGAGTCTGTCCCACACCATGTGAAACACACCGGAGACATTGGATGTGCCGCACACTGAGAAGTGTTTGGTAGAATATCAAAGACTAAGAGATTGCGAATCTTAACCTCAGACTCAGAGGTCAAACCTCATCTGTATGTTTTCACTATTTTTTATATCAATATTTTGACTTTTAATATGTCGCAAAATAAAAAGCGAGGGCTCTCAGAGGCCATTTTCTACAGCGCGTAACAATAGAGGTCCCTCCAGTATCGCCTCTTCAGCCCTTCCCTCCCATATTCCTCATCCCTGCTTTGTCCATATCTAGCTCATCCCCTATTTCTCTCTTATCCAACACCACGCCATCTACACCCACCCCCATCCCCTCTCCATCCTACTCTATCTCTTAACACCCCCCCACCTTCTCTCTCCTCCTTTTCTGTCCAGCCCTCCTCTTCTTGCTCCAGAACTGTCAGATGGCATTAGCTCCTTTCACGCCCATGGCCTGTAGGAATAACAGCCGTGAACCTCGCCGAACAGCGCCATTCTCCTGCTCCAGTTAGCTCTCCACTCAGCACAGGCTGTTGCGCAAATACCAATGTTATTCACGTTGTGCCCCTTTACTTACACAACATGCCCCATTAAAGGGCAAAGCTAGGCAGACGCAAATCTCAGCAGAGAAGGTCATGGTGTGGAGAGAAGATGCGTATGTGTTGTATAACACGGTCACGCTCACTCATAATTATTAGCTCGTCCCCCTGACTCAAGGATCGACCCACAGCTTTGCTAAGATCTGGCTCACGTGGATCAAAAACGGATCCACTTCTTATCTGCTTATGGAGCTGCAGGCCTGAAATTTTGTTAAATATATCAGGTTCAGCTTATTTCCCATGAAGTTTCAGCTGCAGGGCAAGTTGTGGCTGGTATTAAAAGCCCACTGTGACCAATAAGCTGTAAATTGTGCAGAAGTTTTTATTGTGCTGAGAAACAGGGTAAAATGATTCTGATACGGCACGCAACATGTAACAGATGCGTCGTACAAGCTGACACTGCCTGTCCGGCAGTTCATGTAGTCCACTCCAAAAAGACTTCTTACAGTATCTTGTATTTTCAACATCTACCTGGTATTTAAAACAGCTGTCTGATAGATTTAATGGTGTTCAAGGTTACTGCCATCGGGCAGAACACCACCAAGCAGAAGAGCCAGACTGAGCCAGGCCAGGCCAGGCCAGGCGAGCATCCCCTGGGGTAAAAAACTGAACACCTGAAACTAATCGAACTCAGTTAGAGGTGAGATTTCCATTTGTAGCTGTTGTTGCTGTGTCTGCATTGATTATCTGTGAATGCTATCTTATAGTTCTGGGGCTTTGAAACAGGGAATGGAAAGATTAGGTTTGATAAACATAGTTACTTTTGACTGCAGACCCTTATAAGCCAGTTCAAATAAATGTTAGAGAGCTGTGAACTGTGATTTGAGAGGATTGCAAGTAAGTACACTGTAATAATTGATTAGTATTCTGTCATCCAGATGTCTGAGGGAATGTTTGCATGTGTGAGGCTAGAGGAGCACTGCAAATACATTCTTGAGGGGGTGAGCTGAAACATTATCAGTCTGACAAGTAAGCGCAGATAGATTAATAAAAATATGAGGACAGTGTAATTTCTCATTACTGTGTAGTCGACAAGCCCAGCATGGAAGGAAGGCTTAGAGGCTAATAATCAAAGCAGATTAGCCTGAGCTCTGATAGATACTACGCAAGCCTGCTAATCATCTGAGTGATAACCATGAAGTATCCAATCACAGTCAGAAATGAGCAGCGTGTTTCAACTTATGATGTTGTTGCAATGATCTGAGCATCAACGACCCCTCAAAGTCCCTCTCTGTGCCTTCCATTTGTTTCCTCTTGCCTGTGTCAGAGTAATTCGTCCATGTTAATACAGTATGTGTAAGTCGGTGCATATTAAGTGTGGCAAGGAAGGGTGGGAGGAAACACTGGAGCTTCAGAGCACCGGTGTTACTGTGATCTCCGGCCTGCCTGCCCTGTGATTTGGCCTTGAAATGACAGACCTGCCCCTCATTGGGCTACGGGTGGAGAGCTAATGACATGCTGCGTGGGCTAACATGACTATTAGCCCACTGTGAGCAGCAGGAACTGACAGGAACACAATTCTGTCATTACGCCCTGAGGAGACCTCTAATCAGAGAGGCAGAGACACCAGGAGAGGCCAGTAGCACTGGTTTAGGTTTTGAGACAAAGAGGTAACGGGCTGGCTGTTTTTTGTTGGTTTTCTTATGTGTCAGTAAACATTAGATATATTGCTATATATTGCTGCATAACACATTACTGAGTCAGTTCCCGGACTTTATATGACACGTATTCCCTTGTGCTGCTGTTACAGTGTCAAAAGTTAATGGAAATTCAATGTGGCATTATTCTTTGGTCACAGCTGCTGCTGACGAGTAAAAGTTACATAGTCTCCCTTTAATTGCATAATCTATAAGAGAAACTGTAAAAATGCCCTTCACAATAACAGAAAAGGTGATGTCAATAAAAAGCCAGGAGTCCAAAAAAAAAAAGATGGTGAGTGCTGCACTGGGACAAAAAATTACATCTGTTTTTAGCCATGAACTCAGGACAATGTCTGGTGAAAGGAGTCTGAACTTTCTCCGGAATTTGCCTTTCACATATGAGCAATGAGGCAGGTAGTTCTCTGCTCAGAAGCGCTGACACAAGACCAGGAAAAACAATGAAACCATCATTTTTTTGACATTTTGGCTTGAAAAATCTCCTAAAGAATTAGAATTAGAATAATTGTCGTTCAGTTGGCTTGTTAATTACCTGACTATTTGTTGTTGCTGTAACAAATTGACAGCTCAATTTTACCATTATAAATGCTGAGCCAGCCATCACAAGGCAATGTCTGTTTTGTGACTGGTGTATTGCTGCTCAGTGATACAGACTTTGACATTGTAAATATATATTTTCTGCTGACTTCACTGGTATTTGTGCATTGCCACTTCTTCCAATCCAAATGCTAACTCCTCTTTGCTCGTGAAATGGCGGATTAGACAAAGCTGAAAGTGACCTTCTTAAGATTTGAATAGAGACATTTAATCTACCTGCTCCCCTAAAAGTGCCTGTCCTCTCAACTCTGCTTGCTCCATATCATAATGCCAGTTTATTAAACTGTACTACATTTTATGTCCATATTGGTATGAGCTGTCAATATCTTTGAATTGTCTTCCATCCTATTGTAATTACAGCTAGGACAGTGAAAACAATGCATTTTTTCATTTGATTGAATTAATGCAGTTAACCCCATTTATCTTACACTTCAAGAGAATTAACGCAAACAGAATTATTAGGAAACAGCAATGAGGCAGGTTAGCCTATGAACATTCCTCCCTGCAGTAGGTGCCCACAGTCTTTGTAACTATGTTAATCATACATTCTAATCAGTACAGGCACATACCTACCTGTCTGGGTACTTGGTTGTGCCTGGAATCTGACCTGGAGTTTACTCTAGATCTTTCTGCTCCATTAGGTGCTGGATATTAAAGTATTTCTTTGAACATGTGTTTCCGTAGTTTTGTTTTCATTGTTTTGTTAGAGATCTGCACCGATCTAAAACTGTGACCCACTTATCCATTACTGAACAAATGCCCATTTGAGGATGTCCGTGACTTTCTGTATGCACAACAAAATAATGTGAGATATGTATTTGAAATTCACAATATATTACAATACATTAAAGATGTCATAAATAACAAAAGGTGACAGAGGTCTGCATCGAGTATGATAATAAATGCCTTGGTAGGAAAATAAGCCTGGCAATAAGCATGACAGCTCCACGGAGCAGGGGCTGAATCAGCTGTCTGAACCCTAATGTCACAAAGTGTCAAGAAGACCAACGGAGCTAATGCAAGAGAAGGAGCATGATCTGGAGACCGTGTCACCAGGCAGATAGTGATGCCAAAGGGTGGAACAGAACTACACAACGACAAAAACTATTCAGGGTGCCTGCAAAGGGTAAGCTTTTATACTGAAAATCTAACAGAATGAAAAATAAGAGCAATTTCATTAACATGAGAAAACATAGCTAGGTAAGGAACAGTAATCTGACAAGGTGCCAGTCACAGCAAATATTATCGATGTAGTAGCAGGGGTACATAATATCAGAGTATTCCACTTACCTAGATTACTTTCATTGATTGCATCTGTGAAAACAGAGAACAAAACCCTTATCAATATACATGATCAATCGTGGTGGACTGTGGTGGACACAGGTTCGAGCCTTATTCACTGGTAGTCTATGTGCTACATCGGGACACTGGGCCTGACATGCTGAGGCCTGCACGCTAGGAAGGAACAAATATGCATATGGTGAACCCAGTGCAGTGCTACATGGTGCAGACAAATCACGGCCAAGGTGATTCCAGAACAACAATGCTCTAGAATGAATGGATAAAATTATGATATAACTAGCTGCCTTTTATGGAAAAGGAGCATGTGCAGAAAATACTTCAGTTCTTGTATATTTTATTGTGTCACTATTGTGTCAAGATTTGATTAGTGACATACGATGTATCTATGTATCACACAGCACTTAGTTTACAGTAGCTAAATATTAGTGATGAATACAGACTTTTTCATAAAAATGTTTGAAATAAATTTCTGTCTCTACTCTCAGTGTTAAGTCGAGTCAAATTTTAAATAAAATATGGCAAAACAGTTCAAATATAATGTGATCACTTTAACTGGGTCAAACTGAGGGTCTAAATCACCACCAGATCATTTCGATAATTTGATCATTTTTATTTCACCATATCGGACTGACAATGAGATCCAGTGGTGTAGGGGGGGTGATGATCTCCATTATGGAAACAACATTCACAGAATCACTTCCTGTTTGGAAATTTGTCTTCAAAGAAAAAAGCATATCGTTAATTTTGTTACGACAATGCTTTTTATCAAGCTGAATTACAGCTTTTATTTTGAAAAGTTGTAAACTTGGATCTGAAGATTGTGTCGACATGCAGTTCAGTAAATCCTTAAAACTTATGTTTGACCATGACACATGTGAACAGTGATAAAGTAGCTCCAGAGCATTAACACAGGCGAAGCAAACAGCCCGTTCCAACAGGCATGATTAGAAAAGATGCTGCACTAGTATAAAAAAAGAATATTTCAGTGAAGTGTTCAAAGTGGTGTTGCAGAACAATCTTCACTTGTAGTGACTTTGCTCCACAACATTTACAATGACTTCAGACATGTTAACCAAAACGACTATATTTCTAGAACCCTGACCAAAGTCCCTTTGTCTAGACATCCAAAGTTGCCCTTTCACACAGAGCACACAACCACAGATGATCCATCTCAGACATGTTCTCACCTACTAAAATAACCGTTGGTTTAGGCGATGGGCGGTGCCTGGGTGCGCAGGGAGCAGGATAGAAACATAATCAATACACCCACTCGCCCACAGTGAAATCTCCGGTCCATGATCTGCTCTTTTCACCTGGGCTCAGTCAGACTTTACATAGATTTGAATAGACTGTAACAGGGAGCTAGTTAGGTTTAGTCCATTAATGTTCAGTAGAACTGATTTGGACATTTGTGTTCACACAAACAGCTCCTCCAGGTAACGTGTAGATCTTCATTGAACTGGAAACATTGTTTGGGTTTTATATGTTCAGGTTTTCAGGGTACCAGTCTCTGAGATATCTGTCTCTAAACAAATAAAATGTTGGTGAACTGATTTACATTTCAGGCACTGAAACCTAACATCTAAAAATGTATCAGCAGCATCTTTCTCCAGAAACCAAGTTCCTGTTATTTTGGATAATCCACAAAAGATACTGACAACACTTTTCATATGTATTGTAAAATGGTAGTAATTGTGGTTAGAATATCTCCTAGAGACAATATAAAGTAAATAATAATTCTTGTATAACAACACAATGTTGTGCTAACCAACCCCCCAAAACAGCAGCTTGGAATTCATTCATTATATATAAAACAGAGTCACATCAGATATACCAACAGTACATGTGTGAATTCCTAACACTGGTTAATAGATGTCTTAAAAAACTGCACATAACAGCCTCAGATGACTTATTAGATTAATCATAAGTCCACACAGCCCCTGTTCTCCTCATCAGCAGCTTTGTTGAAATGCTCCTGACATCCTCACACCGAGCGCCGAGAGCGAGGCAGTCTTACGAGGCAGAAATAGTGACATCACCCGAACAACAGCTAAACAAAATAGGCCACAGCTGTTTGGTTCTTTAGGCTACAAATTAGACTCAATATGTCACACAACATCACATCACAGGGAGCAGTGTAGAAAACGCACCGAACCGTCTCCGTTGGACTGAGCTATCTCTTTCTGTTTGCTTACTCTCTGTTCTGTTTTCAGACTAAAGATACGGGGTTCATGCTAATTTGCACTAGATGAGGAATGAACGATAGAGGATGTATTGGTGGGCAATGTATGAATTATGGAGGGATTTCAATAATAAATGGCACCCTCTTCAACCAAGATGAGAGAGTCTTGAAAGAGAGTGGTACTCAGGGAGGTAGTGGGACACTTTGTTGAAGCCATAGACTCTCTAAAGAAATCTGGGGCATATGAATTATACCTTACTGGGTCCATTATCGCTTATCAAGGCATCAAATGAATTATTCTGTCGGGGGCCCTTGCGAATGTGTGTACAGCACTACTATAGTTCTATTTCAACAAGGAAACAGAAGGATGGAGCGATGCTTCCATATGGAGATGGAAACACCTGGGAGGAACCAGCTGTCAGCCTGGAGACATTAAGGCGTCAAATATAACACAATTCATGAAGCTTTTAATGGTATAGCCACTGTATTTACACCGGACTGAGGAAACACTATAAGCATAATTTCTACATTTTCCTCTGAGATAAACTGTAAGCTATCCTTGAACAGGTTGGACAAGCCAGTATGGCAGATGAAGTAAAAGGGGGAAGGGAAAGGTTGGGAGTTTAGAAGCAAAATATGTTGTTTCACAGATTTCCATTTAGACACTGTAGTCTAAAAATACCCAACCAAGCTCTGTGGGAAGGTTTTCCCCAAAACCAATTCAATAGTAGCAGCAGCAGGGACCGGGGTCAGAACTGAGAAAACGATGACTAAACTTCATGAACCGGGAATAAAGATGGACAACACGTCCTAAATTCCTCCCACTACCCAAAAATAAAGCCAAAATGTCTCAGATATGAACGCTGCCATTTTTCACATTTGTAGCCAGAGCCTGCACGGTAGCAACTAGGCGGTGGAGCAGCGGTATCAAAGTCCTACTGATACACACACACAATCCAATCATAAGTCAGTGTTAGCTGTCAATCACAACATTTCACCCAGCTTTTATAGTAAAGACATAACAAATTAAATCTAAACTTAACAGAACAATATCACCTGAACTGTGTGGTGAGAACTACGTGGGAAAAATCTATGTGATGTACATTTTGACATTTTATGTTGGTCCATGTCCCATCCACTAACATGGAGGTGTTGTGATCAAGATTCTTTCTGGTTCACTTTTGGGGAGCCGTCGTGTCGTCCATCTTTATATACAGTCTATGATGCAGCCAGATACAGAGCTCCTTGAAGTAAACCTGGACAACACTGGATTGTCTTCAGGACTGTCCATAAGTGTCCCAGACAAAGTCCAGAGTTAAACCATCTGTGCAGAGACCTGAAGCTCACAGACACTTCTCATCCAGTCTGATGGAGTTTGAGAGGATCTGCCTGGAAGACTGAGATAAACTGCACAAACCTAGGTGTGTAAAGAAGAATGGAAACTGTAACTGCTGCAAAAGGAGCTTCTACAAAATAGTAAATTAAGGCTTTGAACAATTTTCTAAGTGAGAGATTTCAGTTTTTGATTGTTGATGCATTAGCAAATGTAAAATTCTGGATTATTGAGTGTAGACTGTGTAATAACAACTTTTTAAAATCCATTAACAAGTAGATCTACAACACAATATGTCTGGTAATCATGAACCTGGATTGTGAATAGTAAGTAATGATGTTATATTTATAGTATATACGTATGGTGTTTTTTGTATTGGTATTATATCAATAAACATTAGCGCATTTGACAATTAAGTGTTTCAGCAATGTAATTATATATCTGCTATTGTACTGATGGCTGCTAATGGCTACTTGTCAGTGTGGAAACATTAATTGTTTTGCCTGCATATTCAGCACATATATAGCAATTATTTGCATATTGCAAAGACACATGCAATTGTCATTTTTGTAAAGTTATTGGGCAAGCAGAGAAGCTTACAGGAGATGGACATGATATAAGGCTCAGGGTTGTAAGAGCACCACAAAAACCAAGTTGTTATAATTGGAAAATATTCAGTGGATAACCATTACAGTAATGAACACAGACTCAATTTGCAGTAACGTTCTAAAGTGAAGTAAAACTACCACAAAGAAAAAAATACTGAAACCAATTTAGTTCTTATCCACCCACAAAAGACCTGTACAAAACAGGTGAATCCTGTTGGGGATCTCCTGTTGTGTTCTCACATCAGCTCCTCACATTTTTCTGCGGACTTTAGGGGGTTAGCCAGAGAAAGTCAGCAGAAAGTCCAGGGGCTCTCACTCGAACATTTCCGTTCACACATACAGCACCTCCAGAGAATGTCCGGAGGATCTCTGAAGTTCAGTGCCTGTCTGACAGCAGCTTTTTCAAGGAATCATCAATCAAATTTTATTTGTATAGCCCATATTCACAAATCACAATTTGTCTCATAGGGCTTTAACAAGGTGTGACATCCTCTGCCCTTAACCCTCAACAAGAGTAAGGAAAAACTACAAAAAAAACCTTTTAACAGGGTAAAAAGAACGTAGAAACCTCAGAGAGAGCCACATGTGAGGATCCCTCTCCCAGGACGGACAGAAGTGCAATAGATGCCATGTGTAATGGAGAACATCAGAAAAATAAGGGTAATTGCAGCATTGATTGAACACTTTGTAGCATAATGGAAGGTCAATGAATTGATGGATTATTGTCATTAATGGTCGAGTATCTGAGTAGACATATTGTATATCAAGCAGTCTTGTTGCAATCATAGTCCATGGTCAGCAGCCAGCAAGATCATGATCCACCATCACGATCGGATGCCACCATCGTCCACAGTCATTATCCACTGCAGCCATAAGGATCCACCATCAGCTGCCACCTCGATCGTGGTCCACCACCACTATCAGATGCCAACACGATGCAGAATCCGGCATACAGGATTGTGTGTTATCAGTTGGTAGCGGTAGTGATAGAATGTAGTATGTAGAATAGTCTTTGTAGCTTTTTTTCTACAATTTTCACAGTAAACTGATAACCTCACCCACAGGCTTAAGCTAATAGATGTAAAACACAGCTAAAGCACCACTGCAGTAAGCATAGCACCTAAAACAGAAGGGAAATTACAATCTGGATTATAAAAAAGGATTTATTCAGCACTCTTGGCACTGAACATTGAGACTGCCACAGTATGTTCTTTGATGTCAAAGAGGAATAAGACAGAGTGGACCAGCTGTAGAGGCAGTATGTGTCCCAGCATGTTGAGACACCTCTGGCAGCTCTGCACTGTTTATGTTTGGTCTAAAACTGCAACAGGAGCTGAGGCCCCAGGCCGAGGATGTCAGTCCTTGGGTGAGTCCCCTGGGATGTGCTCTCACCCTGCAGTTCTCCAGCTTCTGAGGAACCATGAAAGGGGGAGACTGGGAGTGCTGGGGTCACTTTAGTGACGTTCATGCTCACCCACAAATTTACCCGTTGGCCTCGTCCTGACACCAAACCCCTGAGAAGCCACTGCACTCAAAGTGAAGGTCAAATAGCTGAGGAGGACACAACAAGACGGCCTGATCAAAGTCAGCAGCATCTCCAAGTCTGCCCCGGATATCCGAGCACTTCTTATGTTCTAACTCAATTCTCAAAATTAAATCCTGCTATATCAATGCAACTTCCTCTTCCACGAGAAACCAACACTTTGCATCACATGGATTAAACCTGATGATATTATTATTTCTATAAACGAGAACCAGCATCATTTGATCCAGAGATAAATTAAATGATGCTGATTGGAAAAATATATACGATTAAAGCCTGAACAATTAGAGGGAGTTCCCCTTTAAAGGCCAATAGACTAATTTACATAAAATATAATCCATATTCCACGTATTTTGATATATTTACCCAAGCCATCCAATGCACCTTATTATTTTAATATCTATGGATTTTCCACAACACAGTTGTGAATGACAGTTCTGAAATTAGGGGAAATATTTTTCATTTAGCAGGAGTTTGTGAGTGTTTCATCTTATTGCTCAAATGACGGCTTTTAATGCCGCAGCATTCATAACCCGTGCCTCTTATCATGGCTCGCTCCAACACTTGATGGAATTTGCCATCACACAATGGTTGGAAAATACACTTCAAAGGCAAGACGCATCTAATCTCCTCCACTCTGCACATTGCAAATTTGCTGTGATAATAAGATCCTGCCTTCCCAAGCGTTCTTAAGGATCTGAACCAAGGATGAGAATTTCATTTCTCTCTCTCTCTATCCCTCTCTCTCTCCCGGTAACTAGCTCTCTCCCAGTGTGGCATGGCTGAGGTGGGGGTGGGGGGGACTGGTTGTACTGCAGTTTGAGAGAATCTCTGCAAAAGCAACACTGCATATCTGTGGAACCCATCCCATCCTTATGTAAAAGCCCTATTTTACAGTTTTTTCACACACACACACACACACACACACACACACACACACACACACACACACACACACAACAGAGACACTTCTGACAGCACAGCACAGTGACCTAGTTTACATATGGCCCAGAAAGATCAAGCATGACTCCCTCAGAACTGCTATGGGCACAAAAACCTGGTTCAGTGCATTCAGTCAGGCCAGTGCACATCGGCGAGCAGCAAACCTACCAAACTATAACAGGGATGCGCCACTACTTCAACTACAGTTTGCAATGCAGAAATCCAAAAAGAGAACCACATCTTCGCCAAAGTCAGAAGGCAAGTGGAACTGCAAATGGGAAGGGAAGCAGGAAGCCCTGCAGGTAAAGATGTCAGTGTGTTGTGTTTAGTCTGGTTGAGGGCAGGCTGAGGACACGCTTGTCGTCGTAGGCACAGCTGCAGGACATACTGCAAAATCACCACCTCCGACGCCCCCACTACCCAACTCCCAGTGCCCTACATACACCACTCCACCCCCTCCAGGTTATCTGCACACATGAAGAAGGTTATGGATGGAGATGCTATCACAGAGAGCACATTAGCACAACAAAGAGTTTTAGAGAAGGGCCCGCTAGGATAATTAGCTGATCCCTTACCAAGATGCCATGTTCGATACAGAAAAACATGCTTATGGGAAGACATAGTGTCAGGTGTTAAGGGAGGAGATGTAATCTGAGCCACATCCATAAAAAAATTAAAAAATATAAATAGCTGTGAAATTGTGGCTTTCATCAGACAACTCCAGCACTATAACTTATATTCCATAAAAGAGTCATTTGACATTGTTACTTTATCACAGAAAATAACAAAAAGCATAACAGGTCTGCTTTAACCTGCAACATCTCCGTACAGGAGAACCAAAGATCAATACATTTGCCTTTGTCTGACACAGTGAAACATCGACATCCTCTTGAAAGATTTCTTACCAGAATTGCAAGCATTATGATTTAATATTATGATTTAATATTTGAGTGAAGGCAACATTGACAGACACAATACAGACGCCATAAAAGCTTTTATAAATATAAGAGTAGTTCTACAAGCCATTGGGGGACAATCTCAAAGGCAGCCCCTCACATCTTCAAAATACAGAACAAATAGACAGACATATAACAAGCATTCCAACAGCACATACCAATGACAAGCCCAAGAAAGTGTACAAAGTCAGCTTGAGTATGACTTTAACAATTTAGAATGATTAATTTCATCACAAGTGACATGAGGATGTCATTCAGGTGAGTGAACAACATGCAAGTTTGTTAGATGCCAATTGACTCGGCTGTCCTGACATCCGCCGAGGCATCTGCTTTAATATCATCTAATTCCATCTGGAGGGCAAATGGGGGGTGCAGCAGTGTTCTGTTAAGGCCAAAAAAAGGCCTGTGTGGCAGCTTGTTGCCAAGCGTGGAGCGCTGCGTGTTATCCAGGTCAGAGTGATCTAATCAGGTGTGAATGAAAGCACTTGGCAGAGCTCCAGGCAGAGCTACGCCATCATCACTCACAAATGTAAGTACACATAAATTTGTCTTACTAGACCAACATAACATTTTATTTTATACCTTTAAAGCAGCACAACATACTTTTGACCCCCCTTTGATAGGGTCGTGCTAACACTTAAGCCGTTTTCAGACATGACCTCCAGGTAAAATCCGGAGAATTGGCCACAGAGTTTACCCGCAGTTTGCCTTTCACCCATGCACAAGACAGCGGGAGGTTTTCTGCACAGATGCGTTCACAACAGCAACAAATCCTCCTCTTTATTCAGGTGAGAGGCAGGAAGTGATGCATTAACTCTGCTGCGTAGATCACATGATTTTGTTTGCAGCAACCCGATATGTCATCAGCTCTTATCACCACAAACTCTCTTGACATCTTTGTCTGTGTCTTCTACGTGTATGATGCCGTTTTTTCACCGGGAGATATTTATTTTATTTTATTTGTTTGCATCTGTCGCGCGTTAGAAGTGTCATAACCCCCCCACTCACACATCGACTTCTCCTGGATTTCTACGGAAGTCAGGCGGATAAAGTCACTGCAGAGTGTCTCGCTTGGACTTTTATGTGCACACATGCATCTCCTCTGGAGAAAATACAGAGGATCTGCGGCGTCCAGTGTATGTCTGAAAGCAGCTTAAGTCAGCGATGAGTTGAGAAAATTAACAAATAATTCTGATATGTATTCAAATTTTAATATTGAAGCAAGTGTCAAATATTCACGGTGCTGGATTTTATTTAGCAAATGTGGCCATTTACTGTTTTTGTTGCTATTTATTTAATTGTGTTCACGCTAATGTTTCTATTTCACAAGAGTGACACAATTACTCCATACTGTCCGGCCACAGCAACAAAAAAAATCCAGTGAAGGGACTTAACTCTCAGGATGTTGTTTTCTTCTGAGCAATGTCACCCAAACTCCACCCAGAACCGCAGCCATTCAATAGAGAAGCCTTCTACTTTCAATGGTCTGAGCTCAGACCAATCACAGCACCCCCTACCCCCCTTCTCCCAGACCATCAGCCAATCAAAGCATCCCTTGCTCTACACATGACTGTGTGTTGCTGTCCATCAACTGCCTCATATATAGTGCATGGAAGAAAATGTGGAGCAGTTCAATAACTTGTGTCGTAGCCAAGCTCTGTGTGTGTGTGTGTGTGTGTGTGTGTGTGTGTGTGCATGTGTGTGGGGGAATGCATGTGCTTGTTTATCTACGTAGAACCATGGAAAGAGAGAGAGGAGGAGGGAGGAAGGGTAAGGGAGAGAAAGAGAAAGAGAGAGATTTGTAAGGCACTTGTATTTGCAAACTACTGGCTGGGTTCCCACTAGAGGCAGGGAGATCAGACTGAAAGACTATGTGTCAGGAGTGTGTATCTGGAAGTGTGTGTTGGTCTGGGAGAGATACAGGGAGAGGGACTCGTTCAATCCATTTCAACAGCAACTTTTCAGCCCGTCTGCATGAGGTTTATCCCTGAATATGGAAGCTTTTTGCTCGTTCTTTTTTTTTTTTTTTTTTTCTCACCACCGTAGTCGCCACAGATTCACACTGCCGAAGTTGTGGCCACACCGTAGGTAAGTATTTGAACTGCTCGTCCTTCCCTGAGTCTTCACTGATTAAAACTTCACTTGTCCACTTGTTCGAATTTTGTTTTACACCACTGCATGACTCATTCAAACAAACTAAAAATCCATTCGTGATTTTATTGAAAAAACTTTTTTGTCATAAATGTTAAATTGTAAAAAAGGCTTTTTTCTGTTATAGCAGGTACAAAGACAGAACAGTTTTATTTGTTCATGTTGTGTGTGAGTGTTTGTGCTTGGTACAGTTTGTCTATAATGTGTGTGTGTGCGTATGTATATGTGTGTGAAACCAGACAGAGGCTCTGTGTGTGGGAGAGTTTTGAAAAGGATGTATGTGCAAGAGAGACAGAGAGATTGTGCGTACTGGACAAAGTGTGCCAAGTGTGAAAAGTGTGTGTGTTTTTTTCCTAAAGCTTGCTCTGTGGAAATGCAGACTGCGGTAGCCAGTAGCGATGTTTAACTGGGAGGAACTGAGCCAGACAGTAGACAAAAGCGAGCAGGGCCGTCCAGACAGGGCAGGTCAGCCATTAGAGGCGGCAGTGGAGGGACAGGTCAGCCAGCTGCTGCTCCGCACCACGAGGAGGGGGGGCAGCCCGCCTTTAGCGTTAGGGTGAGGGTTAGAGTTGCGGTCGGGGTTAGGGGTGACCATGCTTCACTTCGTGACCACCTCTCAAAGTGCTCACCTTGCACCTTGCCTTCTTTGAGAAGCTCTCTATGCTTTGCTTTGCCAAGATCAGGGAGTTAAGGCACAGTTGAATGAGCTAAAAATAATTTCCCTTGCATCACTTGTCACAATCTTTCAGTTTGCAGATAAAGTTTCATTTTAATGGCAGTGGTTCCAATCAAAAATCTAAAAGGCTGATGTAAATGACTTTCTAGAGTTAACAAAATCTATTAAGGAGAGCAAATACGCCAGAACAAGTACAGATATAGGAGGCAGTGAAATGCAACAAAAGAGGAAGACTGGGACAGACTGTAATTTTGAGGTTGTTTTTTTCAATTCCCTTTTCTGTTGGTTTTCCCCGCCGGCTTGCGTGGGGGTCGATGGGTTTGGAATGTATTTATTGACAGGAAATGCTGGCTGTCCCTGTATTTTTTGCCCTGGTCTGCTCTTGTCCAAAGCTCTTAATCCACCACAAAAAGCTGAGTGCGTGAGGGAGTAGCACCAACCGAGAAAAACACTGCCCCTTATCACAGATGGCTGGTGCTGCTGTGGTAGTCCCCTTCAGAAAAACACATTCACAGACAGCATAAAGGCTTAAGAGGAGAAACAAACAACACAAAATCACACATGAATACAGTAAGTCGGGACTGTTGCAGAGTGCTGGCGATTGCAAGAAAGGGCTCCTCTTTGAAGCTCACACGTCAGCTTGTGTCTTCACTTTGTTACTAATTCAGATTTTTAAAAACTGTTCAGGTTGTGGTCTCCATCAATTAAATTTTTTTTAAAAACAGTGTGTACATGTATCTCATATCTGAGGCTCTTGGACTAAAAGCAGACTACCAGTCATTCTCTGAAATGCCTGTACATGTAGAGTCTTGTTACCTCGATACACATCTCAGCCCTCATCACCAGAAATGAATGGCAACTAGAGTCATACACTACATAACCCCAGTCATCGGAGTCATTCCATGAGACTGTCACTGTAACACAGGCTGCTCAAATATGCACTTCAGCCTACATACAGCGGCTACTGCAGTGTTTTGACTCCAAATGAGAGGGAAAAATACACTCTGTTCTTACAAAAACGGTACAAACTTTGCCAATTGATTACAGGTAGTCAAAGTCCATTGTTGACAGAATGATAACACTTGGATTTTTGCAGCATTCAGGAAACATTGACAGTTTTGTGAAGTCCAGTATCACTTGCTCATCAGCTAATGTCTGATCAGTTGCTGAGACCCTGCTCTAAAGGTCTGGGTGGACGTTGGTCCTAGGCTTGGAGCTCTATAAGTCCCTTTGCTCCCGTTGCTCCCTCGCAGGCCTGTGTGTGTACCTGGATTTGAATAGAAACCAGACAGCAATGCCCCCTCCCCCTCTGTCACCACTCCCACGTGGGACAATGAGGATTTGTTAGTGCTCAGCCGCAAGCCTGCTGACACAAAGCATATAGCCTCCCAGTCCCAAGCCCTGGAGTGTAGCAAGCTGAAGCACAGGCAGGCAGGACACCAGCAGGGGGGCCCGGGGTGGGGTTTGGAGGGAGGAGAGGAGAGTGGGGGCAGTTTGTAGGGGTGGGATTAGCAGACAAGAGTTCTAGGTTGGGGGATGGGGGCCTGAAATGAACAGGAAATTACTGCCTTTGATGAGACAGAGGCAGATTCGCACAGGCTGAACTCCTCCGGGCCTCTTCCCCCTGCCGTAAAAAAACCTGTTTGAGCAGAAAATGTCAAAACACTTCAAGGCCCCCATGTGTCACTTCCCTCTGGCTACGATGGAGTTGTTAAGTCCGTACACAGGTGCTAAGCAAACACTTGCAAAACTTTTTCCCTCCAACACTGCTACTTACTGCACCCTCAACAACCTTTCCCTTCCCTTCCCCTTCCTCCCTCCAAACGCCTGCCCCTGACCATGTCATGGGAATCCGATTAAGTACTACTTCTATCCGACCCATTTTCACCCGGTGAAAAAGCACAGCTCAGTCCATGTTGCACTGCGGGGAAACCACAGACCACAGCATTTATATTTAGCTTTCTGCATAAATATTTCAAAACCCATGAGGGTGTGGAAAATATTATAAATATACTGGTTGATGCATCAAAGGAAGAGGAGCAGAGATGAGGAGATAAATGGAAGCGTAAAATCAGGGTTTATTTTGCTTTCCAAACAAAAAAAGAAATAAGCATAGCAGTTTGCCCAGCCCAATATTTCCTAGGACCTTTAGCCACGTTTGACTCAAAGAGCAGGAGGAGGGAGCACTTCGCTGGTCCCTTATTTACATGATTGTTCACTATACGCCTTCACAATTAAATCATGATTCAATGTCTTACAAGAGAACTGCATTCTTTCCACTTACACCCACTACGTTTGAATCTCTTGTTTTTTTAAGATGGAGAACTCCCTCCATTCCATGTGTGTGTTTGCGTTCCTGAGCGTGAGGGAAGATGGTAATGTGTGTTCACTGAATATCAGGGTCGATTAGAGAGTCTCATCTGGTTAGACTACTGCAGATTAGACAGGCGGAGCAGATACAGGCCGCGGGCTGGTCGTCTGGCGCTCTGACCCACATTGCTCTGATGTGCACGTCACTTCCCATTATGCTGACAATTGGACGCCACATCAGCTGAGCAGGCCGTGATCTGCATACCCTCCCCGCAGGCCAGGCCTGGCTCCCCCTAACCTCATGCTGTCATAGGCCAACCTTGACCGTCCTGCTGCCTGGCTACAGGAAGTGTTGGATGAGTCACTGTGAGGCATCGCCATCACAGCTCTCTGTCCTAACTTTGTGGGTGGTAGATTTGGCAGGCTAGCCGAATGTTGACCTTGATGCTAATATACTAATATCCAAGCTTCAGGATGTCAGGTCAAATAAGTAAAAGCCTGTTAAAGAGCATCCTCTGTGCTTAATGTTTAGCCAAAAGCAGTGTGTAACTATAAATTAGTATCAGCTCTCTGCCTTCAGGAGAGTGTCCAGGACAAATATTCAGATTAACAGCTTTAAAATTTGTCAGCATAATTTTTCACCATTCAGAATTGGATGGGGTTTTAATATTACCTGGTCGTTTAACCTTTTCTCTCTGCAAGTAAAGTAATGCCATGACTGGATCCAGTGTGTCAAGCAGTTATGTGTCCACCATGGACAGATTTTAGTCAATTTGTTTCCACCCTTCCTCTGTAGAACCTCTCCACATGTCCCTGCCCTCTGCACAGGATTCTGAATGGGAGCATTTGGTGAATGAGCAGAACTTTTTCAATACGCAATTCTGAATTTCATCTCTCATCTGACATTTCAACAAGTACTTGAACCAAAAATACATGGCCCAGGCAGCCTATCATTGGTGCGCCTGCATGTATACTTTAGTTCGGCAGCTGGCTGACAGAGACAGGTCTGTTTGCAGGCTGCCTGAAAGATAATTGGCAGCTATGGAGTGAAAAGCAGGCTCAGCAACAGATAAGGGCCATGTGGAAAGCTCCATAATCAGCACGGATTAGCAAATGATAAATCATGGGTTCACACAAGTATGCTGTCACAGCTGAGCCAGAGAGAGAGGTGGGAGAGAGTGGAAGGGGAGAGATATGGAAAGAGTGGGATACATAGCACGTGAGAAAGAGAGAAGAGAGTGAATAGTGGAGAAGATGTGGATGTTTTTGCTGTATTTCAAAAGAAAAACACAATAATACCATCTAGCAGGTCAGCAGGAGAGGGAGGCTGAGAGGGGGAAATGAAAAGAGAGGAGAAATTAAAAGCTCTGCCAACACTCTGGCTAATACAATCTTCTGCCTGTCAGATTACCTTCTTTAATCCAGAAAGGTTTAACGCCTCTTAGAAATCTGAAAGGAGACATGAATTCAGCAGAGATTTTCCTCTGCTAGAGAAGAGGAAGGTGGGGGGAAGAGGGGTTAAGTCTCTGAGCAACTCTCCAAAGCACTGGCCTCAACAACTCTGCTGCACAGTCGTCAGACAGTTATGCAGAGGATCAGCCAATCCAAAACACCGCAATGATGACTTCTACATTCTAGACTTTTACCGCAGTGTTCGTCTATCACTGAGAATCGTGCATTAATGCGTCTCCAAAAAATATATTATATATGAGCACTGGTCGCCTGTCTTTTATAGATACACCAGGACATAAAGATGAGCTTAACTTTGGCTTAGGCGGAGCTGATCAGGTCAACAGAGCACAAAGCATTGTACAGCGCATTAAGAACACAGTGTCCCTGCTGGTGCGACGCAGCGGCACGCTTCCCCACTGTGATGAGGCCGGGTGCTTTGTAATGTTTGTCATGCAAAAAAAAAAAAAACGGGTAAAGTTGATGTGTGGGAATAATATGTAACCATCGCCCAAATATGGAAATACGATTAATGAATTTGTTTAGTCTAGATGTGGCAAGGTGCTAACAATGCAAAGGGTTTAGGGGCTCTGATTTTAACTATGACTAGACTCAATAGAAGAGAAGCTATTCAAGATTTAGTAATTTGGACATAATTTGCACCACATATCTCTATGTCCTCTGTGTGTATGCTGTTGGATTGGGAGTGGCTGAAGGTGTATTTTTCAGGGTGCACCTACATTTTTTAAGCGAAATGAGGTGCTTCGCCTCCCTCGAACCAGCTCCTATAACTTATATTTCTGCACAGTTACCTTTGCTAAAAATATAATCAACACCATTTAGATTGACTACACCACTGTCTGGCCGTAAGGTGGCACAGCCATCATCTGGGAAAAGGGTGATCAGTATCCAGGTCATTCCCATGCTGGCTCACCCTGCTGGCACCCACTGATAACGGAAATGTGAAATCCGAATTGCCGTCTGTGATTTTCACTGCTTCCCTGCTCTGTGCCATTTCTAAATCTCTCAGTTTGAGGCTTGGTTTGTGAGTTGGGTGCAGGGTGTAGGAGACAGAGGGTTTTAAGATGATGATGATGATGATGATGATGATGATCAATTTGACAGCCCAGTCCCCTGCTCCATGCCATTTTTTACTGCAGTCCAGGGTGCAGTGAGTTTAAGCACCGGGCAGGCGAGGGAAATGCTGATCCACGTGCGCACCGACGTTCCCACCACAGCACCACGTTGACATGACAGATTTAAATGTGGATTATGTGCTTCAAGTGAGCATTGTATCACATTTTGTTTGAGTTTCCTTGAGGATAGATTTATTTGTGTTTTTCAAAAATATTTCTGCTGTGCTCTAATTACGCAATCAAGGGTTAGGGTTAGGGTTTCAGAATATTGAAATATGATAGTCAGAGCAAGGATTCTGCGTGTGAGCTTTGACAATGCCAGCGTTCAAACGGGGCTGCGAGTCTGACCTAGGGATAAAGTCTGTTGAAGATAAAAAGTGGCAGCAGGCTCCAGAGAAATGTCACGGTTAAATCCAGAAGACAGCCACAAAGGGCTCTCTCATCCCGCTTTGTTAGAGATCCTCAAAACTGCTGCGAAAAGAGCCCAGGATACATATTCATCAGTCTCAGTGCTCATGACTGAAATGAGCCGACAAAGCTTCAGGGAAGAGGGAGGAGTGTGCCTTACAGTGCAGTTCTCTCAGGCATGCTGCAGTAGTGGATAAGTCAAATAGAGCCAGACTGACATGATGTGATCAACTGCATCAACGCAGGTTCAAAGGTGCACCACAGAGAGAGAAAACAGGGCAGGAAGACAGGCACGTTCATCAGCACTGAAAAGGTGCTACAAGGAGGATCTGAGGAGAAAAGGTAAGTCATAAGCGGTGAGGGCTGTATGTTAGGGAAAACAGTATGTCACTATCAAGTGAGAGTCATATCCTAATGCTGAGAGAGGAGCTGGCAGCATCGACGGGTGCTGGCTCAACCACAGTTAAGGCTGCAAACGAAACCCCTGGAGCCTTGGCAGGATGATCCATGGCACGTGGAGGCAGGGTGTTTCTGAAAAGGCTTGGCATTCCGTCTGAAGGAGTCCTCATGTTGGAGCAGGGCCAGCCTGGACACAGCTGCCTGTACTCAGGTACAGCCAGTATGGCTTTTTTAATAGTTACAAATCAATGCACAACAAGCACCAAAGAAATACACTATGGCTTATCAAATTGTGAAATCTTTGATAATCAATTGCTTGAAACCGGAAAGGGTTCAGCTATTTAAGGTTTTGTATGCTAGAATTTAAGGATCAGAAATCATGTGCATTCAGCATCAAACTTCATTCCTTTTAGCATGCTCAGCAGCTAGACTCTAGATAGATTGATTGTATTATAAGTGAAACTAGAATATATTTCACAATCAAAATCAATATTGTAAGGTCTAAACCTGACTGTGATTGTTTTCAGACATCCGAAATCTGGATAATGTCCGAAAAATGGAGTCTGGACTTTCTTCGGAGTTTGCCTTTCACATACGAGCAACTCAGCAGGAGATTCTCCAGCCAGATGCGTTTACAACAACACAACAATCTAAAATGCATTCAGGTGAGGGGTGGCGCAGCATGCAGGAGACATGCAGGACGTAACATGTCAATTCCCGTGCGTAGATTATCCCTTGTTTCACAGCGCATCCGACACCGACATCAGCCTGGATTACCAAACGTTCTCCAAAGTCATTGTCGTCGAATTATTTTATTTTGCATCCGTGGTGAGATAGAAATGTCATCAACATGCCCACTTACTCATAGTGAATCCTCCAGAGAATCTCCTGCTGTGTTCTCACATGGGTTCATTCTGGAATTATCCACTTTGCTTGCAGGAAAAACTCAGCAACTGACTGGGACGTTTACTGATTTTAGCCTTCTGCTGACTTTATATCAATTCTGTTACATCACAGTCCACACTCTTTAATTATGTGGCAACAAAGACAGCAGTAGCACAGCTAAATACGATACTGCACGACCCAGCGGCAAGCTAAATCTCATCACAAACTTCTTAATTCGAGCAGATATTAAAATGTCCAATCTGACTTAAAGCCTATTTTATGACTGGCACAGCAATTAAGCCATATTTGTTGAATTTGATTGAGTTTGCCCAAAAAGAGGATCACTTACACCACAAGTGATTTTAGCGATTTAATCATCCAGTGCACTTCCATTAGGAAATGTCTCGCAGTACCAGCTGATTGTGTAATAATAATTGTCAAGAGACATGACGAGACGGGGAAAGTGTGTGAGCGCATATGCTGGCAGTCTCCCAGCCTGAGTATTCTTCAACAGGCATCTGAGCTATGCTAGGAGTGTCAGGTTAATGTGAGTACTGTTATGTGAGCAAAATATTTGTATTGTCAGAGGAATGGGACAGATATAAAGCATGTTTTGAATGTTCAGTGGCAGGACAGTCTCCTAGGGTATTTCCTAATCATATTTTGTCACTCTGTGCCTGTCTTTTCACAGCCTATGGGATTCTGTGAAATGAACACAATGTGAAATGAAAACTGAAAGAAATTATTTTCCTATAAAAATAGTTTGCCCGTGACTGTAAATAGTAGGTAGTTTTATAGGATAACTGTCTAGAGTGTGAATACTTTCACCTTCCAATCCAGGGAATCACAGCTCAGTTCCTGGCCCAACATTTTCAGTTCCTGGCGAAGGTTTTATTTTAGATTTTACCAGAAGCCAAATCTAGTTGTCAAAACCCTCTTACAGAGAGAAACAGTGTTTGCAACTCTGAGTTCTTGTTGCTGGTGCACAGGCTCCATTCCCCTGGGGTTCTTGTCTGAGAATAGATTCCCACATGATCCAATTCTTCATATTTCAGGCAGCATTCAGGTCCTACAACTTTTGCAGAGCTTAATCCCTGACAACGGATAAATCAGAGCACCATTGATAACTCTGTATGAGGGGATCAACGTTTTGGTCATGTCTAATCATATCACCGACCTAAAGTTCACCTTTACACACAAGAAACTAGTTGAATGCTTTCTCCAATCCAGGCTATCCCAACATAACTAACAATAGAAAGGTTTTAAGAAATTGAGTTCATTTTTCAGATTTGTGTATCTGTTGCAGTGGCCTTGTTTCAGGCAGAACAGAGCCCTGGCTAAAAACCAGCCAGCTATGCAGGCAATCCGACGAAGAGTACACTGTGTGCTTCTCATTGTCCAACCCCTGGAATGTGCTGACGACGCCGGGTTCACACTGGTTCAGTCACACTGTTGTACTCTTCACTCTGGCCTTGTCAGGCTCTCATGCTCATCCAGCTATTTTTACACACTACACTTTTGCATGTTTTTCAGTTATGCAAACGTTTCTGGGGACCATGCCAACAGCGGTATTATCAAGGACCCTGATGCAGAGTGTGGCCACACCTCAAACTGATGAATAAGTCAGCATGTGTTAACACCCATTTCCCATAAGTTCTACGAAGTGCAGGGAGAGCGGAAGTCAAGTTGGATGAAAAAAGCAGGGGGAGGGAGAGGGAGGGATATTTGAGAATGAAAAAAGCCCCTGTGTTTCTCAGGCATGCAGCCAAACAGTCCAAGCGCCAAGGAGGGAAGCCACTGAAGCCCGAGCCAGAGGAACTGAAAAAACTATTGCTTCCCATCTCATCTGAGTAGAAACACAGAGAGAAATTGAAAAATGTGGGGGAATTTACTGTTGATGTAAAATGTTGATATTGTAGAATGTTTTATTGTTGATTTGTGGTAATAATGACCAGTAAACGGTGTCAATGCAGGAGAAGGTCAACAGTGCCTCTCTTCCCAAAGTGATCATGCATTATGCAGAAAGCAGGACAAAATGGCTTCTTTCTAAGAGCCTACAGTGTGTAAAGACCAACAAGAAAGACTACAGATCCAGTTCTCTAATTCTATGTCTTGAATCAGAATCAGACACAACACGAAGCCCACAAAACTGCGACTAATCTCTCTACGATGAGCTGCAACTGATATTCACTACCTTCCCTAACAGGTTCCAGTACCTCTTCAAATCAAAACCCCAACCTATATAACATACCAAAATTCTATCTGAAGAGAGGATGCAGAACAAAGAAAAATTCAGTGTTCTAAATCTCTTCTGAAAGACAGGGGAGAGGAAGACAGAAAAGGACAGACAGACAGTCATACAGACAGAGAGTACATTAATAAAACATGACTGCATGATTTTCCAACCTCAAAGAGGCGAACACAGGAAGGCGTACTCCCAGAGCAGAAGCTGAGGTTCAGCGCAGGGTAAAGGGAACAGTAATCACTAACTAGCTGAACACTGCAGTGCACTAGTTTAAGCTGAGGGGCACAGCGGCACTCTCTGATCACACTTGCACCAATTCGCCTCTTTCCATGAGCCAGACTGACATCGTCTTCTGTCCTTTTATTCCTGCCATTTCAGATTTTTTTCCCCCCCCTTCTTTTTGTTCTTCTTCTTGCTGCCGGCTGAAGATGAGAGGAGCGCAGCCTCGGCGGAGACAGATGAGAGTTTTGTTAGTAGTTCTGCAGAAGGTGAGGATGATGACAGCGATCATGGCATTCAGCACGTCTGCAAGGCTATTTAAGGAAAGCCACACCTTTGCATCCCCGTCTCACCATCCTTCTTCACTTCCACTTCTTCTCATCAACGTCATTTGAACCTCCATGCCGACATGGGTGGCAATATGTCTTGGCATGGAGTTGCTCAACACAGGCCAAGAGAAACAAAACAACACACACACACACACACACACACACAAAAGGACTTTGATACTGGCAGCATACAGCTATATCTAGCTTGTTTTCTTGGTGACGATTAGCATTGCAAAATCAGTAATTGTAGTAAGTGACAGGTGTGCCATCACAGCAGGCTTACCCAAAAAACATGTTTATATTTGAAGAGCAGACATGTTAAATATATGGAAAAGGAGTGTTTCTGTGATTTTATACTTGTGTGGGTCAAACATAGGTGAAAACTTAAGTTATGTACTCATGTTGCGTGTGTTGATTTTCACAAGCAGCCAACAATCAAACATATCTGTCGAGATTCAAGTTCCTGGTGCCCACAGTGAACATTCAACGCTGTCGGTGAGTTTTAACTCTAAACGAAACCATCGACCGTTAAATGTACCCTGAGGTATCCCAAAACAGACACAACTGTGTGGAAACCACACATCCTGAAACATTTCAGTTATGCTCACATTCATGGAGGTTTTAATCTCTGGGACACATTTCATTAGGCACCAGATCAGCTGTGACGCAGGAGGCGTTCACTCTCAAGGCTGCAATAAACATTCATTGCTGTCGGTGGGTTTACATAAGAATAACTCACTGATCAATGAATGCAGACTGCGGTTCAAACACCTCAGTAAGCGACCAGCCCCGGGAACCAACAACACCAACTGTTGTGAAAAGGCCTGATATAACATTTTATTGTAATGTGAGAAATGAAGGTAAACCAAAGCTTTGCATGCTTACAACTGATTTAGGCTTTTAAATGCAAGTTTACTATGTGCATTGTTCCGATGCTACTGTACAAACATCTTAGCATTAAAGTTCAACATTTACAGTTCCAAGTGGTACTTTTCAATTCATTTGTTCACCCATAATATAAGAAAAACACATTTCCTCACTTACCAGTGTATCTGGACACACAGCAGGTTTTGAAATAATCGTCTCAGCCTGCTCATATTAAGGAGATGAAAGTAACTTCATGCATGCTGAAACATTTGGTTTCAAATATCAAACATCCCGTTCCAGAAATGGCATCTCTCGGATAATCCAAGGAACACTCTGGCAGTGGATTTTATAAGGTTTATTTCTTCACTGTACTTCTGATGGAAAATGTACACAGTGAGGTCTGTGGTATAAAGGACACTTTTTTTGATGACATTTTTTTATGTTTTTAAAAAATCAATTTCTTACTTCTGTGGGCATCACCAAAGCAAAATGTTATTATAATAAAAAAAAGATTTTATATTTGAGTGGAGGCAAAAATCTCCATCTGATATTTCAAAGTGTGAATGAATCAAAGTATAAAGCGACCTACATGACTGAATGACCCTAGTGATAAGTGAGTTAATATGACGTTATTGAAATTATGTGTCTGAATGTCACAGTGAATTCATCTGTTTTCATTTCTAATAAAAGTTGTGCTATCGGTTGTGCTAGTCCTGCAGTCAGTGCACATTGACATCTGCAACATTATTACCGCACAGCAAGAACATACAGTAAGTTTGACCAACGAGCAGACATGACGTTCAATCAGCCATGTTTCAAGCCACAGCACATTGATTTTCCAACTTCATGGAGGTGAATGGAAACAAACAAATTCACAGCAGCAGTAATGGATAAAGTCAGGAATTGATGAACATTTTTCATTACTGGTGCTGATATAATACCTTAGTTATTTAGTACCTTATACAATCAAAGCTTATTTTGCAAACTTCATTCGGTATAGCAGCTGTACCTGACATTTTCTTATAACATTGAAAATAGAAGGGAAAATTCATTATAATGTGAATATGGAAGTGACACATGAAGAAATGTTATTTATAGCATCTACTTACATTATCTTGTGAAATAGGGATCTAAATGTCTTTATAAATCAACAAATGTATTCAAAGTAATTATTAGCATATTTTAGACATTTATTTGGGCTGTCACAGATTATTTCTTGATGTTTTAGATCTGTGATTCAAAAGACCAAGGTGTCAATACAGAGCTGGTACAGCCATTAAAGACTGAACCTCGTTGTTATACAGACTGGACCGCACTGTATTTGACAATCTTATCTAAATCAGGCAGGTAGGGGGCTCAGCATGTTGCCTATGCAGCAGAATTCCCACCATGACCCAGATGTTACATTCCATAACTCAAAATGGATTTCTGTTCATGTTTGTTAATGTTGTAAGCTTTCTGCTTCACTGAAAATCCACTGCAAAAAATGTGTGAAGCAAACTGGAAAAGTCTGTGGGCTTTGTTCCGAGAAGTTGCTGTTCTCTGATATTGTCACATAACCGAGTCTGAACTTACCAAACTGAAACACCACTCAAACAAAAAACTGATATTCCAGGAATTCCAATGCCAGAGGAACCCTGTCAAGGACACGTTAAAGACAGACAGGCTGCTGTGGGGGTTGAACCTAAGACTGTAATTATAGGACAGTCACCCAAGTGTACTGTAACTAAAATGTAAGGTGAAACTGAGAAACACACCAAACTCAGCAGCAGTTCAAATCAACTCACACAAATATATATATTTTTCTAAAGTGAAACAATCTGTGCCCACAATTCTTGGAAAGTTAATAAGCCTCATAACCCCATTTCAGTGTGTAATTGGAGGAGATCTAGACATATGGAAATAATCTTGCAGTAATTGCCCTGTAAGGTTATGTTAACATGCTGGGAAATTTCAAACACATTGATGTTTTCCAGCCGGAGCAGACCCCAAACCTTTTATTTACAGTGGAAAAGTGTCTGAGGGGACAATGTGAAACAGCCTGGGTCACTTCTTGTCTGTTGGGCGGCTGTGGCCCAGGAGTTGGAAAGGGTCGTCCGCAAACAAGAGGGTCGGCAGTTTGATCCCCGTCTACGCATGCCAAAATGTCTTTGGACAAGATACTGAGCCCCAAATTGCCCCTGACAGTGTGTGAGTGGGTGGATGGCAAAACTACTGTAAAGCGCTTTGAGTGGTCATCAAGATTAGATAAGAGCTATATAAATAAAGACCATTTACCATCTAAATATCTTAATAAAAAGGAAACCAAGTATATTTTATATGATATACTTGTACACACAAACACACACACACACACACACTTATATGAACATATATATATATATATATATATATATATATATAATTATGTTTACATTTATATATTTTTAAATTAACTGCTATTAAGTATTTTCTATGAATATATGATGAAATCTTAACAATTCAATAAAACGAAGTCTGCAGCTTTTTAAAGCCAAAACTAAATATTGCGATACAATGCTGACTTTTAATGAGGGATTCATCTACGAATGAATAAGTGAATGACTGAATCAAAAGTCAGCACATTGGTTCGCTGCAGCTTACAATTAAGCCGTGTAGCAAAAGAGGGCTGTATGCGGAAAATGGATGCTATTTTCTTCATATATCAGGGCCACACATAAGTTTGCTTGTTTATCCCTGTGGAGTTTGGCTTTGTCATCACACACTGTGAAGTTATAGGAACTGACACTGGGAATAGCATGACCCACTTCTCCCTGACCTGGAAAACTCTGCAGGCTGACCCCAAGTCTAAAGCTAACGCAAGTTGCATCAAGCGAGAAAGAAGGGACGGTGAATCAAATCTTGGCTAAACATGAATTATGAAAGGCTAAAATAACAAGAAAGCACAGAGGCCAGCAGCGGCAGTGGCAGCCCCCAGACACTCAGTGGCACTCACGCCATGTTCAGAGTGCAAAAGGCTGGAACACCCATGGGAGAGGAAAAGGAAAATCAAGTAAAAGAAAAAAAGGCAACAACTGCCCTTTCATTCTTTATCCGCTTATCTATACATTCATTTGAGTCAAACACAGCCCTTAGGCCCTTAGTGAAATCCACTTAAAATGGAGGGAGAACACTACAAAAGAACAAAGACAGGGATATGAAGCGGCGTCAAGTGTTTGACTGCTCTGCTGCGTAGCACATAGGAAAATGAAAACCTGCTGATCTTGAATGACTTTTGGACAGAGGCATATGAAGTTAGCCCAGTTATGTGAGGACAAAGGAAAGGCATGTGGTGGGCTCCAGCCAAGTAGTTCCATATGGGTGTTGAGTTCACTGGGTCCAGGTGGCACGTGGGAGCATACATCACATGGAGGGCTGTTATGGTTCTACTGCCCCCTTAAGGCCTGGAACATGTAGTGCTGCAGGAGGCTTTGCTGCATGTGCTGATTTACAAGGTAGGTTTCTTTACAGATAAACGACCGGTGGAATTAAATAATTTTCCAGAACATAGTGGATTGTGGATAACATAATCCATGTTAAAAACCCAGTCGGGCATGGAATACATTTTGTTCATGTACACAAATTCTTGATTATTTAATCTATTTTCATTCCTACTTTGTACACTTCCTAAGAGATAATGATTTAAGTTCTTTGGACTGAAGCGAGACCTCAGAGGCAAAGTTTAATAGAGAAAGTCTTGTCCCCAGCTGGTAATGATTAACCACAGAACAGAGGTAGTGTGATAACCCCACTGATGACCCTCTCCGCAGCGATTGGTCAGCTGTGTGAGACACACAGGCAAGGGACATGCATGTGCCTACATAGGTTATAAAAACAGATCTTAATATGAAGGATAGATCTCACAGAACTTGCTTCAATCATTTACCATTTGGATTATAGAACATACGTAAATACAAAAGGCCTCAATTTAGGATGAGGCTTTGAAATGATCAATTATTTATCCAGGAGGATGTGTGACTGATTAGGAGTTACAGCTCCAGCTTTTATGAACTCCTGCATTCTACCACCACCCCAAAGAGCTACATCTGTGCCCAGGATACCACACTCTTAATGGTTTACAACCCAGTGAACCACAAATCAATCTCCAATAAAAAAGACCATCTGCAGGATGAAGATGGCCATGAAGATGTTGATGCATGCTGCAAGATTCCGGAGAAAGATTTGGAAGAAGGGCCAAGGAAAAGAAGCAAACTCTCCTCATTGGAGATATCTGAATAGACAGGGTTAGTGTTGAAAACAGCTGTTGCTAACTCAGCTATTTGGCCCCTGACCCGGGTTTTTCGGACACTGAATGGGGGTCTCTGATTTCCCACCCCTGTCAGAACATTTACAAGCCTGCGGAGCCCTGCCTCAGCCCCCTTGACCCCTGCATCACCCTTGCCCAATGCATGCACCGAGGCATCCTGGGAGCAAAGTAGGGCCATCAGAGAGAGAGAGAGAGAGAGAGAGGGAGAGAGGGAGAGGGAGAGGGAGGGAGGGAGAGGGAGAGAGAGAGAGAGAGAGAGAGAGAGAGAGAGAGGGAGAGGGAGAGAGAGAGAGAGAGAGAGAGAGAGAGAGAGAGGCCACAGCCGTGAGTCTACCTCGTCAAGTTTACAACCCAATCAGACTCAGCCTCATAAATCCACGCCTTCTCCTGCAACATATAACAATGCAAGCCATTCACTATTTGCGCAGGTTTAGTAGTTCCTCTCAGGCATCTTTCCACTTCTTAGCGACCCCCCCCCCCCCCCTACTTCTTTCTCCTCTCACAGGTCTATAAAGCGAGCGATGAGAAAGCCTAGGACGGTGCAGAGCTGCACACAATCAGGTCAGCACAGAGTCACGGAGAGGTCAACAGTTTCTGAACTGTGTCCAACCTCTGACCCTTCATGGTGCCACCTGGCGCTGCAATAGCAGCCAGGGGAGTCCCAAATGAACTTCGCCTGAACCTGGACCTTAACATTGGACCATTGCGTCACCCCTGGCCCTTTGCTCCCAGTTTCCTCTGTGCCAGAAGTCACACATTTCTGACATCTCACATTTCAAGTTTGCGTTTCACCCGCCATGGAGGGACTCTTCTGATGATGCCATTAAAATGGTGGACTTGGATCTGGGAAAAAAGGCAGCTGACCTCTCCACCAGCATGTACTGGATATACACAGACCAAGACAGACATTGATTTTTTCTAAAGCCAGAAAAAGAAAATCACAAATCTCTAGCTGTTTTTAAACACATCATTTAAACCTGCTGGGGAAATTTCACACGATCTCTCCCCGAGGAAGCTGAGGAGCAAGGGACGGCTGCACATTGAAAGAGCTGCTCCCTTATTACTGAGTTTATACTCCCCTCTTGAGGATTGGAATGGAAATTGTTTTTTTCAATAAAATGACTTCTTAACCACTAGATGGAGCTATCTATCTGTAGACAGAAAGACAGACAGACAGACAGACAGAGACAGATAGATAGAGTTTGTTTGTGAACTCACCCATGCTGTCATTCTGTTCAGACTCCATCGGATGGTCAGTGTAAAAGCCTGAAGAAAAAGGCACAAAGATTTAGCTGTCAGATGATTGACAGAGCGATAGAGATGCAGATACTTTCGCTGGTATTAAGATTTTATTTAATACCATCAAATAAACATGATTAATCCCACAAATAGTTTATTAACTGCTTTGATGAAGTACATTTTTAAGTAAAACCCAGAGATTGTTGAAATGAATAAAAAACTGCTGCTTTTTCAACTCATAATATTTAAGTAAAGTAAATATTGAATAGTCTGTTTAGACATTGTTTTTATATTTTTGACACATAACTTGACATGTTTGACTCTGTCAAATTGAGATGGACTTGGAGTCTTAATGTCATTGGCAGATGATTTAACTATGAAACCAATCCTTAGTTGCAGCTTAAACCTTTTGGGCTTTTCACTGACATTCTATCATCAACAGAAGATTTGAAGGAGAAATCAAAGCATTCTCTCGCATGGCTTCTTTTTCCCCACCACAGAGGCCAACGACACCTTAAGCACCTCCATTCATTAAAAAGGGGCAGTATGGGGTTATAAGTAACAGTGCAATGTTGGACAGAAGTCACTACTGGCGAGCACTTGACTAAATCAAACAATGATTTACTGCACAAAGTAGACACAATAAATTAGGCTGATATTGTTTATGATCATATCATATTAAAAACTACATTTCTAATATTCATTTTACTTAAACTGTAGCAAAATATATCAGACATAATGAACCTATTGCTGCCATTTACTATTGCAGTATTTATGATTATAACAGTAACATGTAAGATCCATGTCAATTACAGCTTCAAGAGTAATATAAAATGTAATCCCCTCTGTGTTAAACATGTGGACACATGGAGAGCAACATTTTAAATCTGTCAGCTGCAGCCAAATGATAATCCTGCCACTCTGACTTTTATAGTCAATATTCAAGCCTCACAACTTGGACCAGGCATATCTCTTATATCTGATAGTTATACTTTTAAACGTGGACTCAAACAGAGAGATTAGAGTGCAACGTCAGGGGGAGATTGTATTATGAATGAAGTTCTGCTGAGGAAACAGCACCAAGAGTGTGTCTCCAAAATACACAGTGCACCTCCACTGTTGTTTGTGCAGGGTTTTCACCAGAATCAACAAACTGATAGTAGGGGAGAGTGACACAGATGGTATCCTGTTCTCTGGATGATGCCTACTAATCATCCTGTAGCTTTATATATCGTTAAGGAAAATGAGTGGTTTCTAAAATGATCTTTCTTTGCCAATGATACCTCTTGAATCTTCCTTAATTTGTTCAGACTTTCAAATCTAGGGCTGAAGTGCTCCTTTAAAATGACGTATTCAAAAGATTGTTTACTCTTTTAAGCCATTTTTAGCCTATGACAGTTTCGTCTGCATCCATCTGTCCTCTAAACCTCATTACAATTGCAATACACGAAGCAAAAAGACGACAAAGTTCGGAGAAATGAAAGAGCAACTAACTAAAAGAATGGGCGCATCAAACAGGCTGCTGGATAGACAATCCATATCATGTTAATTAACTGTACTGTACAAACAGGATCAGTCAAACTGCACCTTAGACAAGAGTGGCAAACCACACCAAGCCTTATATATCATACCATCTAGTCATTACCCCAGAACAATCTGTTTGCTTCAGATTGATTACCCTTTTGCTGCCTGAGCTTTATTTTATACCCACTTTTTTCACCGTCTCATCTCCATCAGCAGCTTGGCCATCTGTGTGGCCGCCGTCTGGAGACACAGCGTCCACTTCTCACTTACACGGTGCCCGGCGAGCTCCATCACTCACATCCAGACGGGTACAGAGTGGGGGCTATCAGTGCGTCAGATCCCCCTATCTGTGTCAGTGTATCACCCTGCTATCAACAGCTGCAGACCCCTGACCCGACACACGCCAGATGCCCCCCCCCCAACCCACCTCCTCTCCCGCCCGGAGTCAACACCGGCATATGTTCTCCCTGGAGCATACACCAACACACAAGCTCTGTTCCAGCTCACACGTGCCTCACCCTCCCCTGTACAGACACACACTTATATTGACGAACAACACACAAACACGCAGCCAGGCACCCCCCACCTTAACGATACTGACACTCTGAGATATGTCACAGCTTTCAAATGAGATTTACTGTAAAATAATTAGGAATCATGTCTCCCATCGTCTTCCACTGCATCTCTGATGTAGAGGTCAAAAGCATTTTAGCTAACTGACAAATATTTTCATTGCATTCATTTTCTCACTGTACATCTTCACTGAAACCGTTTTAACCCCATTTGCTTCACATTATTGTTCACCAGTTTTCAAACATGGCACAGGTTTTGAATAGATCTATTCACCTAGTTAAAAAAAACGCATCTAGCCATGCAGCAGAGAGCTCTGGTTTTACGGTCTTCCCCCAATACCAGAGTGAATACCAGAGTTCCATTTGAGCAGCGGCAGCTCCAGACTTACATCTATGTCTATATAGGATGCATGTATAACAAGTATAATATTTACCATATTCAGCATCTTAGTTTAGCTAATTAGCTGTAAACAAAATAGCTGAGGGAATGTCAAGGGCTACTTATAAGTATTGGAATTCATATTCATATTTTAGACCCAATGACGGTGCTAAAGGAAACAATAAGAAGATCATTTAAGTCAGATTTATACTATATTCAGGTAATCATGAATGTCTGTACATTTAATGGCAATCCATCCAGCAACAGTCAACAGTGGGACGAGTCTCTACCAAAGACCTTGCACTAATGAGAGTGTGGTGAGTGGATTATCCTGTTGAATTTATATATTAGACTTTTCAATGCTGTAGGCACCATAGACCATCAACTCCATTTAACTATTGTGGATGTAGAAACACACCTCGCACTGTGCAAATAAAACCATACCCATCTACTTGGTTAGATACCCCCAGAGGCAAGACAGACTATTGTTATTTTTGTGTTACCTTTTTATATCTAAAGGCTTTAAACTTATAATATAAACTTAGTTCAACTCAGTGAGCATCATGTCTGCATCTATTTTTGTCAGATATGTGTGTGTTGAATGGAAAATACAAAGCAGACTGAAACCACTCTGCCCATACAACTTTATTAGCTAAAATAAAAGGCACATGTGTCATCCAATGTGATGGATGACTAGTTTCAAGCCTCAGAAAGACAGAGTTCCTGTTGTATTGGGGTGATAATATATACGTATTTCATTAAAAAAAAAAAAAACACTACAGTATGCTTTGGAAAAAAGCATAATTATTCTGCCATAATGATCTTTTAACAATACTGTACACAGACAAGCTGTCAGGATATTGGTCAATCAGTCCTCCCACACATCATCTTCCACTTTTCTGCTACTGCTTTCTGGTCCAGTCTTAATAGTAGCATGTCTGGGTTCAGGATTAATCCTTGCTTCAGTCTGTACTCACGGCTGTAGTGTTCGCTGACACTGGACATGCGTCAGAGAAGAATGGGGCTCTCTAGTGTGTGGTCTCTGTTGCTAATCCTCATGACAGCTTATTGACCATTATAGCTCGAGGCTGGGGAGGCTTTTAGCAGCAGCCAATACTGCCGGAGCCTCCTCTGCTGTGGCCCATTGTGTGTTGACAAAGAAAGGCTGCATCTTTAACCTTTCACCTTTAAAACCTTCGCAACCTCCGCTGCTATCAGCTCCCCATCAAAATAACATACAGCCTCTTGTCCCCTCTTCTCCCTCCTTATGGATGGAGACATGCATGCTCAGTGTGGCATTTACCACAGGTTGCTGTTGTCAGCCTGGCATCAGCATCCTGAGCTCGAGGTGGCAGAAGAAGTGTTAGCAAGCATTTAATGTGGTGATTTATCCACTAATTAAAGCATGAACTCTTAAGCATCGCTCTGTCTCACTGCCTGTGGGAACAAGCAGCAGCAGCAGCAGCAGCAGCAGCAGCAGCAGACAAACAAACAGATCTGGCTTGCAGTTCCTGCTACCTACATCACTGCTCAAACACTAGTCAATTGAAAATTTGCAGTAAAATTTAGTTAATTAATCAGGATATTGATGGACAGAAAAAATGGCCGCTTTGTTGTCGATTGATTGATCATCAACTTTCAAGCAAATGTGACAAACACAGCGGTTCCAGCTTATCAAGAGTGAGGGTTTACTTTTTTTCTGAAGGAAGAGTTTTGGACAGATGGTCAGACAAAACATGCTGTGAATATGGTATCTTTCAATGTGTGATGCCATGGAGAGAGCCAAGCAAACTAACCATTGATTTATTTCATGATCACTTTATCTGGTGATCATGTTTTCGTCTAACTGTTAAACCATTTTGTCAACAAAATGTGGAAATCGGACTAGGAGACGTCATCAAACTACTTATTTTGTCTGACAAACTGACCCAATATTTTCTATTATTATCATTATTACTAGTGCAGGGCCTGTTCTAAACGTGCCTGTTTGGGATGGGATGTTTACATGGCCTTTGTAAATGCTCCAGAGCTACATCAGAATGATTCCTTGCCATTAGTGAGTCCTCCTTAAACAGTTCAACTATATACTGTCCCTTTTCTTTATAAACAGTCTATTATTATCTGCATTATTATCTTCAATATATACTTTTCTACCATTACATGGTTAAAATACTCCTAAGTTCAGTTGTCGTTGCCCTCTTTACACAACTATCCACACTTGATAATGTAATGCATATTGCACTACAGCCGACACAACATTCCTTACTAGAAAGCACCATATGGCTGAACTGATTTGGGCACGAGGCCACAATGTAGAGGCTTAAACAGCAGATATTGAATGTACACCAAGTCACCCACCCTCTGATGCCATAAGACCTCCCCAAGAATCCTCCTCAGTCCATCACTGTCCCTGCTCCTCTGTCCCAGATGGCCAGGGTTCCGCATGGCCAGTGGAGGGCAACACCAGCCTGTTATCTGAGTAAGCTGGCCTCTACCTGCTAGCCTGACCGAGCATGGGCCGGCCCCACTCTTATCTCAGAACTGCAACCCACACAGGCACCGTCTTTAACGTCACACTGAGAGGGCCTGGTCTAAAAAAACACCAGGCAAGAGAAAGAGGCCATGTGGTCACCAAAAAAAGCCGAACTGAATTAAGATGAATAATTACTAACAATAATAATTGATTAATAACTATCAATAGGCAGCAATTTGTAGAATTGCTATTAGTAAAATATTGCAAATATTCACTTGTTGCAGCTTCTGAAAAGTGAACATTTGTTGCCTTTCCTTTTCTTTCATGAGATTAGATCAAACCTGTGGGCTATGGACTGTTAATCAGACATAAGAGGAAAGTATAATTTAATATTTAGTAGTTATTAGTTAGTATAGTAAAACAAAATGTACTAATTCTGTAAACATGATGTAGGCAAATGAATGAAGTGACGATTGAAAATTTTGTCAGGACATGAAAGAACATGAAAATTCCAAATTTGGAAACTAAACTTTTTTTATGACACTTTGTGTTTCTGTTATTTGGTGTTCAATGTTATTGTTTTAATTCCAAAAAGGATTTTGGACATTTAACATTGTATTCGATTTTTGCTAAATCAATCATGGTTGATAAATGTTTAAATTAATGATGGTTCTTAAACCAAAAGATTTCATACTGAGCACCATGGCTGAACAGGCCAACAGAAGCTTTGCCCTCACCAATGAAAATCTGTGGATCAAGGTATCAAAGTGCTGGCTATTAACTAACTGTGACCACACATTGGCACAAACAACTCTCATCGTCCGAGCACAGAAAATATACACACAAGAAAGGATTTGAGAGATTACACTTGAACAATACAGTTGTGGGTTGTGTAATGTCTGCTTTCTGCTCAATCAATCAGTCAGTCACCCCTCCCAACAGTAAGATGGATGAGAGGAAGCAGCAACCACAGATAGATCATTGTTTTCATTCTGCAGCAGGACAGAATGAATCCTGTGCTGGCTGAGAGGTCACAGCAGAGAGGGCTGCTTTACCCCTTGGGCACCCCCCCACCTGCAGAAGAGACACCCATGCATGACAGGAGCCTCAGACAGCCTTAAAAGGAGCAGATGGGGTTATAACTAAGTATGGAGTGGAGACATGGAGACATTGACACTGTCACCCCGCTAAATAAGAAGCAAGTAATTTAGAGGAGATTAGCTCCATGGCACAATTCTCAAAAGCGTGTTTTAAAACAGACATCACGGAAGATGGAGAGGAAGTGGCATTCCACCAGCTAAGATGATTTTCACCTTGCCTGGAGAGATAGCCTGATAAATTAAAAGAAAGCACTCAGAAATGCAAGAACCTAAGAACAACCCCAGGTTCCTCTTCAGCACTGTAGAGCCGACAGAGAGTCACGGCTCTACTGATCCATCTATTCCTTTAGCAGGAGCAAAGATTTCATTGGCTTCTTTACAAATAAAATTGTAACCATCACGGAAAACATTCACCACCTCCTCCCCATGAACAGCACAGATACATTGTCTAGTTCAGAAACCATAGAACCACCTGTAGCACCAGATTTTTATTCGGACCACTTTCCTCAGTCGATCTTTCTGAACTGACTTCTCTAGTTTCCTCCTCTAAACGTTCAACTTGTCTATTAGACTCTGTCCCAACTAGACTTTTTAAGGAGGTTTTTCCTTTAATTAAGCGTCCACAAGCACCGACAATCATATTTGACTAGAAATGGCATCATTTACACTGTGTTTTAAACCTAAAAGTCCTTGATATTCTCCTCGAAGCTATGTTCGCGTTTGCACACACGCACACTCAGAAAACTGCACACACTGCACACAAGCTCTCGCCCAAGGGCATGCATGGGGTGCACGTTAGGATTGCTACGTCTGCTAGCATCGCTAATGCCAGTAGTGAACTTTTAGCATATTCGTGTATGAATGTTGCGGCTTCCGGACACTTGGATGATTCTTGGAAGAATTACTATTGCAACAACACATCAGTAGGGTAAAACTAACCTGTCTGTGATTATGTGGATGACACCACACGAGCAGTATGGAGGCATGTTGTTTTATTACATCTGAAGAAAGGGTCACCTTGGCTGCAACACTGTTTACCCCTGAGACTCCTGAAGGGTTCTGTGGACTCAAACCCTTCACCCACCCGTCCATCGGCATAGTGGTGAGTAGATAATGAGGGAATTTAAATTTTTCAGTCAACTATCCCTTTAAAAGGCATGGATGGCCCATAACCTTTTACTTCTAAATTCAGACAAAACAGAAGTCATTGTATTTGGCCCTAAACACCTCAGAGAAAATTTGTCTGACCAGACAGTCACTTTGGATGGTATTAGCTTGGCCCCCAGCTCTACTGTGAAACATGATGGTTACAAAACTCTTGCTGGTGGAGGTTTCTTCCAGTAAATGAGGGAGTTTTTTCTCTCCACAGTCACCAAAATGCTTGCTCATTGTGTGAGCTGTTGGGTTCCTCTATGATCTATGTAATGTGCCTTGAGATAATGTTTATTATGGTCACTTTTATGCAACAACGTGGCTGAAACAGACCTGCTGCTGAATCACTCTATCTAGCCTCCGATAACAATTCATTAATCTTTCTACAAGAGGTAAATGTTGCTTCCAGAGGGTGTGAATGGGCTTCAAATTCTTATAGGCTACGAATTACCTGGTCCAACAGGTACACCCTAAATTAAATACTGACACCTTTGAGTACAACCACTCAGGAACAGTTGTGTGAGCGCCATCTTCAACATGACAAACAGTCTAGGTCCTGATTAGCAGTCTGTCTTTAAGGCCTGGTCGGGGTCAGAGCCCCTCAACGCTGCATGGTGGATATTACATATGACAGATTGTGAAGGAACTCAAGTGTTGGCTTTCACAGGCTGCTCCGCAGTCATCCCTTTGACCTCTACACCTGACCCTTGACCTAGCTGTGTAACAGCGCAGCACAATGTCTACTCTGTCCTCCCCGCTGCTTCTGGCTGACAAAGCGCTGCACAGCCCCGTGGTGCTGCCTCCCAGCGCCACTCAAGTTCACAGGGCATGCTCCATGCTCATGAGATCGCACTTTGACCAGCAGCAGCGTTTGACGGTCATCACCTGGAGGACTTAGCATTTAAACCTTCTGTAATGCAGGTAGCATTGGAGTACAATACTTTTTACATCATCTGAAAAAATTATTAAAGAACACAACATCCTATAGACTTGAAAAAAAACTGAATTTAAGATGCACGGCCCAACATGAAAATTATTTTATACATTTTACATCTAATGTGGAGTTCCATTACGTTTTGGAGTAGTATAGTCACTATTTCCCAGCCTTTTCCAACGGAATCAGACTAAAACCACAAATAACAGTTTTTACATTTCTGTGCATGGCTTCAGCAAGTGGATTTTTACAACTTGGGCTGAGCAAAATTAAAGATAACAAATAAGTCAAACTGTGCAAATGAAGGTAAAAAATTAAGAAGAAATCCCAAAACATATATTTATTTTGTGTTATCAGGAGCATCAACTTCAGAAAACAATGAAAGTAAAGTGGATTCAATATTGGAAAAGTATGTTTAAAATAGTTCAAATGACTGAGCACTTCGGGATAACCTGTAGCTCACATCAAGTGCTTTACCAAGCCAGTATTTATTCATGAAATATTATCAATGAAGATTTTCCCCCAATTTTAAGCACAACTTTCTCTTTTAATGATGATGATGAAAATCTGATTAATCATTGATATTAAACTGATAAAGTTCAGGTAATAATCCACCCTTCCTTTTATCAATGCTTCGGCGTAACCTCTGATGTCAAACAATGGGGTGGAGGCCATTTGTTATAGCCTCGGAGACTTTTTCACAGAGCAGTCATCAGTGTATGTTATGTTAACCTAATGAATGTATGTCTTCATCTTTGCTAATCCCGGCGGGCGGCTGGGCGGAGGGTCACGCTGTGGTCAGAGGGGCGGAGGCTCTGTCACCGCTGCTTGACACGCTCAAAGGACCAACTTCCCTTTCATCATACCAGGGGTCAGAGTTTTACTACCTCCCAGAGCCAGCGAGCGTACTGCACTGTGCAAACTCAGACCTGTAGCAGCCATCTGATAATCATCACCTTACAAAACACACCAAAAAACAAAACAAACCAGGGGCATCTCCCTGAAGCCACTGGGCCACATTTACATTCAGCTCTATCTCACTTCTTGCTGAGAGCGGACTCTGGGGATGGCTTCTGAGCGACACTTTGAATTGAGGCTGCAAGTTGGTAAAATACAGACACGTTAAGCTCTGCAGCCAAAACTCAACTCTTTCACTCGTGTTCTCTCTCTCAGGAACTATGCTGCTGTAACCTGTGGCAGTGCAACTCTGAGCTCAACTTCAGGTAACGTTCAGTTCATTGTTCAGACCAAAACATCAACAATTTATTTACTGATATTCACTGCATGATATAGTAGTGGAGTATACATATATATGTTTGGTTTTTTTTCACAATGTATCCATTTCAGTTCACTTTAGATTCTGCTGCTGCAATTCTACCCCCCACACACACACACATCAAACACATAGAAGACACAGACAAAGATGTCAAGACAGTTTGTGGTGATAAGAGCTGACAGAGGTGTCAGGGTGCTGTAAACATGATCGCGTGATCTTCGCACGGAATTAATACGCAACTTTCTGCCTCTGCCTGCTGTACCACCTGCACAAAATGTGATGGGACACTTTGGACTATTTTCCGACATTTGACAGAATTAACGATTAGTGGACAATCACGAAAAATCCTGGAAGACATCCTGGTTTTGGAGAGATTTTTTAGGTGCAGTCCTAGCTCTCCAGCATTAAGTCCTGCAATTCAAAACGAACTCAAGTGAGCAATGCAGGAAATGTTTGCTCCTCACAGTGTGTTTGTGTGTGTAATGAGAACAGTAATGGTTTAGCACATACCTGTTAAAAGAGTCAATATACACAGCTCTGTGTGTCTTTTCTGTTGACTGTGATATGATCAGTGGGGATTTAAGGACTGTGCTTCAGCAGCCAATCATCTTCAACCCTTTCCCATCTTCTCGGCATGGAAGGACCTCTGCTGCCAAACCCCCGCACCTTCTCTTCACACAAATCACCTGTGAGTTTCTTCTCTAATTCAAAAGTCAGATGTCAAACGTAGGATGACACCTAACTGTTATGACTACTTACAGGAGACCCCATTCTCCCCTCTAAAATGGAAATAGCGTTTCTAAACTGAAATGGCTCAGCTGCTCTTTTATGACCCCCCAACAACTGCATCCTCCAGCCCTGCCGTTTCACAGGAAAGTCATCCCTGCTCTACATACCAAGTTCAGTGTTTTACAGCTGCCTGTAAACTCATCCTCCACCCAAATTCAAACTCAAATTGAAGACGTTTATGACCTCTGGCTAGGCTACGTGTTAAATATCGCAGAGGTCTGACAAAAACGTGGCCTGCAGATGACCAGTGTCACTGTACCAACTGTCCCCCATACTTACTAGAATACCTTTCCCCTTAAAAATATGGTTTATGGCATTGAGCTTCTTCCTCCCCAATCCTCCCCCGCTGCTCATCAGCAGCTGTTAGCGCCTCAGGTTGTGCCAGGATGGAGCTAACAAACATCCCAGAGAGCGGCCTCACTGCCATCCCAGCCTGTAGCTCATGGATCAAGTGGAGGCTGTAAATACTTTCCTGGGTTACGTGGAGGTCAGCAGAGAGCGGGCCATTAATGCTTCAAGAGCAACATCCCACTGACCCTGGTCACCGTTCCCATAGCGCTCACTCCCACCTCCCCCATGTGTCCCTCACAGCTCACGCAACAACAAACTCACAGGCACAGCCTCAGGGAAGATTGTGGGCTGTGTGCAATGATGACAACAGTGCTGCAAGTCACAAAAACTAAACTGATTGAAAAGTTCTTTTCACATTCAAATGACAGGTTTGGTGATCAAACTGAATTAAAGATGTAAAGATTCCCATTTATTTTAAATGATTTGACCAATTCTTTGGAAAATGTAAACTGGAGGAGTACATGTTCCACAAAGTCACAAACAGTAAATTAAAAGTGCTGACTTCACACCCTGTCACACAATTTATCAAGCCCCATTCTTTTTTACTTTAATTTCTTAATTTACTTTTTTCCCCATGAGCGACATTCTGTTATGTCAATAAATCAATCAATTAGTCAATCAAAAGAGAATTGGACTTTTCTCTATAAAACATTTGTCATTTTCGAGCAAAAATGCCAAAACGTTTATAGGTCAGTGTCTTCAATTTTTTTTTATTTATAAACGTAACATGTTTTGGTTATGGGCAGCTACAAACTGTGATGATGATACAATTCTCATATTTGACTGCTTTGTGATTTAATTAAATGATACTTTTTAATGGTACTAAATTTGACACTTTTAATCACGCCAGAATTGATGACAAACTTTCTGTTATAGTGCAAAATTGCACTAAACAGAGCACTGGCCATTTACTGAGTAGTAAACATAGTTCTTATCGACATCTCAGTTCGGACATAGCTTTTAATCACATGTTTATAATGACAGTGACACTTTTATGTGACCTGACTATTTGAATACGATCATAAGAACAGGATGAAAACTCCTGTGCCGTGCTATACTATACTGTGCTGTGCCGTGCTTTGCTGTGTTGCGCATGAATGGCTATGCTGCTGTTCTGTCATTGATGTTGCATCACCATCTGACCATCTTCATTGTGACCACATACATGTGTGTTGCCTGGAAACAGGCGCATCGGGATCAAGGACATTCAGCCTCCAGACCTCTCAGACAGAAGCGGACCTCATTCCTCACACTCAGTCCTCACCTTACAATGATCCCAGAATTTACATTCACCTACATTCCCTGGTCTTTGAATGCATTCTCTGGTCTCCCTAAATCTACATTAGTATATCTAAAGCTGCAACATCCATTGTCCTTCACCCTCAACAAGAGTAAGGAAAAACTACCCAAAAACCTTTTAACAGGGGAAAAAAACATAGAAACCTCAGAGAGATCCGTCTCCCAGGATGGACAGAAGTGCAGTGGATGCCTTGTTGTCTATAATGAAAAGCTAAAACCGTAATAACTTAAATGTTCATGTCTTTAAATAGGGATAAAAACGAATTAATTATTTTCATGGAGATAAAACACATATATATACAACCAAATATATACAGAACTTGACACTTTTTAAAAAATATATACAAGTTTTCATATTGACGCATATTGGCCTGATAAACAATTAAATAATAAATAATTAGTACAACGGCATATATGAAGTTCTTTTAAAAAAAGACTAAACGAAAAAAATCTTTTCAGCAACATCTTGAAATGCTTTGAGTTAATATTTTATCATTCATTCTTCAAAAACTCAAATAGCAGTTTTTACCAATCCTCTATGACTACTACATCTGTCAATTCAAAATCTACTTTACTGTGTTATTTCGTTGAATTTATTCAGCAAGTGGTAAAAAAAAAAACAGAACCATATGTCAGCATTATTTTAAGCCCTATGCAACATTATAATATAATCCTAAATAATTACTTTGGCCTGTTTTCCTTTTCAATACCAGGGTCGAACGATCAGGCTCAAGTCTTTTATTTTTGTCTGCAGGCCTTCATGCTGACGACTCACTAAAATCCCTTCATTCATCAATATTAAGCCTTTAAAATGGAGAAGAAAAAAAACATCTGCTGTGGAGCTTGTTGTGAGATGAATCACCTTGTTTGAAATGCTAATCACCATGGGTGAGCATTTTCTTGCATCTGCTTAAATTATCTTGGAATGCCCTAAAAGGAACCTCCTTGTTTTACAACATTTAGTGAAATAATATCCTTCACTCTCCATTTAATTTTGTTTTTAAAAAAAATATCATTGTAACAGGCCTCGTCAGTATCTGTCTGATGTTTCAATGGAAAAAATGTTTAATAAATTGGGTGTATTAACATTTAGCACTGAACTAAAGAACAGATATTTTATGGCATGCTTGATCAAATTCAGGCCCTTACAGAAAACACAAGCACCCAAAGTATGCATCAGTTTGGTTATCTTACCTCTGCTGGATTTCCTTACTTTACTTATTTACAGGCCCTAAACAGAAAATCCAATACTTACTAAATAACTAACCAAATTCACTCAAAATAGTAGATATATAGATATCAAGTCATGGTTTCCCCAATTAATCATTGAAGAGCTGCAACTATAAGTTACAAGATGAGGCCTTTAAATTCACCAGTAACTGCTTTGACATATTGTTTTATTTTGACTTTAATAATCTTACATGCTAAATGAAGCACTAATTTGTAGTGTCGAATATAAAAGAGATTAACTCAATCTCTTGGTAATATTCTGAGAGTAAAAACATCTTTCATTGCATGTTTTATTTGGGGATTTTTTTTCCTGTTATCGTAAAGTTACTGTAACAAAGCAACAAGGCCCGTGTCCACTATTTCAGTTTAGATTATATTTATTCTTATCCATATAAATTTATTCTTATCCACAAAACACTCATGTAAGAACAGAAAGTTCTGTTTAAATCTCACTGTGTGTGTGTGTGTGTGTGTGTGTGTGTGTGTGTGTGTGTGTGTGTGTGTGTGTGTGTGTGTGTGTGTGTGTGTGTGTGTGTGAGGTGAGGCGAGGTGCAGCTCGTGTCCTGGCTGCTGTTGAAACAGATCTAATGATAGCAGAGGAAGCCAAGTTAAGAAAAAGAAGAAAACATGACATGATGGATCACATCTGCCCGTGCCCCCCCCAGTCTCCCTCTTCCACTAACCAACACCAGCCCCTCCTCCTCTACTGTACTCCTCCTGGCTTATCATTCAAGCGTCACACTGGGGGGTTTCGCATCCTGTCCCTGCCCCACCCATTGTCAGCCGTCCCCTTCACCCTGCCCCGAGGGACAGGACAGATCCCCCCACACACACCAGAACAGAGGCTGACAAGGCACTTTCTTTCAGCCCATCTACCCCAATGTGCCAGCCTGCAAACCCCCAAGGCCCAAACATGGATCCACACAAACACACAACCCCCTTCCACCCACACAACCTGTCTTCCTCCTTCTCTCTACTTCTTCTCCCAGTGAGTTGAATTACATTTAAAAAAAGGATACTTCACTGAGCAGAGGGTGGGAGGGGGGAATACCAAATTCCTGGTCAATTCAAAGATCAATGCAAATTGAGTTTGTTCTTCAAATGTGGTTATGTCATCCAGGGGCTGGAGGAGGGTTCAGCTCCTTTGTTTCTACAACAATGTGAGTTGATAAAAAGATTCTACAGTCAACACTTCTGCACTTTTCACCAATCAGTGATGGGTTAACCAGCTGGACTTTAACATCTGTAACATCTGTCCATCCTCTAAGGTGGCAACTAAATTCTAATTCTACTGACACCTTTATTTTCTTTTTTGAAAATGGAACCTTTTTTTTTCCCCCGACCAAAAAGTCCAAAGCTAAGAGATTAATTAACTATCAAAATAACTATTATTTCAACAAATCAATAAAGCAACTACACATTATTTAAAAAGGCCTTCTTCAATCAATATTATTATTCTGTGTACTATTAGATCGTGATAATGATGAAAGTGTGACAAGAATATTAAAAGAACCCTGTTCAGGACAATGTTTTAATCGCTAAAATGCTTTAAATTTTGTGAATCTTATTTTATCAGTCTTACCAAACTGCCCATTATAAAACTGATGATTTCAAAATTAAATCCTGATCAAGGGCTTATAAATTATTCCCAAACATATTCAGTGTTGGTTTATTCCTTCATGTATCTGTATTTATATGTACATTTATGTTATCTGTGTATTTGTTGTATACTCTTTATTGTTTTAGCATGAAAGAGGGAAAACATGATACATTATTAAAATTGTTATTTTAAGTATGAATATGAGTATGACTGCAACTGACAATTATTTTCATTATATATAAATCTGTTGAGTATTGATTTATCAATTAATTGTATGGTCTATTAAATGTCAATAATTATTTTGAAAAGAATTGTGAGATTTCCCAGAAGCCTGGTGAGGATGTCTTCCAAAGGTTTGAAAATCTGTCACATTTAAGAAGCTGGACCCAGTGAATATCTAAGTTTTTTACTTGATAAATTACTTTAAATGATTTAGGGTTTAATTATTGGTGACTGATGATGATCAGTTTGCCCTAATTGACTAAGCAATTAATACAATTTAAAAAATCCAAACTATATGTTGCTATAAAAATCTGCTGTTGCTGCAGAGAAGCCGGAACTTCTATGCATTTATGCAAATAGATATTTAGTAAACACTTTTTATCTACTTACTGTTATATTTATCACCTATTTATTGATTTCACAATTGTTAAAATGCTGTTTGCAAAAACCTCACAGAGCTCCATCACAGAGCAGAACGTTTGGACAGGACATATCCATCACATTCTCATGGGCCTTCATGTAGCTTTTTAACTGAGCTCATGAAGTCACCTGTTATTCTACACGCACGTCACGCACACGCACACACACACACACACACACACGTACCAAGCAGAGAACACGGTGCAGTTTAATGTCCACTTCAGTCGCTGTGCTCAGAGCACTTAAAGGAATTTGAATCTTGGAAATGTCAATAAATCTTCAGTCGCCCGCGTAGGTGCAGGATACCGGCCTGGCCGCTGGGAGGTGGCCCAGTGTGGGGATGGGTTTGGGCCTGGCCCCGGTCCGTATGGACCATACGACGAAAAAATAAACCTTAACAAATGACATGAGGAGCGAGCTGTGGGTGGTCTCCACCTCCAGGTATTCTCATCTGAAGACAGTGGGATGAACAGGCCACAGATCAGGCTGACCGTCAGCCACACGAACCATGCATCTCGTCGTACTGTCGCTCTTCCTTCCTCTCTCCTCTCTCCATCTCCTCCACCCTGTGCAGCGCAGGCACCACCGGATTTTGGGAACTGAAACACTAATGGCTTCAGGGCGTTCTCCAAGTTCAAAAGTTCACCTTTTACGATCTCCCCGAGCCTGACTGACCACCTCCAAATAAAAACATTCCGACCTCTGTTCCCAGTGAGTCCAGCACTCTCTCACACTCACACACACACACTCACACGCACACACACACACTCTCTCACACACACACACACACACACACACACACACACACACACACACAGCAGTGTTGAATAACTCCCACTTAAACAAAACGAGGAGACAAATCAAACTTCACAATTTGGGGCAGAATGCGCTCTGTGATAACTGCAGGTGATTTCCCTTGGTGACTGGCAGTAAAGTTGATGTGAGCGCATTCATGATGACACACAGCCTGGGGTTTATTCCTGCAGGTATGTAGCCTACAGTTTGGAGAAGGTGCGTTGACGTGCGTGTGAAAGCTCAGGCAGCACTAATGGTCGCACTGGTTGGAGGTGAGGACAGAAATGATCCAATCACGGACAGCAGCGGTGTGTTGCACAGGATACACGGTGCTGTGTGTGTGAGTGTGTGTGTGTGTGTGAGTGTGAACATGCAGGACCATGCTCCGGGGCGTGTTCGCCTACCGTTGACGGACTTGGTGTTGTTTCTTTCCGGGTAGTCGAACCCATTCGTCCTCTTCTCTATCTCCATCCTCCTGCATGGGCTGATCCCGAGTCAGCCCGACGTCGCCTCTCACCACCGCGGAAAACCTGCACACTGCTGCTGCTGCTGAGGGGACAGTGGTGGTGGTGGTGGTGAAGATGATGATGAAGAAGGTGCAGTCTGAGGTGATTCGTGCTGGCGCTGCTTTGTCCCTCCTCAGCCTGGATGGCTCACTCCTCCGACCGCCGTCCCCTGCTTCAGTCAGCGGGGAGTAACTGGATCCACACCCCCAGGGATGGTGCGTTCACGGCCTGCCAGGACGGTGGAGGATAGTGGCTTCCAATTAGAAAGCTGACTCATGGCCCGAATGATGTTCAAACTTCAAAGCAAGTGAGACAAAGTATTAAAGGCACAATCTCCCTCTTATAAATGAAGAGTTGAATCCATGCGCAATTAACAAATAACATAATTAATTTATCATACACACAGACCAAAAACAAAATAGCCTCACCTCTCCACAAAAACTGACCCTGAACTGTAAATGCTTTGTTTGAATACAATTAGAATAGGTTGTTATAATATTGTTTCAAGTAGAGCTACATATGTGTAATAGGCCTACAATGTAGACTATAGCCCCCTCCATTAGTCAGATTCAATCAAATTGAAATGTTATTTCTATAGCCTATATTCACAACACATTATTTGCCTCAAAGGGTATAAGGGCTATACACATAAAATTGTATTAATTGAGTGTGATTGATCCCTCTCCCAGGGTGGACCGAAGTGCAATAGATGCAGCATATAGCAGAGCACATCAAAGAATAACAATATAGTTGTATTTATTATTTATATGTTCATGTTTAAGATGGAAAGATGAACATGAGAAGAGTTGAGAGTTTCAGCTATTATTTCCTGGTATTTACACCTGTGTTAAACAACTTAACACATTTTATTTGAGACGCATTTTTCAAGTGAGCAGAAACATGGCAACATTTACACATGTGCCTTGTTGCCCATGTGATGCCTTTTCCGTTGATTATTTAAATCTTACATAGACCAGAATGTCAGCTCTTGGGTTTCATCCATGAAAATTGTGTAAATGGTTAAAAACTATAAAACATCATGGAGAGCAGGTTGATGTCTATAGGAGAAAAACAGAGACATTTAGAAGCAGAGAAAAGAGTAATTAGATCAATTAAACCAACATTAGAAAACCACTGTAACAATTTGAAATGTCCTGTAAAAGACAGAGATGACTGGTGAACTGAGCAATGGACATCTAACAGGTCGGACCAAGGACAACAACAGCAATTACAGAATCATTGTGAGTTGTGAAGAAAAGTCAGTAACACCAGCATCAACCTCCTAAGAGCAGGGCTGAGAAGGACTCTGAGAGCAGAAATATAGACCCCATAACACAAGATGCAAACCACTCTGCACTCAGAGGGATGAACTAACAGAAAGCTCTGCAACAAACTGATGAGACCTGGATGAAGCTCTAGTAAAGTGAATGAAAGAAAAGTGTGGAGACAGAAAGAATCTGCTCATGATCTGGAACGAACAGTTTCATCAGTGAACCTCGGTGGAGGTGCTTTTGCTTCTGAAACATTCTCACAGATCACTGATGATGATTATTGATGCTGTAGCAGTAGAATGGATGAAAGAAACATTCTGTGTGCCACTATACAGACAGATCATCAAAACTTCATCGTGAAGCAAGACGATGACCTACATACAACAACGGACGTTATCTGTAACAGAGGAAGATATTTCCCTTCCTGAAGAGCAGACTGAAGGAGAAAGCCCCTGAGACAAGAAGTGAGACAGGCTGTGGCACTCATATCTTCTGGAAACGGGCTTGATACAAACACACCCAGACATGGACAATGGTCAGATGTACTACAGGAAATATATGTGATGGAAAAGCTCACTTTTTGTTGAAAAGTGAAAGAATAAATATTTACCAGAAAATTGTAAAACTGGATAAGGTCTAGAGATAAAGACATCAGCTCTGCATAACACTATAAGCGAATTATTAGATAATAAAAGTCGTGATATGGTGACGTATAGTAAAAACTGTAAAATGATCAAATGGAAACCCTCACTACAGTTGTATGTTTGTTGTTCTTTTCTTTTTCTTTGTTTTTTGTGTTTTTTGTCTTCACTCTCTCTTTTTCCTTGTATGTTTGTTTTGAATATTTGCATAAAAGTAATAAAGACTAAAGTGGAAAAACTGGCTGCAGTGAAAGATTGGAGAAACTTTGGTGACGTCAGTGGGCGCAGGCTTGATGCACTTATTTAAAAAAGTTGTTAAACCAAATATTAAATGTAATTTCCAAAAACATTTAGAGTAAATAACATTTAATAACTTGTTGTGTCTTTTACTTGTCTTTTGATTATCCAAAAAAGGGGGCTGTTAAAGGGGGCTATGTCCTAAGATGTTGTGGAATGAATATAAATCATTAAATTTAAAAACTCTTCTTTCATTTTCATTTTTAGATCTTAATTCCAAATGTCAAACAAACCCAAACTGGCGTTACTGTAATGATGTCGCCTAATATAACAATTGCAGTTAATCCCACATGCCCTGAAGGTAGCACAAACACACAACAGAGATTACGCAACTTCACCCTGCAGCATTGTGGGATGTGTAGTGTCGTACCCTCAACACATCCAGGCCCCGTCCTGAATCTGAAGAGCAACGCTTTACCCCAAGCTAACACGCTAATGCTAATCCAACCGTTAGCCTCTGGTACTTCCAAGCTAATATGAAGTGGCCCAGTCTGGGAACAGCCCGTGTTCCCTCAGAGCAGCAAGTTTCACCCAAGAGTCTTCACTGAGAAATAGCGTCAGTGCTGCTCTCTGGTGGTCACACAGTGTGCTAACCTGAAGCCAGGTGCCGTGGGCAGAACCACACATGATCTATATATATATATCTGAAGAACACATTCAGTGAAGTCAGACCAGTGAGACGTCATGTAAACTGACAGGGTTGACCCTGCAGAAATACAGACTCCATGAAGTTACACTGTTCTGGTTGTACCCACCTTACTCCATCTGTCAGATAAGATGAGACAAGATACACTTACTATATTACGTCAGCACGTTTGATTGTGCACGTGTCCTGACAAGAACCAGGAAAACACATTCCTCCTGTATTAGCTTCACTACACTGGCTTCCTGTTAAATCTAGAATATAATTAATTTGTATTATCCTCCTCACCTACAAGGCTTTTAATAATATGGCAGCATCATACCTCAAAGAGCTGATAGTACCATATCACCCCACTAGAGCACTGCGCTCCCAGAATTCAGGATTACTCCTCGTCCCTAAAGTCTCTAAAAGCAGAGTAGGAGCCAGAGCTTTCAGCTATCAAGCTCCTCTCCTGTGGAATCATCTCCCACTTTCAGTTCGGGAGGCAGACACCATCTGTACGTTTAAGAGTCGCCTTTACGATAAAGCACTGTCCAGCCTGCAGTTTCACATAAAATAAAATATTATCTCTTACACATTGGCCTATAATACTTCCATACACATCTGCTGACCATGACGACATATTGCACTGTGACAAATTGCAAAAATGTATCTTCACTATTTGACCTGTAAAATAGTCAGACTTAAAGGTAGTGGTGGGATGTAATGAAGTAACTTTACTGTGTTACTGCAGTATGTTATTAAGTATCTGTTCTTTTCTCAAGTAAATGTATTTTTGAGGACATTTTACTTTTACTCCACTACATATATCAGCAAATATCTTTCTACTCCACCAGCCTACATTTTTACAATGCATTTTGTGACACATTATTATTTATATATTTTTTTTATCAGTAATCAAAAACGAAAGGGGAACTAATCCAATCAGAGTAGGCCGGTAAAACATTGGACCCAACCAGCTGCAGTGTTGAAGAGACACCTGACATGGGTTCAGAGCAGGTCACTGCCAAGACTCAGACCGTTGCATTATGGAATAGGACACACTCTGCAAATACTTTTGGTTTTGATACTTTAAAGCAACTGCTTACTTACTTTTACTCAAGTACAAAAGTTAATGTGGTACTTGTGTTTTCCCTGCTGCTAATTGTTCTTCATCAAATCTGATTAAATCACCATATGAAGCCACATCAGTATGATTTCTTTTTAGGCATTTAATTACATATGATAGAAAACACAGAAGGCTACTGCTGTAGAGACTGGTGAAGTTCAGTGTGCTTCTCCTGCTGTCCTGCAGATGTCTCTACAGCCTTCACTGTTCCTCCCTACTTCACACGTGGGGGCTCCAGACTTGTGTGTTTGCTGCTAGGTGCAAATGTAGGCCTAGTTCAGACCAAGTTGGTGGATCTACACTGCAGCACCATGTGAACTGATGAAGACAAAACGTATGAGTGAGTGCTGCTGTGTTCACTGCCTGATCTCCAGGTCCTCACTTAATGAGGGGACCTCATCATTGGTGTCCACACTGAGCAACCTGTGAACCACCTTAAGAATTGTAGGGTAGTAATTGGCCAGCTGATGGCGCCTAAAGCCCTTCAGGTTTCTGCAGCGAGCACTGCTGTCCTGAAACAACCAATTCAGTTTGACGTTAAACTCACAGTGAGACTATCCAAAGTGTAAATACATTCATAGATTATATTGTATTTACATAAACATCCAATCATAAAACAATCCTGTTGTTAATATTATTGTTGTTATTATTAGTAGGCTATTTGTACTATTCAAACCTAGACGGTGTGTGTATTTGTGTGTGCGTGCGTGTTCCTGTACTCATATCTTTGTGAGGACCATTTTAAGCATAGATTCAACAGAGTGAGGACATTTTGACCGGTCCTAACTTTTTCAATGGGCTGTTTGAGGGTTAAGACTTGGTTTGGGGTTGGAATCAGGTTTAGGTTATGGTTAGGGTTAGGCATTTAGTTTGGATGGTTAAGATTAGGGTAAGGGGTTTAGGGAATGCATTTAGTCAATTAGTGTCCTCACTAAGATAGAAGTACAAACATTTGTGTGTGTTTGTTTGTGTGTGCGTGTGTGCGTGTGTGTGTATGTGCGTGTGAGTAGACCCCTCCCATCACTGTTGGACACGGTGCGCACTGTAGTCAGAGCGCGCGGGTGCAGACAGGGCGCACACACACAAACACACACCGCACGCACACGCTCACACAGCATCCTTACATGCAGACAGACGGACACAGACTGGTGGAGATGGAGTTGATGTAGGCGCGCTTCTTTGTCACATGGACTGAATGCAGTGACTGGCGCTTTGGATTTGTGCTCTTCACGCCACAGAGAGAGACCAGAGAGAAAATGTGGAGATACACAAACTTGTTCGCCTGTCTGTTGGTTTTGTGTTCGGATGCGTCTTCACAGAGCAAGGTAGGTCAGACGAGAAGCGCATTTTTTGTCATGTTCCATTTTCTTTACCAAGGATTGCATGCACGACTGTATAGTGCTGCTGATTAAAGAAGTATTAATATGTAGTTATGTCAGTCATGGTCAATATATTGCAGCGGGTATACAGTGTCCAGCTCTTCTGTCCTGTTCTGCTGAAAATCACCTCTTAGCTGTATCATGTTTGGGTGTCATGGTGCCTCTGCTTCAGACAAATTAGTGTCTAGACCAATACCCAACATTTTCCTCAAGTCAGACCTTTAATTGTCTGTCTAAAGGTGGCAGATGGTTCAGGTTATGTATCATTTTTTATGATTGGAGGTAATCCTCCCAATGAGGGCTTATGTGTGACAAGGGTAACAATGGGTTTAGGAAATCATACCTCCGCTGTGTGCAGACCTGATGCTATTGGAGTGTGGGAGAGATGACACTCTCAGTGGGGTAACTAATATCTGGTTGTCATTGTTTGTGCAGCTGCTGGACTCCAGTAACATCAACCCCCCCCCCAACTATCCCTTAGCCTAATCCAGCTCTACACACACTTGCATACACAGACATGCACTGCCAGAGGATAAAACACATGTACGGCTCACATTATACAGTATATGAAGACAAGAGGCACGGTCGCCTATGTACTTTGTGTGTGTGTGTGTGTGTGTGTGTGTGTGTGTGTGTGTGTGTGTGTGTGTGTGTGTGTGTGTGTGTGTGTGTGTGTGTGTGTGTGTGTGTGTGTGTGTGTGTGTGTGTGTGTGTGTGTGTGTGTACTCTGGATACAATCAGAGAGGCCAAATCAGCAGCAGTGTGAGTATGGTTTGCTCTGGGTCCCTTAGTTTAAATGAAGGGAAATACTACTACAGCTTACAGTGTTACTTTGACAATAACAACACCTGTGCATGAAGCTCAGTAAAGAAATGGTTTTCCCATTTGCTGGAAAGTAACTCGACTGGCCTGCACAGAGCCCTGACCTCACCTTTGGGAGGAACTGGAACACCAACTGCACGCCAAGTCTCACCACCCAGCATCAGTGTTGGACCGCTCCCGAATGGGAGCAAGCTACTGGAGCCTGTTTACTATAACTGGTCGAAATAAATCGTAGTCCAGTAGTGGTGATGTAGGTGAGGAAGGAGGTAATACAATTGAAAATAACCCTTTTCTCCTACATAAGAAAATAAAATGTACACCTTAAATATGGTAAAGGCTGTAATACAGTGAGGAGGCAGTTTCCTTTTTTGCTAGTTAAACATTGTTGTTTTTAGCCAGGCTAAACTGCAGATTTTTATGGAAGTTTGACTAACGCTGCAAGGCTATCAGTTGCCCCAACTATCAGTTAAATAAGTGAGATACTGGCATTAAATCAGTGAATCATGCAGACATTAGCTGCTGCAACTACTGACAATTCTACTCACTGATATTTTAATGAAGTAAAATATCCTAAATTAGTCAATTAATCACATTCCAAAGTTTTAGAAAATGTTGAAGGAGGTAGAGTAGGTAGAGGATCAGTGGTTTGATCCCAGGATCTTCCAGTCCACATGCTGAAATGTTCTTGTGTAAGACACTGAACCCCAAATTACCCCTGACAGCTGTGCTCGCAGTGTGTGATGTATTATCTCTGTTAGAGAATATATGAATGACAATGAATGTGTGTGGATGTGACTTGTAATGTAAAAGTGTGAAAGCGCTTTGAGTGGTGATTAAGACTAAACTGCTGTATAATATATAGTACAAGTAGTATTAGTAGCAGTCGCAGCAGTACCATCACCAGGAGCAGTGGTATCCTTATGTCTGTATTGTTGTTGATAAAATACAGCTGTGAAACCAGATATGGGTGATGCATTGTCTGATTTTGTATTTTTCGTGTTCTGTTAAATATTATTTTATTATGGTAAAACTTTAAAAAAGTATTTAAGTTTTAATCGTGGCCTGACACAGAGGTGTAATAGAACATTGTCTTTCAGCTTACTCTGATACAACAATCCAAATGATAACCTTTTAATTTAATATTGTAAGGCACAAATACTAAAATATTTCATGAAAATGTTGATAAGTGTACAATTACGTTTAAATTATATGAATGTCCAGTCTTTAATTTATGTCTACCATAAGTGAATAGACCCAAAAAAAACATTTCAACGACAATGAAAGCTATTCATCCAGAAGAGAAAAGCATTTGCACTTTCACTTACTGGACTAATAATCAATCAGTCAATCAATCAAATTTTATTTGTATAGCCCATATTCACACATCACAGTTTGTCTCATAGGGCTTTAACAAGGTGTGACATCCTCTGCCCTTAACCCTCAACAAGAGTAAGGAAAAACTACTGAAAAAAACTTTTAACAGGGTAAAAAGAAGGTAGAAACCTCAGAGAGAGCCACATGTGAGGATCCCTCTCCCAGGACGGACAGAAGTGCAATAGATGCCACATGTAATGGATAATAAATAATAATAATAATAATAATAATAATAATTGTGAAATCAAAATGTCCCATTAGACTTATTTTTGGTGAAGGACTTTGTTTAGACAATGTAGCCTGTTGTATTATGAGTATGTGTGTGTCACTTACCTAAAGTTGGCTAATTGTACGTTTTGCTAAAGGCTACATAACCAACATTTGCTTTAGCAGCTGTTTACTGGACTTTTGCACAAATGTTGCAAGTTCCAAACTTCTTTCCTTCACTCACCATTTCTCTCTCCAGGTTTTTCTCTCACATCACCAACACTTTTGTTTTGCTTTTAATTTTATCATTTCTTTCCTATTGACATTAGGATGCTAATTACTTTCTGACAGTGAGTCACTGTAGTGTCTAGTCTGTCCTGAATGAATAGCTCTGCTCAGAGGACATATTATAACCTCCTGTCATATAAGGTTTGTCATGCAAACTCAATGACTCCTTAAGCTCTTGGTGAGACTGGTAAGTTAACAGCTGTTGATGCTAAATGTTGACATATCATAATTTCTTCTAGGCTACAGCAGACCCCCAGTCATAGTCTGTAGTTGTCTGGTGCCACTAGCATTAATGAGAGACAAAGCCCGCTTAGAGAGGAGCATGGAGGGCAGAGGGTGGCGTGGGAAACAGTGCACCTGCTTCATGTTTTGGTTGTAAACAAACCCAAGGACAATCTGCACAGATCAGCAGGGGGTGAGACAGAAGGAGCCAGCAGAGTGGGATGCCCAGTGTGCTTCATTGAAACAGCATTCTGGAGTATGGCACTCTGATGTTGGCACAGACGGGGATGGGCCAAACATGCATGCTCTTACATGTGCTGTATGGTGTGTTTTAGCTTCAGGTCATTCCCATAATGTGCAAGATATGGCATTTTGTCATGCCATGCTATACTAGTTAGACTTCCTTTAATAGGGCATGTCACATGGGGCTTGATGAAGTGTCAACATTATCAGACTGTGGAGAGACACATCACCCTGTTTGTGGTTAAAACAAAGCTGCAAGCTGAAGAGGAGTAGGAGTGACACTGGTGCAACGACCGGTGCAATATAGATGTATTTTCTATAGACGCTTCACTGTTCTTGATCCTTGAATGTTACTTTAACTAATTAACACCTCAGCCATTAAATCAACCTATCAATCTGCATGGACAGCAAAACCAGTGTGTTTGCTTGGTATCAACTCGCGTTGTGGGGACCTAAATATGTTTACACAGTCATATGGTTGTATATTGTCTTCCTTATAGGGACAAAGAGCAAGTCCCTATAATGTAAATTATTACATTTTAAAGTGAAGACATGTTTTAAGGTTAGGTTTATATTAAGATTAGGGTTAGGGTTAGGCAAGTCAAACTAAGGTTAAGGTTAGAGTTGGTCTCCAGGAAATCCATGTAAGTCAATGCAATGACCTCAAGTCATGGAGACACAATGGTGTGCACATAAACTGTAAAGCAGAGAAACTTATAAAATGAAAGCAAAAAAGAACTGGATACTCAGTATGTTTGTGTTTTTGAAAGCATCATCTGTCCTTTTTCCTCTCAGACTTTCATGTCTTCGGTGAGGCGCCTTCCCCCTCTATGCAGATTGTTAATCCTTGCGAGCCAGATGTATTTTCCTAGATTAGTTTTAAATTTAGCTTGTCTCTGCCGACTCTACATGTACGGAGTCCTTCTATGGCCTCTCTAAAAATTCTCATGAAATCTCTCTCGGGCATATTCTTCCTGTGGGCTTTGAAGCTTCTACAGATCAGTATCATTGTATCCTGTCCTATATTCTGCCTACAGATGTTGGCATAAGTAAGTGCATGACAAGCGTAAGATCATTCTTTTAGAAATCAACTTCACACCCTCAAAAACCTTTGTGCATACAGTGTATTATTATTTACAAATGAAGTAGAAGTACGTAGATATACACATTTGTGTCAGGGATAATAGGACAAAAAATGACAGAGATTTATTGTATTTTTCAGACGTCACCATCAGATGTGTTTCTGCAGTCTTATCCTGTTGGGGGTCCTCGCCCCAGTATCTATAACAATTACATATTAGAAAGTTCTGTAAAGCATGATTTACATCCAGTTAGTGTTAGAGCTAAAAGTATTGTGTCTCCTATATGTAGCAAAACAAAAAGTCAGGGTGTGGAAGTGTTGATTTTTTATGAAACATAGCTAAAATATGTCTATAACTGTAAAGGAATAGTTTGATATTTGGTGAAATATGAGGACGTATGAGTAAAATCAGAAGAAAGCCCTCTCACAATTGTACATTAAAAATGAAGCTACCACCAATCTCTTAAAACAAAAACTAGAGCCCAGGAGAAAAAAGCTAACGTAAAACAACAACAACAACAACAACAACAACAAATGGACAAAAAAGACTTTGGGGAATATTTTGTGCTGCAGTGACTCTGTGGGAGGTGGCATTATTGTGAACACCAATATGTCCTGGGTTCAAACTTTTCAAAATAAAAGCTCTGTTATTCAGCTCAATATAAAGCATTACAGCAACAAAACCAATGTTGTGATTTTACTTTGAAGAGAACTTGCTGAGGAGGAAGCGATTCTATATATATTGTATTCACGAAGAGAGAACCACCAGTGACTCCAACGAATGTCTGTGTCAGTCCAATTTGGTTAAATGGCAAATGGTCTGTATTTAAATGTGCTTTTCTCGTCCTGATGACCACTCAAAGTGCTTTACAGTACAGTTTGTCATTCACCCATTCACACACACATTCATAGCTTCATCTATTAGCAGCACTTTTTTTTCTATGAGGGGGAATTCAGGGTTCAGCATCTTGCCCAAGGACACCTCGGCATGCAGATGGGGAAGACTGGGATCAACCGCTCTACCCCTCAGCCACAGCCGCCCCAGTATGGTGTTATTTTAATAATTGAATGATCATTTAAATTATCTAAATTATCTGGCCGCAATTTTGATCAGAGGTTTGACCTAGTTGCCAACTACTGCTGTTTTTTAGGAGGTTAACGTTTAATAATTTGTTCAATAAATTATTCTAATATGTAGTGCAGTATCAGTGATAAGATCTGCAGCATTTTACAATTATAATAATATTAATAACATAAACATCTGCTGTAACAAATCATCTGAGACAAAAGATATTTGGCAACATCTATCATTCCAGTGGTGGTTGAGGTTTCCAGACATTCACTGGTAGTTAGGGAAGTGTCTCTTTGTGCTTATGATTAAATTATTATGTCAGTCTCTCAGGGATGTGGAGTTTTCTGCGGTTGTTGCTGTCTAAAACTATGTCTGATTTGATGGCAGATTTTGCAATGTTTTTAATTGTGTTTTTGCAATGAAATTGTGGGAGCAAATGAACACTGCACAAATACTGTTATTTGTTTTGTATAGAGCTTTCACACCATTTCTACACAATACATACATAATGCATTCTCCAGCCCCTAAACCAAGTCTTAAAGCCTTGATAAAACCCATTGAAGTTGTCAGAAACTAGCCATAATGTCCTAACAGTTTTTTTCCTGACAACAAAAGAATGATATTTAGACATATGCACACACACACACACACACACACACACACACAAACATCAATCAATCAATCAAATTTTATTTGTATAGCCCATATTCACAAATCACAATATGTCTCATAGGGCTTTAACAAGGTGCAACATCCTCTGTAACCCTCAACAAGAGTAAGGAAAAGCTACTAAAAACCCCTTTTAACAGGGTAAAAAGAAAGTAGAAACCTCAGAGAGCCACATGTGACCAGTTTGTCACTAAAATAGGAAAGCATGCCTCTAACCCTTTGCGATTTATATAAGCGGCCTCGATCCTTGTGATTCGTCTTGTCTTTTGGCTTTTTAGCTGTTCTGCAGGTTTGTTTTTTTGTAGAAAAGTGTTTTGTCAATCAGTGACTTTCCACAACAATGTTGTCACACAAAACTGACACCAGGGAATTGGCTAACACGGGGCTCTGCAGTAAATTTGGTTGGTAAGGGTGAGACTTACGTGTCACACACGTCTGCAAGATCCCAACCAAAAACAAGGAGGGAGTCGGTTCATTGTCATTGTTTGGAGATTAACTACGATAGGTGAAACTAAATGGATTGGTCAAATTTACTGTAATATTGCAGTGATTTCACATAAGGGTGGATTAGTGGAGATTGTGTTAATTGCTGCATTTTAGAGGGACTGGTATGTAGATTTTTACTGTGGAGCCATATTGACAGCTTGATCTTGTACCTGTTTCTGTGGATTTTTCTACGCTCCAAACAGAGTGATCATGTTGTGCAACAAATCAAATGCGGAAATGTGCAAAAAAAGTTCAAAGGTTTGATAACGTTTTCTTGAGTTCTTCAAAGTTACTCTGGCTCGATAGGAGCCTTCATGCCAGTAGCTCATTCAGACATCCAGTATTACAATCCTTTTCTCATTTCTTCGTCATCATGTTCTTAAAAGGACTGAAAAGTTCAGAGAGGAATGTAGATGTGTACCCCGAAAAACAGCAAGTGCTCGATACACTTTGTGTTCAGCTAATTAGCATCTCTGTGCTAATTCCAGTGTTTTTGTTTCAAATCTGAGCCCCCGACCTCATGGCTCATCTCCAGCCTGAAGGGTTTTGAGGAATTCCTCCTTTGTACCAAGTTAATCTTCATAGTGACACAGTAAGACTGTTTATCATAGGCTCAGCTAATTAGATAAAAAAATCAGGTGGACTCTGGACTGGAATGTGGACCCTGGGTCTGGTCTTGAGTGTCCTTGACAGGAGATGATGTGGATTTTAAAGGGATAGTAAGTCCTTTAAAATCACTAACATCACAAGCTTGATGGGCTTAAGGCTGATTAGAGCTGGTACTCATGGTGCCTTCATGTGCGTTTGTGGGGGAAAAAAGTTCAAAACTAGCTGCAGGTCAACATGGATCAAAGTACGAATGTTTGTGTTTGAAGAAGGTTGCAAACATGCATCTGGACATTTTAGCTTTGCCACAGGATACCTGCACTGGCTGCCTCTTGTGCCATACTGTTACCAGCTAGCAAAGCACAAAGAACAGATGATATCCTTGTTTATAGGAACCTTGTTGCAGAGACAGCAGAGCAACACCAATGCCTGTGTAATACATCTCCGAGCACAACTGGGAGTTCACCTCATCACTGTCAGTGCATGTTAGCTGCCCGAGGCTGCAGTGGTTGATCTAATAGAGCTCTCTGCAGTGTGCAGGCGCTTTTCCTCGTATTGTGCAGACATGAGTTCATGTTTGAGCCGTTCCTTTTTGACCTGAAACTTGACTGCACTTGAAAGGTCAGAGCCAAAGACTCAAAGCTCAAAGCATGCGTTAAATACTCTGTACTCTTAATTATTAGCACTCTTAATTGTGTTGCCTGTTCTCATGCTGGTAGGTCAGCTCTTGGCCTGAGATGCTGGACAGTTAGTTAGGCATACTGGCACATATGATTTGACAGGTGGCAGAGGCAGCTGCTCTGATTGGAAGAATGGCTCAGATTTTTCATGATACATCGCTGCCAAATCTTTCTCCTGCTGGAAAGCTTTAGTCCTTTTTGAGCAAACACGAAGTACCGGAGTAAATCCTCCTGGAATTTCTTTGACTTCTACATCCTAAAGCAACTTAAGCTGATGTTGCTACGCAGCAGTTATTGTTCAGCAGGGCTTGAACAATGCAGCCCAGCAGGGCAATAGGCATGGATTCTGCTAAAGAAGTTTAATCTGCTAATCCACTCTGTTTTCATGTGGCTGTAGCATTTGTCAACCTGCTGCCTTTTCGCTTGACTTGGGTCAGGATTGGTCCGGCTCTGCACACAGGAGTCCTGCCCTGTATCAGACCCCCTCCCATACATGTCTGCAGTAATGGAGGGGAAAGCATACACCCCTCCACGTCTTCCCTCATCACTCAGCCTACATTCCTTCACTAATGAGCCCGCACCACCTTCACCACTCCCTCCCTACCTTCATTAAGCCTAATACAGCCCTGCCAGAAGACATCCAAAATTGTGCTATAACTGTAATGAGGGAAACCCATTAAAGAATATAACATTAACTTACATCCTAATCAATCAGTCGATCATTTCCACTTTCATTAATAATTTTCTGTTCCGCACTAGTCCAGCAATTGTGTGTCTCATAAATTTGAGGGACTCACGAGAGACAGATTTTAAAAGGAATGGTCAATCTGTTTAGGTGGAGATAAATTTACTTTTAGTCCATAGTATGAGTCAAGCTCAAAATCCTACCTAAGACCCTCGATATTTGTTAAATGCCCACATAATTCAGCAGGGCCTTTCAAGCTCTATATGGTCAATGTTTGTATTGCAAACTCTGTTATAAATTGGCTCCAGTAACCATGATTCTATTACTATGACATCACCATGGTTATTTTTTCAGACTTGACTGAGCACCTCCAAAGCTCCACATGACATTATTTAACTGTTTTTATGCAGCATGTACTCCCCATTACAAATAAGCTGACCTTTATGCATAAGATTAGTTAGAGTTTCATTTTATTCACAGGAAAGACAATGCATATCAGTGACTGTTCCACTGTTCCAGTGCCGGAAGGTTTTTCATCATCATTATGCAAGGCTAATCTTTTTCTTTACATTTGTCTCCATATTAGTTCTATTGTTTATAAAATTATAATTAATAGTCCTACATCTGAACATCAGTCACATCAGGACAGGACCACAGCTCATTAATGAAGAATGTCTGTGAAGTAATACCATATGTGCATCTGTGCTGTGGTTTATAGTCTCTAAATCTTACCAGGGAGAGATGACAGTCCTAACCTCCTACAACACATGATCCAACGGCCATGATTCTAAATGATGAGAGATGAGCTCCCATCAGTCACATGTACCTGCGGACTATCTATCAGTACAACAAGGCATAAGGGCCCATTCAAAGGACACAGCTGTTGCAAGAGCAATTTACAATTCTGCCCAACAAGGCTTCAATGGCCCCTGTCAAATGAGAAAAGATGGATTAAGAAACACCGTTCAGTTTTCAGCAGACCTCTGCCAATTCACCATCACCATAAGCCTCATCAAATGTCGTAAATCTGTGTAGTGGAATTCTTCTGTGAAATCTCCACTGTATGCCAGCGTGCACATGTCTCACTTAAGAACTGTGTGGAATGTGTGTTCAGGCTGCCATGCTCTGCTTCCTGTTTATTAAGTAAGCCATGAACCTGGCCTGCCAAGGCTCTCTCATCATACATGGCAGCCAGCTGGGGATGCAGGAGTCTTATGAGTTATGTTTGTCTCAGAGGCTTTCCTCTGAGTCACACAGGCTAACATTCAAAGCAGGGGAAACATGTGGTTATTTTTCAGGGTTACTTTCCTTCCCTTGCTTTTGTTTCCCTACAATAGAGGGGGAATTATTATTCATGCAAGTCCATCAGGGGTTTGACTAATGGAATAGATGAGTGGAAGAACTCGCACTGAGGAAAGGAAGAGCACAGCTCATCTTTATATTTATTTAACCTCACCCCACAGGTTCACATCCAGGTCTGATGTTCTAAAACCGTGTTCAACCCCATGGCTGCTTATTTTGCAGCATTACCACAAGGAGACATTGTCACATCATGCATCTAAGGCCTAGTTCATACCTGGTATTACGTGTTGGGTGATTTGATCACATGTGGGCATCTCAAAGAAAGTAAGTTCACATTCCCGAATGACCAGTTGTAATCAGATCTCATTTCCCTGCTCTATATGCACATGTACACCACTTCTGTTTGTCAAGAAAAATGCTGTGATTTTGAACAAGTACAGGAGGTAGCAATGCAGTCCATGTCTCCTGGAAATTAAATGAAGCAGACGAAATTGAAACAATCCAGATTAGATTTGTTCCAGTCAAACTAAATCCCCCAAGAGATTTGGTGCAATATACCTCGATATACTTGAAAGAAAAATTTAATTGTGGATTAAAAAGCCAGCTTACATGATTTGAGAAGGCAAATAAAGAAGTAATACCTCTCGTGCAAAGTGTTAGTGGAGTCTGTGGCCTAGGACACAATTGACAGTTTGGCCATATGTGGTCACCTTCAAATGTGATCTGACCAATCAGACCTCCTTCAGACCTTACATTAACATCCTTCTGTCCAAATGTGGTCACAGTCGTTTAGCAGTTTGTCTGGGGCCACCCATCTCTCATAGTGTATTAATAACAGAAATGATGTGTGTTTGATCATAAGAGGTCATTGCTGAAGAGTTGCCTATGTGCAAACATAAAGGGAAGATAACAGAGACCTAAAAATTAAAAAAACCATGCAAACCTTTTTGTTGGATTCTAAAATGTGATAATTCATGCTCCCTCCTCCAGATCTTTGGGGAGACTGAGCCTGTCCGGATGACATCAGAGGGCTCAGACTGCCGCTGTAAATGCATCATGCGCCCTCTCACCAAAGACGCCTGCCAGCGGCTGCGAAGTGGACGTGTACGTGTGGAGGACTTCTACACAGTGGAGACGGTCAGCTCCGGATCTGACTGCAAGTGCTCGTGCACTGCCCCACCTTCCTCCCTCAACCCCTGTGAGAATGAGTGGAAGATGGAGAAGCTGAAGAAACAGGCCCCTGAGTTACTAAAGGTGAGCAAATGAGGCTTAAAGCCACTATAGCCCTTTTCTGACATGACCTCTGGAGGAAGTCAGGAGAATTGGGGCCTTTCACTCATGCACAATGCAGCGGAAGATTCTCTGCTTAGACACGTTCACAACAACACTGAAATCTCCGGAGCTTTTAGGTAAGGGATGATGCAGCAGGCATGCAAACGTCAGTAACATGCCACTCGCTCGTGGTGAACCCTGCAGAGGATCTCCTGCTGTGTTCTTACATCCGCTCCTCTGGACTTACTGCAGACTTTGTACTAGGGGACCAGGTGGAGAAAGACCGCTGGAGGCTCTCACTTGGACATTTGCATTCACACATACAGCCTCTGTGGAGAAAGTCCGGAGTATCTCCAGAGTTCAGTGCATGTCTGAAAGCAGCTTATGATAGCATGTTTCAAGTGATTCTGATGGTGTCAGATGATGAACATTACAGCTTAAAGGGGACATATCATGAAAATTCCACTTTGTTAGTGCTTCTACACGTTAATGTGGGTATCTGGCATGTCTACCAACCCAAAAACTCTGGAAAAAAAACACTTGCGCGTTTTGTTATGGTTCCTCTAAGTCAGAAACGTCATGCTTGAGTGACTCGAATGAGCTTCCTGTGTATTGTGTCGTCACAATACACTGGAAGTCTCCCTACATGGCCTTTGCCCACCCCCCACCTCATCCCCCCCGCCCCCCCACACTCGTTACGCCGGGTTAACACCGGACGCGGAAGCGCCGCGCCACACAGCACAGCGCCATTCTCAAGCACGCAGCCGCCTGGCTGCGTGCTTGAGAACGGGACGCGCATTTGCTTTCTGCTTTCTCCGCTTGTTGTTGTACCCGTTGAATGTCGGGGTTCGGGGGTAAATGATGGTCTTCATAGCCCCCCCCCCCACCCCTCTCTTTCTCTCTCTGTCTGTCTGCTTGTGTGCTTGTAGTGGATGGGCAGAGGGGGACATTTAATTATGTGATTGGGAAAATTAAAACTCCAGGACAACAGAAGGGGAATACAAAGTATGGGATGCATATTTGATAATTTATATCGTATAAAATATGTAATTTATATCGTTTAAAATCATGGGGGGAGAGGGGGGAGGGGGGAGTTGGCTCATTAGCATTTAAAGGAACAGGCACTCAAAACAGGTCACTCTGTGGAGGGCTGTTTTATACAGGGTAAAAAGGGTGCTGTTTGAAATGATCCTTGTGGTATTTTGACCAAAGTATGTTACAGACATTTCATTAAGACCCCAAGGAACCATATCAACTTGTGGTAAAATGGGCATGCTATGTCCCCTTTAAATGTACCTTGCTTTGCTTTTAATGCATTTTGATGACAATGAGTCACCAAAGAAATATATCCTCAGCCCCATTCATTAAGGACAAATGTGATCTGTGCAAAAACCTCAAGAATAGTTAGAAATGCCACTTTCTCACCTCTATAACTACACTGCAGAAAGACAAACACAATAGGATCTTCCATCATCCACATACAGACATCTCTATGGTTATTGAGCAGGATGTATAATAAGGTTTATTCCAGTTTAAAATCCTGATTCAACTCTCTGTGACCTTGTCTGAGTTATATGTCATCAGAATCTTTTGTGAACACGTCAGCTCACTTCTGCACATACCTCAGCACGCTATCATTTTTAACAGGCTTGAGAAGCACAATATGTACCATGTGAAGTAAAAGGCGGTTCCAGATGTTTGATCTGACTGCACCTTAAAATATGGATCAGCCCAATACATCCCCTAAGGAAATCATTTCATTAAAAAGGAGAGGTTGTATATAATTCAAATGAACCCCAGACTAAGAGCACACCGCTGCCTATAAAGTGTGGATGTCAATAGTGGTAATCAGAGCAAATAGTTTGAGAGGTCACTTAAGCTATTGCTGCAGTTAAAGAGAGACACATTAATCTGTCAGCATTGTGTTCAGGGGATGGTAAATGATGCTAGTTCTCTTTCATGGCCTGAATGACCAGCTCCAATCTATGGTGGACCTCCTCGAGGGAACCCTTTACAGCATGGATCTAATGAAAGTCCACTCCTACATCAACAAGGTGATGTCACAGATGAACACCCTGGAAGAGGTGAGCAAAAAAAGGACATATACCTCCTCATATGATTATAGTGAAAGGTTTTGTAACTTTAAAGTAACAGCTCATGTTTTTCATTCGAAATTTGTTTTTTTATTAGGATAAACCTGATGTACCATCTCATTTTCAAGGGAGTCCCAACATTTATTGCAATCGTAACATGACAATAAAGCAATGCAGTTATAAAAACATGAATGTACAAACAGGCAATAGAAAAGAAAAAGAAAAATAACTGCATACATTAATACATGTGTAAGTAGATCACCAGATGCAAACATAATGCAATATAATCTTCAGGCATAAACACAAGATATTCTTTCTATATGTTTATAGACATACATACATACAGTGACAGCTTCATTAATAACAAGAGCAAATAACAGCTGATGTTATTTAATGGATGATAATCATTGTGATAGTTATGATTCTGTCTTGCAGACAATCAAGACAAACCTTACACGGGAGAATGATTTTGTCCGGGACAGCATGGTGAGCCTCACCAACCAGTTCAAGAGATATGAGAACTACTCCAACATTATGATGAGCATCAAGAAGGAGATCTCCAGTCTCAGCCTGCAGCTGCTTCAGAAAGACTCAGCTGAGACCAAAGTACAGGTTAGAAAAAAAATGCTCAAAAACTAACACACATTGTCCTTAGCTATTAACTGGGACCTATTTGAAATATCAGAAGAACGCGATGACACGTTCAACTTGGTTTACAGAACAATAGTTAGCACACTGCCCCGTCCCCACTGACTGCTACAGAGCGCTGACTGCCTGTTTATTCACATTTGTATTAATATTGAACATATCACATATCCAAATCACACTGAACTCGGCCCTGCCCCTCCCTCAGCTATTAGAAGCACACATGCCAAGTGTGAAGTCGATAAATGTAACTTTTCACGATATATATACGTTCCACAATCTGACAGACGTTTGTGGAATTACTAGGGAGATAATATGCTTTCTATTCACATACACTGTAAAGCAATATCAATAGGGATATTGTATCCATTTTTTTTTTATGTTGCACATATCTAGAAGTTAAGAAGTGAAACTTAATTCATTGTTTCTTAAGGACAGTCAACATATGAAACACACAAGACAATTTTACCCAGTTTCTTAACAAGGTATAATCTGAATATGCATTTTACAGAACACTAATGATGAGAAAACCAAGGTTTCCGTAAAAGTACCCAACAAAAAGAACCCTGCAGCCAAACCCCCCAAAGAAAAGGTCATAAAGCCCAAGAAAGAGGTCATCAAAGCTGGGAAGCCGGTCAAGCCTGACCCTACAGTCAAAGCCAAGGTGGTTGGACACCAGCCTGGGGTGGTGAGGGGCATCACATACTACAAGGCTGCCAAGACCAGTGATGAGCACGGAGAAGGTGAGTTTTCAGCTCGCCCAGGACACTGCATTCTCGCTCACTGCTGTGGTGTGTTCATATAAGGCCATCCTCCCTGAGCTAGAGAAAACACTGTGCTCGCACTTTAGCTGAGTTTGCACTCCCATCTGTGTGCGATCATCTGTGTGTGATCCCCTGTGGGTGTTGAAAATGATCCAAATTAGTTTCTTTGCAGGATCAGGATCAGCCGTCAGCCACAGCTTTGCATGTCTTACCAACACCGTGAAGATGGTTATTAGCTGGATTTAGTTTCCAATAGAGGACAGTGTAAAGTTTTCCTGAGAATGTTGTTTTACACAACTGTGAGATAAGGCTGTAATTGTATTGCTAACTTCACACGTAAGCGGAAGGCAATAAAACAGGGAATCTATAGCTGTGTGGCACACAAGATCCCATCAATACATGATTTACTCCAGTGTTGTTTTTAGCAAAGCTGGTCTAGTCAGCGTAGGATTGGAACGCTGGTGCACATTCGGCGAGCAGGAAATCCAAATCTTTTATTGACAAAATACACGGAGCTGATGGAATGCTGTCTCAATGGAGGGCTGCCATGTCCATGACATGCCTCAGCTTCACTCCTCACAACAATGTGTGGGGACCCTCACCAATGCAGAGAAAACATTTCCCAATTCCTTCCAATCCTCTTTAAGTCTAGTTGAATGAATAGGTATGCTGCGTTTGCACAGGGCACACGCACATAACACTGTCAGACCGTGTGTTCTACCATGTATGTGAACCTCAGCGAGTTCAGCCACCCTTGTCAAATCACTGAAACCAGTCGGTTGCATTTCCATAATCTCTGGCAAAGAACCGGATGCAGAACTTATTTATTATTCATTTATTCACCCCAGAAAGGTTTATACACCTTCATACTATTTTTTCTGCAATGCCTCTCCTCAAGTTAAGTTGCAGTGACGCACATTTTACTAGGAGCTGCCCAGGGTAACCACATTTCTCAGCTGTTGGTCTCTGTACAATTGAGTGGGTATGAAGTGACACACTCACTGTACCTGCTTACAAATTTGATTCAGAAACTGTGGTTAAGACAATTGACATTACAACAGTAACTGTAAGATTGAAAGATTAGATTGAAATCAAGGCATTTGTAACTGTTTGTTACTGGAATCTGGGATACAGCATTATAACAGATTAATTTGGAAACATGTAACTTTGACAATGATAAAAGCAAATATGGTGCTCCTGACAAAAATTGTTATGGTCCTTTAAAACTACTTTAATATCTCCATCACCATTCAAAATATATGAAAGAGGTCTTTGAGCTGTATAGTAATAAAATAACTAAAGTCATACAAGATGTGTTCCATCTGCTTCACTAAACACAGATGGATGTCACATCCGTTAACAATTAGCTAATGTCCTCTTTCATGGGCTCTCCACTGAAAGTCATTACCTACACTCAACCTCAGATAAATTGATTTCAACAGATTTGTTGCTTTTGTGTGGATGAGGGTTACATTTAATGCCAGGTACCACTTGTAAAGTCTTCATCACCTTAAAAGACCTCATGTCTTTCAGAAACCTTCTACTGTTAATTGTAAAAACCTTATCCGAATATTGTTTTCACTTCAGCCTCCATCTGGTCCATGTGTTTAGAGTATGCTCGTGAGGAGGGTCCGCTGCATATGTAGAAACGCTGTAATCTCTTCACATCTGTCTGGCAGCACAGGACGTCAGAGTATGAGGACCAGAAGGAGAGCAGCCGCTCTCTCCGCTAAGACTGTCTTTGATTCGGCCTGCTTTCTTTTTTTATAAAAGAACAAAAGTGAACATTGAAGCCTGAAACTGGAAAACAAGTGGCCAGATTTGACTAGTATGGATTTTTGATGAAAACAACACTTTATGTTCTAAAATATGGTAGGCAGTCAATGTGTTCAGACCATTATCAGATGCTAAATATTCACTCTACGTTACCGAACAAGGTCACAGATGTGATGTGTTGTCCAACCACATCTAAAAGGCAAAGTTGATCATTTGTTCCAAATGTGATGACACAAACATTCATGATTGCAAAAAAGTCATTAAAGGTTGAGATGCAACGACTACTCTCTTCTCAAAAGCTTTGATGATGTTACACTGGATTGTACACATGAAAAGTGATGCAATTCATAGTGCAAATATGAATGATTCTGTTCATTAGCAGCTCAAAGTCCAAAGATATGCAGAGTCAGATTAGGTTAATAGAAGACTCTAAATTGGCCGTGAATGTGAGAGTGAATCCTTTGTATCTGTAATATGCTTCTCGCCCACGGACAGCTCACTCTGTGACCTTCTGTATAGATAATGGATGGATAATCATCTGAAGAGGAGGTAGTTTGGAGCACTGACAATTTCTGTTTTACAATAAGTCTCATTGTGTTGGTATTCTTTGTGTGCTCTGTTGCTAATGTGGCAACTTTTATGTAAACACGTGGAAGTGGATTTTATTTCTCAAGTAGTTATTACTGTTTGTACTGTGCAGTGATTGAAAGGTTTAAAAAACAGTTCGAAAATATCGTCAATGTCCCTACACACTTACTTCTTTATGTTTTGGTAATGTGCCCATCACTAACAAGAACAAGAAGCAGCCTGTTCTCAGGTATTAACAGCTAACAGTATTACTCTCCTCTATCATCACTCGGCATCAGGACTGTCTGACCTTGTTTAACCATCAGCTATATTTTGATTTCTTTGTCTTTTTCCTCTTGGCCTGACTCTACACTCCCCTCCACCCTCCCAGATCAATCTGCCAAAATGTACACCGTCCACCACATCACAGAAAGCCAGTCTGAGGACGGAGGAGCTGAAATGGTCCTGGAAAACATGGAGGCCACGGTGGCTGAACCCATCACTACCACTGCAGTTCCCACCACCACAACCACCACCACCACAGCAACTAGCACCACAACTACTACCACCGCTACACCCACCACTATCACTACGCAGGGCACACCAGCATTTGAAAGACCAGCTCCAACCATCATGCTGCTGTTGGACAACTCCAACAACAACAGTCGGCCCACTCTCCACAGAGCAGGTAGCTGCTTACACTCACACACTCAGTATTCTGTCACAGGCTGTGACTGCAGTGACAGAGACCAGTTTAACAGCAGAAAAGTGCACAGGTTCACTCTGCTAAGAAATGTATGAGTGGGAAGTCAATTTAACTTCTTTCCCTAAACGTACTAGTTTAATGGTCTATAAATGGTCTGTATTCATATATCAATTGTTTTGTCTTGATGACCACTTAAAGCACTTTACAGTACATTTTATTTATTCATACACACATTCATACAGTGCAATTATGATCAGCACTTCTACGAGGGGCAAGTTAGTTAAATGTTCTGCTTTTATTTTGTCCAGGGAAGATCCTCAACTGTGAAGGGACGCTAGCATCCATCGAGCAGCCAGAGAAGCAGCACAGTTATGGGCGCAACGAGGGAGCCTGGATGAAGGATCCCCTGGCCAAAGACAACAAGATCTACGTCACTAACTATTACTATGGAAACAACCTGGTGGAGTTCCGCAATCTGGACAACTTCAAACAAGGTGTGCTTCATTTGGGTCTTTTTTATAACATTCTGTTGCTGAAATGGGTAAAGAGACCCACTATAGTGGTTTTGATTTTTAGCTCAATGTTGGATATCATCTGTTAAATCTGTATGTAAAATATGAATATTTATTGACATTGTAATGTGTGCATTTGTGAAATTGTTTAACGTGTTCAAATTACTTGGTGTCTGTTTGTGGAGGTCACTTAATATATTATTGGATCAATGTTAATGTGTGTTACTGAAAAGAAGTAGACAACTGTCCTTCTTAAACTTCCTTAATGTGGTCTTGACTATCAGTTATGTCTAACCAGCATCAAGGTTTGTGGGGCAAAACACAATCAGACCGGTCACAATTCTTGGTGCTAATGCTTCACCATAGTTAACCTAACACCCTGCCCCCCATCCATCCTGGAGCTGCAGAGAGTCATTTAGTGAATAGCGTGCCTGAGTCCTTTGGGACAAGTGAGTGAGTGTTGGTTGGTGGTAAGGGCGGAAAGGGCTGGGGGTGGGGTGGTGGTCTCATTGGGCCATCCCTGTCAAAAATAACAAATATAAGTTGCTTTTAGACATGCACTGAATTTGTTGCTGTTGTGAACACGTGTCATGTCTGAAAACTGCTATACTGATACTGAACTTAAGATAATGTCTCTCCTTACATCTGATCTCAGAACAATGTTCTGACCCATAAAAGGATCTGATGTCGCATCATTTGGTATTTTACTCAAAATGTGGCGGCAGCAGGCAGTTGTCTAGCTTCACCAGCTGCTACTCAATGTTTCTGCTATTTCTGTGAGGCTAGAGCAGCATTTTTTGGACTTTTGCACTTTGAGGGTAAACCTAGGATCTCTGACGGGTGACTGATCATAGCTACCAGGTAATTTCAAACTGTCTGTTCTTAGTAGGTGTTATGAGGCGGCAGTAGCAGGTCAACAGGAAAATTACACTGATCTACCATCTGGTCTGTATAAGTTGTTTTACTAATCACCCTGGTCGACATATGTGACAACGAGTAGTTAGGGTTTACTGTGGAGCAACTTTTAAGAACTCTGAAGCTTTCACAGGAATACGTTTGGATTTTACATCTTTACAGGTAAATATGGAAAACGAAACCCAAGCATTCTTTTTTTGTTTTTGTAGTTATCATATTAATCTTCTCTATAATCAAGGTAGGTTTCTCTGTGCAGTAAGTTTGAGAGGTTTGAGAAGTGTGTATGTATTGAGGCAGGTGAGTCCAGGGAGAAATACATTTAGGCTGCCGCTACCCTCTTACATGTCTTACCTCTACATTATGAGCTGGCTCTGAATATTTGAATACCTTAATATTCTTTGAATACTATTACAAACATCTTGGTTGTGGTACCATCCTCATTGGTGGCTATTACAGTGTTTACAGACAGACACTAATCTTTCCTCTTCACTAAGTCTTTTTTCAACATTTAACTCAAAACACAATTTTTCGTCCCAATATTTGGTTCTAACTGCAGGATCACCCTGTTTTAACTGATAGCTGTGTTTTCTCTAACAGCAGCATTGACAATGATTAATGCTGATTATCCCACATGCCCAGTGAGACTGATGAGATCTGTGGAATGCAGGTCTTGGTTGTTTCATGGCTTCAGTGGGTGGGAAAATCAACTCCTTTCACATCCAAATCAACTGAGGAATTGGATTACACTCTCTAAGAGAGTTAAGACGATATCCCATTGTAGGACTTGGCTTGTTGATCTAGATGTGTTTGGACAATGGGCTTTCTTACATATGAGGCATCCTGTGGTGCAGTTAGCTCACAGCTGTGTGCGGATGACTAGGTATCTTGGTGAGTGGCGGTGATGCCTGCTGTTCCCTGACGTGTTCTCTCTTTTCAACTGGGCACAGTGGAGAAGGATTAGGAGTGTGGGCTGGCCTAAGGGATGGGAGTGGTGGGAGTGGGGGTGGGAAGGGTGGGGAGGGAGGTTTGGCTGCACGTTGTTTTTGTCCCATTCTGGGCTTTTCATTTATTATTATTATCTAAATCAGACTTCCTGAGGTTAGAAGGTTAAGATAGCAGATGGGATGTGATTAGAAAATGACACCTACAGTACTCCACGTGTTTGTTCAGTAATGAACTCCTAAACATACTGTGTCAGTGTCACATGAAGCCAATGTGTACACAGTCTGGCATTGTAAAAACATTGTCATTGGTTCTTTGAGGGCCAAACTGTTAGCACAACATGCACACAGCTGAATGTATCCAACGTAGATAAGCACAACAGAGGGTTCTTAAACATAAAGACCAGCTCACTATATTGTCCTGCCTATTGCATAGCTGGCTTTTGGCAGATTAAACTGTAATTGTTTTATCACTATCAAATCCTATCAATCACCCATGCAATAAATACAAAGTCCTCCCTATACAAACTAGAATGGCATGGGTGCATACCTCCGCAAAGGGCCCTATGTCGCAATGTTGAAGATAAATATTCCTGGTTGCGCCCATGGCCCATGTCCCATCCTTCCTACAAGTTTCATGGAAATATGCTTTGCAGTTTTTGTGTAATCCTGTTGACAAACAAACAACCAACAGATCCTGTTCAAAATGTATTTCTGTACAGTGGCTAAAAAAAGCCTATCATCCTATCCTCTCTCTGATTTATTTTGCAATTCAAAAATGGCTGTCGCGTTATGTGGCGGTTGTTTTATGCGACTAATAAGAAGCCTGCAGGATAAACAATGGAGATGTCATCCTCCTACATAGAAAGTAAGCAACCAAGCACCAAAGATAGCGACTGAAATTAAAATTACGCTCTAGAAGTGGTGAAGAATGTGGGTATTGTAGAGGTTATTTTAAATTAATTTACAGAAATAACATCTGATATCAGCATAACTTTTATTTTTTAGACTGCTCCTAGCAACTGCTACTACTGGCCTACCACAGCAGATCTCACCAAGAATGACAATTGCTTATTGACATATCCCGTGCTACAGGCCTAACAAGTAGAACATAATTTGCCTTTTCCTAAATAGAAATCAGCTAACATGAATACATTGGGCTGAGTAACTGAAGGGGAAGAAAATTGTAATAAATCATTATCATGCTAATTACACACATCAAGTCCAAGTCTAATCTTCAGTGATAATGTCTGTGGTTTAAGGTTCTGCTATATAGTTACAGAAGAACTACATTTTGATTTAGGTGTTTTATCAGCAAAATTAGGATACTGCTGCTGACAGTGTGATGTTTCCCATATGTTGCTGAAGCAGTAAAAGTTTGGATTGTGTTTATTGCCCAGTGTTGTCTTGGCAGTTGGCTATTGATGAGAAGAGCAGCCTCTTGTGGTACTAAACATGTTGGTAATATTGGTGATACTGGTTTGAGTCATCTGTTTGTACTTTGTAGGCTAACATACTGTTCTTATTTATCCTAGGCCGGTGGAGCAACCTTTTCAAACTGCCTTATAACTGGATAGGAACAGGCCATGTCGTTTATAACGGAGCCTTCTACTACAACAGAGCCTTCACCAAGAACATCATCAAGTATGATCTGAGGATGCGCTATGTGGCAGCCTGGACGCTGCTGCATGACGTGGTTTACGAGGACACCACCCCCTGGAAGTGGAGGGGACACTCAGACATTGACTTTGCAGTGGATGAAAGTGGCCTGTGGGTGATCTACCCTTCCATAGACTATGACTACAACCAGCAAGAGGTGATTATCATCAGTAAACTAGATCCTGGAGACCTGTCCTTGAAAAAGGAAACAACGTGGAGGACAGGTCTCAAGAGAAACTCTTATGGGAACTGCTTCATCATCTGTGGAGTCTTGTATGCTGTCAATGTGTACAACCAGAAAGAGGGTGAGGTGAACTATGCTTATGATACCCACACCAACAGTGAAGCCATCCCTCACCTGTCCTTTACCAATGAGTACTCCTTCACCACCCAGATTGACTACAACCCCAAAGAGAAGGTTTTGTATGCCTGGGACAATGGCAATCAGGTGACATATCAGGTTAACTTTGTCGACCAGTGAGCCCAGCTAGTTTGTGCGACAGATAAGCTCACAGTAGGCCTGCCAGTATGGCACCTATATAGAAAAATTATGTTCAGTATTGACAGCCGAGAAGCAGGCATATCGGACTAAACAGGACAAAGGATGAATCTAGTCCAGCCTTCCACTACCAATGCATGCTATTCAAACAACTGACCTCGCAAAGTACCAAACATACATGCCTCAAATATGTATTGGAATGTGTTTGTACAATATGCCAATAGAATGGGGCGTAAACAGTGGAAATAATCGAATGGGTTGAGTTAAGCTCATCAGGTAGAGTCTATAATAATAGATATTTCTTTATATCTACATTTATGAAATGTCAGCAGGCTGGCTAAAAAGATAAATAGTTTTTAAATCGTGATTTTAAGGGACACTGAAGCTTACATTTTAGAATTATCTCTAGATGTTGCAATAGATGACGGTAATTTCTGAGACCTGAGAATTTTGGGCTGATTGGCATGAGCCGAGGCTGAGTGAGATAGGGTTACATTAGGAGTAACTCCAAAATATAAGTGTTATTATCCTTTAATTTGATAGCTTCAGATAAATATATGTCAATATAATACATGCAGTGTATGGCTACTTATAGGGTGAAAGTGGTTTTGGTCGCTGTATCTATTCCTCCTGTAAATACTGTAACTCATGCTAGCTTCAGCAGAACTTTTATTTAATCCTGCTCTGCAGGACAGTTTTCAGACGATAGTCAATGATTACTTATTTTCCCTTTTAGCCAATACAATTTATTTTGACCATGATTGTTGCTGTACAGACATAGAACTTTCCTGACAGGCAAGCAGTTAGCCATTTGTTTGCCCAATGCAGTAATTCATCAACTAACCTTGCAAGTAGTCACTTATCCTCTTGCACTGCTCATGTCATGAGGATGCATTGATGAACTCACTGCACCTGTCGGAATACAGTTTCCCATTCTTTGTCAACAAGAAGCCACACAGCTGTCGAATGAGTCAGTGATGGTGTAGCATGAATTAATCAGCAGATGCTACTTAGCTAATATAAGCGAGATTTGTGTGCTCCATCTTCACACTGGACTTTATTTTTTCAGCCGAGAGTTGTCTTGAAGCTTACACAGGAAAAGCAGCATAAGAAAATTAGCCAATGTATTAGATAATGCAAAATGGCTAGATTTAGTAACCATCATTAGGCCCTCTAAAGTTAGATCCTCTTTTACCTTTTAATGGGTTTCAACTTTACATAGCACGTTTTGATTGGCTCAGTCCTCTGGCATTTAACTCAACCATGGAGATTATTTCTGCCTCCAGAGAACTTCTACTTCCAAGAAATGTTTGTAAGACGTTACTTTTACGTATTGTTTCACTTGCCCGACTACTCCATCCCATCACCTAGCACTTTGACAATGAATCTGCTTGGTTTATTATTCCGGCCTCATGATGCTTCCTGTCTCCTTACATTAGTTAGTGTTTTGAGAATAGTGTTGAATATAAATTCTAAAAACAACACAATTTTCTTCGAGATAAGAACATTTTTAATTCATGTAACTATAAAAGTCTTATGCTCTTAGGATTTTTATATTTACAGAATTTATTTGACAATTGATATCATAGCCTATAACTTTGTCTAAAATGTCTATGTTGATGTGTAAAAGTATACACTATCTGAAAAAGTAAAAGTATACACTATCTGTCATTGTTAATACATTGTGCATAACCACTACATTAAATGTCATTACTGTGTATTTAGAACTGTGATCAGTCATGCTCATATAAAAGGTGTAATGTAAAATTATTTCGTCAAGCTTCAACAAAGAGAACCATGAAGATTTTTACTTTTGACATTGACAGGCAGAACTGTGTGGGGCACATAGTGGGAATGGTAACCTTCAGCATTAGCATCACAACGCTTAATAGTGCTCTTTAGTCTCATATACCACCACACTGTTTTGCCAGTTGTTGAATGAGTGTTTGGTTTGTTCATATAGGGCATGCTGATTGCAATGAAATATTTTGTTCAGTTGCAAAGTCTTTATACTTAAATGAAATGTAACACAACACTTGAAACCAGCTTTGTGTATGTCTGTGGTATGAAATAAAATTTCCATAATAAATGTCTCATGAGATTTATGAATCAGTCTTTAGTAAATGCCATGGGATAGCAGGACTTGCCTTGCCCAACTCCTGTTGAAGGGATGATGACCAGTGAGTCAGTCCTTCAGATTTCTGGATGTCTGTTCTCATGAGTTATGTTTAGTTCTGGGTTAGAGGTCGATGTGCACTGCTTGATCTCAGTCCAAAAATACACTGAACGACCGGCTCTGGGTCATAGTACTACGGGCACGGCTGCCTGATTTCTTGGCTGGGGATTTGAAAACTTCAGCTTCAAGTCATGCAATTCTACAGAGAGACACTGAAATAAATCAAGAGCTGAATTGTGGGTGTGGAAGAACCATGCATGTGTGTCTCATTTAAAGAAATCAAATCCCCATTGCTATTTAAAGAAGATCTCTGTGCACTGTGGCCTTTTTACACAGGGTATAATGAAGTTCATAATTGAGTATGAGACAAGACTAAGTTTGTGCAGCACTAATGGTGTGTTCAATCGTGAACTCTGTCACGAAATGTTGACATGTTGTTGTAATGGAACAATGATGTCCACACTAGCCGAGGTGATGAACACTGACAATTCACATGACCTATGCTGCTTCAGTCCCAGTGCCTCATGGCAAACACAAAGGCTCTCCTGTTGCTAAATCTGTACTCAACTTGATCCTGTTCACATCAGCAGGGCCTCCTGTTCATCACATCACATACTCATCATATGCCATCGTTTACTCACCGTGCCTAGGATGTGAAGCCTTTGTCCCCATTTCACATGCTACTGTGAACTCAGGAACTGAACTGCACTATTGAGCCATATCATTCATGTTCAATAATTTGTTGGGTTAATGTAGGAAAGCGCTCTCCACCTAGATCCCCATGCAGGCCTCTGCTGTACTGAGGTTGGGGACCTTCCACTGCAGGATCTGCCCACATTGAGATACACACCCAGCACTGCAATACTCCATCAGCGCCTCTGTGTATTGGGTTGATTAGAAACATAAAGCAAAAGCCCACATATCCAGCTGAAAATATACCTAAGAATATATACCGAGGTGTGGACTTGAGTCACATCACTTGAACTCAAGACAAACTAATGAACTGAATGACTTCAGACTGAGACTGACTTGAACACCAATGACTTGGCACCAGTCTTTTAATCTTTTGGCTTGAAGTGACTCTGTAATTTCCCCAAACCCAAAAATGAAAATTAAGGTGTAAAAGAAAGTGTTCAGCTGAGCTACTCCTTACTACAAATACTTGAATGAATCCAGAAGCAGCTAATAACACTGTCAGGAGGAAAATATCTATATGGTATCACGTTCAGACAATAAAACATGAACATGATAACATTGGCCATTAGATAAACTGAACTCACACTTAAAATTATGGTTTTGACTCTAAAACTGTTTTCATTTGATTCCTAATGCTTCTTACACAACTGTACAATTTCTCATTGAATCTTTTGACAGTTACAAACACTTTCATTCACTACTTGCAACTGTGCCTGTTTCCAATAAAAACATGTATCTGGTGTGATTTTGGCCATTGTCCTTTCCTTTTGACACTAAGAAAAGATAGACCACTTTCATGATTATGAACTCTGAACTATTATTCTCTGGACTTTGCCTCCTGATTAAGGAGGGTTTGGGTTTTTATTATCAAGTCTTTGTTTGTATTTGACCTTTGCCTGTGTTTTGTGCTGTCAGGGTTTTAGTGGAAACAGGAGGCCCCAAGATGCAGAGACAAAAATGTTTAACTGAAAGTTTCCTTTAATAAGGCTAAAATCCACAAACCAAAAAGCACAGGAATAGTAGAAGCAGGGCTGACATAAATCCTCAAACAGAAAAACACTGGGAAACTAGAAAAAGATTCAAAAGGGCTAAACTGAAAGTGCAGGGTCTAGGTGGGTGACGTGAGGCTCATGAAGACGACCATGAACGAACTGACCAAGACAGGACTGAGGACTTGACTTAAATACAAACTGAACTGATGAAAAACTAGAGACAGGTGGCACAGGACACACAGGTGAAACAAATCATGGCAGGGAGTAAATTGAACAAAAACACAAGGAAGATCCGACTTTCAAAATAAAACAGAGAGGGACCAAGGAAGCACAGTATTGATAATAAAAACCCAATCTCTCCTTAATGAGGAGGCGAAGTCCAGAGAATTATAGTTCAGAGTTCATAATCATGACAACCACAAATACTTACATTTTGACTTAAAGACTTGAGAGACTTCACTCTTATATCACAAGCAGACTTAGTCTTGCCCAGTATAAGGCATGACCAACAGAATGGCAAATACTAGAAAAGAGTCTCTGAAAGAAATCTGGCATGATCATCCACCCTGAAGCCTACCAATTCCATGTGCGGGCCTACAAAGAAGCCCTATCCTAGTCCAAGACACTTAACCACCCTCATCACCAATCCCCAAAAACTCCCCAGGGTCCTGTTCTCTACCATCAGCCAGCTGCTTCGCCCTCCTTGATGACACACATCCAACAGCTGGCCCTGACCTCTACTCCAGGTTCTTGGTGAACATCATTAGCTTACCAAAACAGCTTGAGTCACCCCCATTCTCAAAAAGTCAGGTCTAGACACAGATGACCTCATACAGGCAAATCTTCAACCTCCCCTTCCTAAGTAAAATCCTGGAAAAAGCTGTTGCCTCTCAAGTCCACCAGCATATGTCCACCTATGGTCTATACAAACCCCTCCAATCCGGCTTCAGGGCGCACCACAGTACAGAGACAGCCCTCGTCAAAATCCCCAACGACCTTCTCAGCGCTGCAGACTCATGCAGGCCACATCAGCATCCTCATTCTACCTGACATATTTGCAGCCTTCGACACAGTTTCCCACACCATCCTCACCGACCGCCTATCTGATCACCTCAGCATCACTTGTACAGATATTGCATGGTTCCAGTCTTATCTCTCCAACAGGAAACAGTTTGTTGAAATCAGAAACACTCCTCCCCAGCCCCAGTCGACTATGGCGTTCCTCAAGGCTCTGGCTTAGCTCCCTACTCTTTACATATATTCTACCACTCAGTCACATCGTATGTCATCATGGACAAAATTTACACTAATGAAACCCAGCTTTATCTCAGTACCAAACCCCCCATCCAACTTCCCCCACAGTCCCTTGTCCACTGCCTCCCTGACATTAAATCCTGGATGTCAGCCAATCTTCTTAAACGCAACAGCAGCAAAACAGAGCTCATGGTTGTGCCAGGGCTCTCACCCTTTCCAAGCCCTGGCAGCACATCACCCATCCATCTTCAATAGCTCCCAGTTCGATCTCGGATCACCTACTTCGAGCCTACAGCCTTTCCAGGAATCTACGATCCTTTGACCAGAATCTGCTCACCATCCCCAACACCAGGTTGCGGACTTGTGGGGCACAACATGATGGAAAGCATAATAAATCTTAGTTTTAGGCGTTTACAAACTATAAAGACATTACAATGAATATTATATTCCATTTATACCAATTGATCCTCCTAAATGCTACACACTGGACTTTTAACATAGTGCTTATTTGAACCCAAACCAAGATCTGGTATGTTGCCACTTGTACATTCCATGTTTTATTACTGCAATATGACAATTTAGGTCCACTATGCTGGTCACCAGGCAGTATTTTAGAAGGTGCTCCCCGGGGTCTGTCAGGTTGGAGAAGTCACAATGCAGAACTCTGTTTCTCAGATGGGTCTAATTGCATAAGGCTATCGGTTTTATATTTGGAGCCATCCTCAATGGCATACTGCAAACACATTAGTACTAACAGTGAAGCATGTGTTAACAGAAATGGGACTCGTGACAGTTTGATTCATTCTGTTGAACAGAGCTTCAGCGTGACTTTCATTTGGACACTTTGGGCTGTAATAGTCACTTACGACAAAGAGTCGGCAGAACAGGATTTAAATGCAGAACAAGGACAGTGAACAAGCAACACGAGAGCTGCATGGAAACGTTTGCGTGGTCAACCTCTCCTCAGTCTCCAAAGTTATATAAAATCTAATTTGTAAAATAAGGCCTGGGGGTCTAATACTCAATAACAATCCAATTATGAAGTGCTTTTCTCTGAGCTAGTCTATGGGAGCTGGCACTCACTCAATAATGTCTTGTGTTCTTTTCAGAGGGGGCTTTCCTGAGGTTTAGGCTAGTGACCGAGGAGCACACCAGAGAAGGCCATTGTATGAGATACAAAGGAGGCCTTTGGAGATTACAGAGGAGGAGTGACTGTCAGGACCTCACATCAACATTTTGTAGCAGAGGGCCAGACAAAGATGCCCCAAAACACCTACAGATTTTGGCACGTGATCGAGGAAAAACACTGCAAGGCAAATACATTTCTCAATAAAGTTTATTTGGTAATATATATGTGATGTGATATGGTGACAGGAAAATAAATCTATCTGCAAACAGAAAGTCAGGTCTAGGATTTCCCTTTTTATCAGTATGTAAGCGAGGCAAAATGTTGAGGACTAGAGAACCCCTGGACAATGTCACATTGTGGGTTAGGATCCACAGGAAGATTTATTTGGATAAATATGAGTTACCCTTAAATACAAAGATGTGGATTCTGACTTTAGATATGCATTTTATATTACAATAGTTTAAATGACTTAGGGCATGTTATACCGTGCAATGCATTAAAACACAAACAGGCCTTAGAAAGAAAAAGTTACCATGGATACTAGAACAAAAAAACTGACCACAACAAAACAAAAGAGGAACAAAACATAGAAACCTCAGAGAGAGCCACATCCCTCTCCCAGGACAGACAGGAGTACATTTACATTACATTCACATTTTTCATTTAGCTGACGCTTTTATCCAAAGCGACTTACAATAAGTGCATTCAACCATGAGGGTACAAACCCAGAACAGAAGTGCAATAGATGCCGTGAGTAGCAGAGCACATCAACAAAATACAAATATTTACATCATTGGGGACAAAACACAGTGTCGAACATAAATGGAGAGGTGCTTCAATGTGTAAAGTATTTGTACATACTGTAGGAAAATGTCCGAAAGAGGTGAAGGGAGCAGTAATGGTAGTAATGATAGAGGTATTGTCAGTAATGGTAGAATATGTTAGGAGGTTAGATTGTATATCTAAGCAATCTTGTAATAATACTGCACGATCAGCTTCCACTACAATAACCATTTATGATCACGATCCACCATCACAGTCACGTTCCACAATCCACCAACAAGATCATGATCTACCATCACAATCCACGTTGTGGCCGCAGCAGCGATCCTGGATCTCGAACAATAAAGCATGAAGACTTTGGAAGTGAAGTGAAGGAGAAGCTCATACAGTGTAGTGCACCTGTGGACAACAGACTGCAGACTGACTTGTATACATGTTGATGTTCAAACACAATAAACATACATACTAATGGTTAGTGATTTGTTTAAATGATTTATTAACATTTGAAGCATTTTTTTCCCTCGTCATGCACATTTGCTCTGTGGATCTACTTTGCTCTCATTGTTGACTTTAATCTAATTTAATACTCCCCGTCACTACAGGTCTCCATCAATCTAAATGGTGTCTTCATGGTTGTCAGTTACTGTGCCTCACACACACTCACACACACACACACACACACACACACACACACTCAGTCAATAAATGGATGATATCCATTAGTCTAATCACATTATCTGACTTCTCTATGGACTTCTCTGTCCATACTGAATCAGCAGCGATGACTCTTGTACAATCCAGGCCCTGACAGAGACAGAAACATGGAGATTGCCAGAGAGAAATCCCCTTGAAAAGAAACACTACAAATTACTTCCAGACCACATTTATACTGGCAGCACCTTCTACCCTTATTTATGAGGAACAAAAGTGTGAAGATATCTATTTGTGTTTGTTTTGGCTCAGCATGAGAGGGTAGAGATAACTACAATGTGTCAGGATTGGAAACTTGGTGTTGTGTTGGGGGCAGGGGTGTCCTGGTCCTGGGTTTAAGCCATCAGCAATGGCAGCATGGTTGATATATGTAGACATATGGAACTACAGCACTGGAGTGACTGCAGCCTCCGTCAGCCCTGCCATGTCTTACACTGTCCCACCCAACACCAGACGCCAGCTCCAATGAGGCCAAACATGAACACCATTTTGCAGCTGGTGTGTGTGTGAGAGAGAGAGAGAGAGAGAGAGAGAAGGGGGGGGGGGGGGCTCATCAGAAACAAGATTAATTTGTTGTAAATGTCAGAAAATTCTCCACAGCTGGGGTATAGCAGAAACAATAAAAAATGTGATTGTTGTGGAAAGTCTGACTTCAGTTAACATCAACAGCTACACCACAAAACAAAGAGACACAGATCACTTCATTCAGAGATTTGTCATGTTCACAGATCAGACTTAAAAGAATGGGGATCCACCAGTTGACCTTCTGATTAGTGAATGACCCACTACCTCCAGTGCCTTAAACCCAATCACACACATTTTAATATGATGGATTTGTGTTTGAATTCTTGCTCACTTTAACCTGCCCTTCGAACAACAAACACATTTTTGTCAAATTGAGGTAGGAACAAGAATCTTTAATAGCTGTAAATATATAATAACCTATTTCAGTGTTGTTGTAATGCTCTCCATTCATAACAATATTTAATATATTATTTAGAGCAATGAATGACTGCTATGTTGGAATTTAATTAAAAGTACCTGTTTCAGTCTGGTCAGAAGATACTAACCCCGGTGTCCCAGATTGGATCGTTGCATAAAAAATAAAATAAAGTTATATTTTTTGAGTGAGCATATATCTGTTGCTATAGTAACAAGTAAAGAACGTTTTGTTTGTGCTTGAATACCAAAACCTGGTATATAGGGATATAAAGAATAAATCTACATTTGGTCAGATACCAGGGCTAATATGTTTTTTTGTGACCAGGCTCTGCTGTTGCAAGTTTACCACCACTGGATGTATAACAAGCATTGCTAACACAAGGTGCAACTATACTACTGCCACTACTAATACAAATGCTGCTGCTGCTCAGAAACACAAATGCAACTTCTGCTGTGGCTCCTATTACTGCTACTTGTAACATCCTAAGCCGCTGCCATTATCACTGCTTGCAATAATATGGTGACAGCTCGCAGCAACAGTAGTACAATGGTAAAGGTTGAGACAGCTGAAGTAATGAAAACAAAAGTAGTGTAGCAACAGGATCACTGCCAGGAGCAAAAAGGCAAAAGGAAAGTTGCACCAGCAGCTGAGGAGTGAAGACAGCTGTGGCACAACAGCCACCACTTCTGCTGCACCCCTGCTGCTACAGTACCATCACTGTAGCTGCTAAGATTTGTATCAAAATTTAACTTAAAAGTACAGTTACTGCTGCCACCATTTCTACCACTGATACAACTAATGAAAGCACTGTCACTATTTGTAGGCTGATCCGATCTGATGGTCTTATGCCATCTTTGAATTTCTCTAATGCGCCATGCTGCTTTATTACAAGCTTTAATAACTTATCTATGCCTTCAGTTTCATATGGAGGTTATAATGTCACACACTAGGGTTTTCTGAAAACGATGTTCTCTGACTTTTGTCATTATTTAACTGTGCAGAGAAAAAGAAAGTCCTTTTGCGTAGGCTTTGATGAAGGCTTTTGTTGACCGTTCCATGCAATCCCAGACATACTTGACATTCAGCACAAAGCCAGTTTCTCCCTTGGCCTTGAGGAATGCTGGCTGGGTGACAGCAGCCTGAATCTAGGCTAATAAATAATGTGACCATTGTAGAAACCAGCAGATCTTTCTTTTCTATCCAGTGCCACAGACAGCTGTTGTCTGGAGGCTAAAGACTATGACACAAACTGTATTTCTTCTGCTTCACACGCTGACACAGGCTTTATTTGTCAGGTAATGCTGGAAATTACATTTTTGAATTAATAATAGAGATATGGGGGGGATGCGGCATTTAACACTCAAAAAAAGCTTTGAGTGTTAAATGTTTAGAGTTCTGTCCACACTCATGGCTTACTTGGAAAAAACATCCACAACAGAAAACACATGCTGCAACACACAGGTGTTATTTCAAAGCATCCTTTGGCCTCTGCCTGCTGTGTTCTAGTCTGAGTCAGGACTGATAATCTACTTCCACATTTCCATTTGAATCACAGACGGAAGCTTTTATTGGCTCTGACATCAGAGAGGGACCAGCATGATGGGTGTCATGTGTCTGCTTCTTGTCTGGGTGACTCCCAGCAGAAACAAGACACAGAGTTCATTTTGAAATAAAGCTTGCTAACCAAGAAATCATTATATATACAGTTTGTTACACTGAAACTATTGGTACCCCTAAGATGATATATCAGTGGTTTAAAGTCGAAAAAACTATTGCAATGTTGTATGTCCTCTCTTCTGCCTCTCTCTGGAGCTGCAGACAGAACCGGCTGTTTACGCCTGCCTCTTGAGCCCCTCCTCTGATTGGCTGACTGCACTTTGAGTGACACACGACCAGGCCTATCACTGGTCTCATTCACTCTGGCTGTAAACACAGCTAATAGTCAAGTTATGTTTGCAGCTGTAGAAGACCAGACACATATTTACAGTCGGTTACAACAGGATGTTTCTGAGCGGTAAGTTACATCGTCCTCATGTTTGTTCAAGTTTTAGCAGGACAGTCAGCCAATGTAGGAGTAAGTCCCGAGTCACAGTACAGAGTTTCACAATGGAGTTTCACAATGGAGTTTCACAATGGAGTTTCACAATGGAGTTTCAATAACGTAGACCTTTCTCCTTAGTGAGCACATCGACACGGCACGTCAGAAGAAATACAGCGTAACCGCTGGTCTCGAACAGTGACGTTCTTAGTTCAATCAGGAGAGACTTGATTCACAATTTAACGATGTTTATTTGACAAATGCACAGAAGCAAAGTGAATGTTTATAGTCTTTGGCATTTTAGACCCCTGTGTGATGTCATCAGGATTAGAAGGGGGTGGAGCAGAGCGTCGAACAGGAATACCCCCAAAAGAAGGAAGGCGAAGAAGGTAGATCAGGGGAAGTGAGATAATGATGAGTCTTACCTCGTGTTGTAGTATTCTAGGCAAAATAATACATGCTTTGGTAAAACAGACAATCGTTGTAACATTTATCGGATAGAAATATAGAGATGACTCGTTAGAGTGCATCTGCAGCCCGAGTGAACACGATATGAGATAAAGGTCTGGAGACCAACAAGTAAAAGATCATATGTGCAGGTACGATATGGGATCTAAAATGTAGAACATAACTAAAGGTTATCAGACAGAAATAAAGTTAGGCCTAAGACTAAATAATAAAATGCTAACGAATTTATATATCGGTAAAGCAACCGCAACAAAATTTAGGTTGCTTGATACCAACAATTAAGGTCCGCTGGACCGAAAGTGAATGTCGTGGTGAGTGCAGGATCTAAATGTAGAACTTAATAAACGTTCAGCAAGGACCGAACTTAAAATAAAAGGTCATTTGACCAACTGAAATTAAGGTCCAAGACCAAATTAAATTAAATGTCAACAGAAATGCAAATCGGTACAGTAACCGCAACAGAAATTAAGTCGCATGACAAACAAAAATTAAGGTCCGCTGGATCGAAAATAAAATACAGTGTGCAACACATACGTCGCGAAGCACGTATGGGGTCCTTCAGACCAAGCAGGGTCACAAAGACTGCGTAGGCAATGAGTGAGGAGAGTGCCCAGGTGTGTGTTTAAATGAGAAGTTATCTGTATAGCTAGCACGACTAGAAGAGTGAGCAGATAATACAACCACCACCAGTTATATGCATGACTTACTGACATCAGGGTTTTAGAGATCTTTGATTCGAAAGGACGGTGTTTATATCAGGGCGGATATAGGAGGCGAAAGCAGAAGAAGACCATCTCCCCATTTGTTGCAGCGAAGAAGAGGAAATACCTTGGTTGGCGGCAGAAGTAGCAGCTCCTATCCTGAAGGAATGAGCTGAATAGCGCTCAGGCGATAGGTTGCTTTTAATGAGGATTTGTTTAAGATGATGATTGAACCAGGTTTTTGATAAAGGAAGTTTCCCAGGAATGAGGAATAGGGGACAACGGGGGCTAGTAGAAGGTCTGTTTTTTAGAAAATTAATCATGGATTTAAATGGGCAGAAAAGTGAATCGATGCAAGCCACTATGATTGAACAAGCGCCGTTGCATTTAGAATGTTTAAGCTGGAGACTATAGTGAGCGGAGTGGAAATTTAGGTCGTTGAAGGAAATGTCAACATCGGGATTAAATGTTTGAGAGCATGTAGTAAACTCCCCAATTCCTAAAAATCCATAAAAAGCTAATAGGCATACAGCATCGAGAAGAGAATCTGTGTAAGGGGAAAACATGCCGTTTCTAAGCACTGACAGCATCCTGTGCAGAACAGAAAGCGTGATTGGCTGTCTATGGTCTGGAAGGGGAGGAGAAACTTTTGAGATGCCTTTAAGTAGTAGTTTAACAGCCGGATTTGAAAATAAACTGGGGAAAGAAGGGTTGTGACATTTGGCGTTGAACTGTATTCCTGCTACTAGTCCTCGAATGTAAGTTGGTTTAAAGTGGCGGACGTCCATACAATAACAGATGAATGCACACACTAAGTTTATGTGAACAGGTTTCGGTGGTACATGAACGGAGATACAGAACAAAGCAAAAGTCCTCCAGGAAAAATCCTACATTTTTAGGGTAGACGTTGCTAGTCCTTTCCTAATGTAGACCTTGGCTGATTCTAAGTATTTAGACAGGGGTTCATCCTTTAATAGAGAGCAAGAACATGGAGGGGAGGAACTTGAATCAGACTGGAGCAGGCTTCTGGACAGATACGTCGAAATGCCTGGAAATTAAAACGGGAGAGAGAATCAGCTAAAGTGTTGTAATGCCCTGGTACATGACGTGCTGTGATAATGAAGTTGTGTGTAATGGCAGACCACGTGATACTTCTCATGAACGGCATGATAATCTTACATGAGGAACGCCCGTTGTTGATTATATTGACTACCGTTTGGTTGTCGCAAAGGACCGAGATGCGTTTGCGTTCCCAATGCTGTCCCCAGATATGACATGCTACGGCAATGGGGTAAATTTCGAATAGAGCGGACGACAAGTTGTGTCTTGGGAAGGAGGGAGGCCAGCGGCTAGCGAACCACTGTAAACTTGAAAGAAACCCCCAAAACCCACGGATGGGGCGGCATCCGTGAAGAACTGCAAGGAATCAGAGGAATAAACTAGGTCTTCATAGAAGAAAGTGACGCCGTTCCAGTGATCGAGCAGATGAGACCAGAAACGCAGGTCAGATTGGCACCCTTCATCAAGCGATATTTTATCGTGTAAATTTGGAACGGAGGTTGCTGTGTCCAAAAGACGAGAGATAAAGGAGCGTCCTTGAGGAATGACGCAGCATTTAAGTTTGAAGAGGGACACGCCTGAGCTGTCTTGAGGACGATCTATAAGAAGGAAATCATCCAGTAGATGGAGAACAGTTGGAACTCTGACTCTGTTAAGCAGAATCCAGCACAATGACAGTGGGTTAAAGATGCTTGGGCTACTCCTACCACCAAAAGTTAGGCGTACCGCAAAGTAAAATTTGGATTTCCATCGGATGCCAAGCAGATTCCACTGCGAGGGATGTATGGGGATGATTTTGAAAGCGTGATGTCTGCTTTGGAAAGCCAGGCTCCTTTCCCTGCGAGCTTTATTAATTTTATTGCGTTGTCGACTGTGGCGTAATTGAGAGAAAATGGCTCTGGTGGAATGAGACTATTTACGCTTGCGAAAGGGCCGGAGCGGGGAGCTGAGAGATAAAAAATTAATCTCTTTTTTCCCGAATATTTTCTTGTGGCTATGCCTATGGGGTTTGAGCAAAACACGGAGAATGGAGATGACTGAAAGGGACCGATAATGTAGCCCTTTTTCACTTCTTTCTCAAGCAACTGAGAAACTATTTCTGGTTCATTTACGGCGGACTGGAGATTTTTTGCCACGTATGTAACTGTGGGAGAGGACAGGACCCCCACTCGGAAGCCCTGAGAAAGTCCTGTGATTAAATAGTTTACGAATACAGAGTCAGGGTGGGAAGACAATTCTGCTGCTAGATATTGGACGTTAATTGGTGTGGAGGGATGAGTGTTCAAAAGAGCTTTGAACCAGGACGTTTCTGCATCTGAGGTGGGTTCCGGAATGAGTTCGGGCGTCTGGGACAGACGGACTTGGGATGAGCGTCTTTGCAGTAGCTGCAAATGTGGAGAAAGTGGCAGTTGGGGAATGTACACACATTTAAGTTGAATTTATGGCAAATTGGTGGCTGGTTGAATTGATGCACCTGGTGGCCTGGGCTGTTGGTGCGCTGACAGGAGGATGGAAGGGGGATGTTGTTTTGGAACGGCACAGAAGGACATAAGAGGTATGTATGACCCGTATTGCCGCAGGAATTACATGCAATTGCTTGAGCGCCTCCAGCGACCATGATGAGTAATTCTGTGTCTAATTCGGACCAGTTAAGACGTGTATTATATTGCGCTATATACAGTGCGGCTTTGCTGGAGAAGGCTTTGTGGTAATTATAAAATATGTTCTTTCCATATTTTAAATTTAAGTTGCCGATTAACATCAGGTATGCGTCTAGTTCTTGTCTCCTTTCGGGGTAGACGGAGCAGATGGTGTCGCGGTAGATGCTAAAGGCAATGAGAAATTGTCTCTGATTAGACGCGGATCCGTGGTTTTGAAAACGGCAGTGATGTTTTCTCCTGTGGCAATGGTTTTATCGCACTCCGGTGATGGCAGAATGAGGCTGACTAAGTTGATGTCTTTTCCTTGTAATATTTTTGATCTGAGACGTGCGGAAATATTAGCTGACTGAGGTATGTATGGCCTACCACGGTGCCGGAACGACTGAGGCCAAAGTGTGTTGAATGGTTTCGCTGGGCAGAGAGGATGTGTGCGTGGCTAGTTGCACTAAGGAGACTTGCGGGGCGCTGATGTTTGCTGAGTATGAAGCGAAGTTTGCGGCGTTTTCGAGGGTCTCCAGCCGGGTATCGATGTTCTGCAAGGTGGTGGCCAGGGACTGCAAGGTGGTTGTCAGAATGTTACCTGGAGCTGGAATGGGTGCAGAAGCGCAAGATCGGGTAGATATGTTACTTATCTTTGTGGCGGGGGCCTTGGATGAAGCCGCTTTCCTGGTTCTTTTGCGGCCACGAACAGGCGCGGCGGAGAAATCGGCTGGGGTAGTTGGATCGTGCCCTGGGTGGGAACTGGGACTGGGTTGGAGAGAAGCGCAGTCTGCTAGCTCGCGAAGCTGAGATGGAAGCAGGCCTGGAGCTGGCATGATTCCGTGATCTTGTAGCTGGGCGATGAGAAGGTCGGCCTCGTCTGTGACGGATTCGTTGCGTTTGGCTAGACGAAGGCTCTTGCGCCGACCGCCCGAGGAGTTGGAGGCGATCTCCTGGAGCAGATCCGTGTTAGGATCAAAAACCTCCTGGGGATCGTCGTTGTTGGAGTCCGGCATGAACATGATCAGCAAGTATTTAGTGAGGAATTAGCGAGAGCGTGCTATAAGCGATCACTGAATGCTGTTGTGAGAGTCACTGAATGACGGCTGACTGCGGAAGAGAGGAGAAGGGATTTTTAAAGTTTGACAGCTGCTGAATGACTGGCTAGAAGAGACTGCACAGACCTGATTGGATATTTAGGAACGCCCACAATCAGCTGATCAGTATGCAGGTTAAGTCTTCCTGACTGAACTTACGCTTAAGCTTCATGAGGAATGTGCACGGACACATTCTTTTCCTTGTATCCCTCCACGCTGCAGTATTTCTTCAGTGTTGTCTGTTGTGGTTAGCCTGTGGTAGCTAACAAGCTGCTAGCTCAGCAACAAGTCTGCTTGGTGTCGCGTTCGGTGTGGAGGGGTGGTGGTGGGTTCGGAGGCTGGACTGGTACTGGCTGGGTGGGGCTGAGAGACGAGTGCAAATGAGACGTTTCGATAACATATTTCTTAGAATGGACTGAGTGAAAAAGTCCGCAGAGTGACTGTTTTCATACTTTGAGGGTCCCTACTGACCCCCTTCAAGTCATTATGGATAGTAAAAGCCCAGAAAATGTATTTTACACAATATGGGCCCTTTAATAATTGGCGTTGGGAGATAAATCCACCAGACCCTGCAGCTCCCCTCGGCTCTATGGACTTTTTAGTATCTTTCAACTTAGTGTGTTAAGTTATGCAGGTTTACTCTTTTGTTATAGTATCACTGAGCTGTTCTCAGCAAAACTAAAGATCTGATAAACACATTGTATACTTCCTGCTCAAACATTAGCAGCTAATGAGCAAGAGAAGTTTTTTTCTATTTGGAGTGGGTGGAAACCATAATAGAGCTCAAAGAAATGCATGAGTAAGAGTGTCATCAACAACAGCAAATAGTTTAATTTAGACTATCCATATTTACTGCTGAATCTTTATGTCTTCGGTGGAGAGATGCAGTTTATAAAATTATTACCACATGCAGTAATCAAACTATTTATGTAGGATTCCAGTAGGGTTCCAGTTTCATCCTGGTGGATCAGAAAAGATTCATCCTATGTTCAGAACTAAATAATAGTATAAAAACAGATAACCGCTGTTAGGGTCTTCTATAGATATATTGCTTTATATGATATAGCTCATGCTCTTGGATAAGATTTCAGACTCTGAGCTGTGTTGACCTCTTAAAACAACATTCACTTTAAAGTTAAATATCCATTCTCTAAGATTTTTTGTTCAGGGTTTAGGGAGCCAGACCACGCACAGATTGGGACTCATTCACAAACAGTGTGTACGGACAAATCTGGGCCTAAACCATTCGTATGAACGTTTGATGCACGAATCTGGGATTCATCAATATGTTCTTAACTTAATTTGTTTGTACTCTGCGAACAAATTTAGAACTTCCTCAGACCATGCATACGCACAAATGATTAAGCTCCGGCTGTCCTAGAAAATGTATACACACACCCTTTTAACTAATACATAGTATATTAAAACTCCATTTATTTAAATAAAAATGGTAAATAGACAGCAATAATTTAATTTACTAATGCATTGACCAAATTTATTAAATAATTATGAAATTGATGCCCTTTCATCCTCATCATCTCTATAAACACCTGCTGAATTCATATTTATGTTTCTGCATAAACGGGGCGTCGCTTCTTCTGCAACAATGAAGTTCAAACACCGCGGTGAGTCGTAATCTGCGTGAGGAACTGTTCCTTCTGCAGGAGTGTGTGTGTGTGTGTGTGTGTGTGCGCGCGCACGCGTTTCTCTGTCCCTCTTTACACACAAACTGATAATTACATGTTTTTATTTATTAATCGATGATGTCGGATCACTTTAACCCTGATATCCTGACTGTGCACGTCACGTCACGTCTCGTGTTGTGTATCAGGTGTAAACGTGTTACTCATAACCTCTAGAGCGAATCAAACAAACACAAAAAGTAAACATCAGTCCTGCAGGTGTCCTAATAACTTGTTATCAGTGCTGGTGTTTATTGTTAAAGTGTAAAGTGAGCGCAGGTCAGAGGAGTGAGGAGGAAACAGACTCCGACAGAGACTCTGACACAGACCGGACCTTTAATGAGCATCTGTCCTGATCCTGAAGCAGCGGTGTTATAATTATTCAGCGGAGTCCACGTCCACAGCTCTATAGTGCTCAGCTCTGTGCAGGAGATCCCATTTCACCCCTTGGCCCTACCATTACCCCTACCCCTTGTTTTCGAGCGTTATCTTGCCCCTTAAATCAGAGTCACAAGGGGTAGTGGTTGAAATCTTCCCCTATGAATTGGGACAGCCCTTCAAGAAGCCGTTACATCATCAGTAGTCTTAGTGGAAACCTGACACGTCATCTTAAAGGGCCCATATTGTGTAAAATAAATTTTCTGGGCTTTTACTATCCGTAATGACTTGAAGGGGGTCAGTAGGGACCCTCAAAGTATGAAAACAGCCACTCCTTGGCCTTTTTACTCAGTCCATTTCAAGAAATATGTCTTTGAAACGGCTTGTTTCAAACTCCTGAGGTAAGATGACGTCACCTACTCCTCTCTCTTCTCTCAGCCCCACCCAGCTGGTACCAGTCCAGCCTCCGAACCCACCACCCCCGCTCCCAGCCACCACCACACCGAACGAGACACCAAGCAGACATGTTGCTGGGCTAGCATCTTGTTAGCTACCACAGGCTAACAACAACAAACAACACAGAAGAAACACTGCAGTGTGGAGGGATGCAAGGAAGAGAATGTGTCTGTGCACATTCCTCCTAAGAACATTACTATTCGAGACCAGCGGTTATGCTTTATCTTATCTGACGCGCCAGAGCATTTCAGGAAGAGAGTGTGTCGGTGTGTGCTCGGCTCATTTTACCATATACTCTAAAGCTAAAAACAAATCCTCAAGGATACGCCTGTCCCCACACTGCTCGCATGCTCTACATGCAGCAGTAGACGTTATTCCGTACTGTACCTCCATACTGTAACTCAAGACTGTAACTCCGTACTAAAACTCAGGACTGAAACTCAGGGGCCAATCAGAGGAGGGGCTCATGAATAATGAATGAGGCAAGCGAAAACAGGGGACATGGCAATACACATTGCAGCAGTTTTTTACGACTTTAAACCACTGATATATCATCTAAGGGTACCAATACCTCAAATTAAATCCCAGAAAAGTGTAAAATATGGGCCGTTTAAATAAACCACTGTAATTGTTTGCAGTTACTAAAGTGAAAATAATATCCTAATAACATCTATGCTAATGCAGGTGAATCAATGACATTTCCATTCATCCAATGGAAATTGAAAAGCTTGGATGCTCTGCATTTTTTCACGTATAAAATAAAAAGTTCACAGCTTCAGGCTGCTAGCAGTGCCAGGACGCATCATTATCAGAGGACCAATTCAGTAACATCGCTGCTAGACGCTGGTTAAGTCAAGTGCATCGTGTATCTGAAAAGAGGGGGGGATGCGGCATGAAATTATGTGAAAATACAGGATTTTTATTCAATCAGTATATTTGTTCGACAGGAAAGCTGTGCACAAACAGGAATAAATATTTATTTATCTTTCCTTATTGTTTTTCTGGTCTGCGATTCACTTTTTGGCATCAACTTTGATGTCAAACCATTTTGTTGACTTGTGTCAGGGGACATTCAGTGCCTCAGTTATTGCAGCCCAGGCTTCATTTCTTTTAAATAACGTCACCCTGGAGGACACGCTATGGAAAAGTGTGCCTTTTGTGGCTTCCACATCCGACACAATTATTTCAATTTCTGCTGTTGTGAAATTCTTCTGTTTTTTATCTTTGGGGGCCATCTCTTATAACTTCAACTTCTCTGTTCAGCTCTCTTCATGATGCACCAAACGCATGTCCTTATGTGGAGAAATAGAGTGCGCACGTGTCATGAATCCAGTGGTGATTTTGCGCACACACTTATTTTGTGCGCTGCGTAAGGACATTTCTGCGGACATGTTAGTGAATGAGCCCCATTTAGAGGTCAGTGCTCACACACATATGGACAACCAAACACATTATAAGCTCTGGGTGGTTTAAGAGTTATCTGCACTATGAAATGAACACAAGGAAAACATCCAAAGACAGAACTGTGCCAACCAGCTAATGCTAACCACCTAGGCACCATGGCACCCTGAAGTTCTTGAAAATGACCCACATTTCTGAGTGCCCTACAAGAGCATGGTCACATTCTTGACAGCAAACATGATGCATTGAGGCCAACTGTTGCTTAAATCAATCTCACCCTGGTGTCAGAAGCGGAAAACTGTGTGTAATCCTTTCTGGCTGGCTCACACACTGACGATGATCAAGCAGTACAGATCAGTTTCACCACTGGCTGCATTGAGGTTTGACGTCTCTAATGCACTTAATGCCTCAAGATCCATCGGGACTTTTCAAATATTTAACACAAAAGCTGCCTCACACACATGTCAGTGACCAGCACTGAAACTGTACGTTTGACAAAATGTCAATGACCAATGACCATATTGTGAAACATGATGTGAAACATTCTTTGTGTAATAGATAACGTAAATCGATGTATCTCATGGCCAGTCTTGCATCATGTTTCAAATAAGATATACTGTTTACATTTGACATCATCTGCACTCAAGATGTGGTTAATATAATTAGTAGGGAATGCATTGGACACCCTGTTCAAACGGAGCAATATGAAAAACAAAAGGGATATCTCGATCCTTTATATGCGGCCTTATGCACTGACCTAAGAGAGGAAGCATTCTGAACAAAGGACGCAGCCTGTGCTCGTCTTTATCTAAAGGCCTTAAAGCATCACCAAAGTAAATATTCTAGTTGTCAGTGCACACGGCGAGCTCCAGTGTTTTAGATAAAAGTGAACAGTAATTCTTCCTCTAGCGACAAGAGAGGAGAACAGAGGTGCCCAGACTTCCGATGTAGCCATGATTTCACCCAGGTCTTGCCGTGCCAAGCATATCAATGAGAGGAGTCCAGTTTCTCTATCCTGCCGTCCTCACATACAGGGATCATGTGGCGGATCCCAGCACGCCGAATGATAAAGAGTCAAATTTGAAAGTAGATTCATTGCCAGATGTTGGCAGAGCATGCTTTATTTGTCTTGTAAAACAGAAAGGAGAGCAGAGCGATCATGGAAGCATGTATAATTCTAGAACATACTTCCTGAGGAGTTGTCTGAATAGAAATGGCGGAAAAATGGAGCGAACACTGACAAGTCTGCACAGGGCGGAAAACCTGAAACTATTGTTTGCACAATGCACAGATACAATGCAGAAATAATTTGTGACTGTTTCACGTCATACACATTACAGGCAATACAGAAGAGCCTACAGTTCTTCACCCTAGTTGTTATCTGCTCATGTCTGGTTTGTGTTTCACAGAAAGGGGGATTCTTTTGGAAATAAGTTGGAAGTAAATAAGTGCAGTGGTGGGAAGTAAGTACATTTACTCAAGCACTCTACTTACTTAAATCTAGAGACAATTAATTAGTGTGTTTTTACATTTACTATATTTATCTGATAACTCGTTACTTTGAAAATACAGATTAATAATATAAAATATAATCAACTAATTACTGAGAATTACAGATCTCCACCTTAACAGCTGCAAAATGTGATGTTCACACCATATTAGGATATCATCAAATATTTGTGTGGGTCGGTTACTTTAAAAAAACACTTACTGTCTTCATTTCATGATAATGTCTGTCAAAATTCACTGTCTGGATTTCAGGTAATAGAAATCCAGACAGTGATCTGTCTATTGTCTGAGATTATTCACAGCCCTTGTGGATGGAATTATTGTGTTGATGACCCCTTTGACATGTATAGCCTTGTAACACTTTCAGACCATTTTCATGCAATACTTACATAGTCAGTTGCTTTGGTGTTAGGTGTTGGCTTATACTAGGACAATCAGCAGACTGCAGCTTCTTGTAATTATTTTTACCTTATTGTTTTTTTTATTTGAGGCATGAACCTCTTAATGATAAATTACTGACTTTTCCGTTTCAATTTTACTGGATGGAACAAACCATTCATTGAAAGGTAGTTAGCTTCTTAATGTTAGTAACAGTCATAAAGGAGTCCAGAATCCTTTCGACTGTTTTTGTGATTTTGTCTGTACTCCCCCTAGTTTGGAAAAGCTAATATGCCATATTTCTGAGCACCAATCAGGGTTTGGCAGGTTTGAATTCACGATCTGCTGACACACAGTCATGATGAAGCAGGTGTTAGTTGAGGTATAAACTTCTATTCTCTTCATACACCTGAATTACCATTCTCAAAGTATTGCTTTTATACCCTTTGACATTTTTCAGGAGCTTTAAAAATATCCAGAGTTACCTGTTATGAGCTGCAGTGTTGGCCCACTAGTGAATAATGTAGAGAGTATAGTGACGTATAGGTCCTGATATTTCTATGGTTCATAATGAACACAAATAATAAACACAATGTTGTGACTATTCTGTATGTTTGATCTCAATCATCAGCATTTTCCGGGGGACACACATTTTATTTAGTGTCACTGAAAATGAGACAGCAAAACTTTATAAATAAAATTTCCAAATGTGAATACTTTCTTTTTACTAAAATGCTAACGTGCAAACTTGTTACACAGAGCTTTAATAAATACAAAGCTTGATATTTTCATGCAGAAGAAAAACGGTTTGAAATGAAAAGGTGTGTGTGTGTGTGTGTGTGTGTGTGTGCGTGTGTGTGTGTGTGTGTGTGTGTGTGTGTGTGTGTGTGTGTGTGTGTGTGTGTGTGTGTGCACTTCCTAATTTGCACGTGTAAGTGGCTCAGTGTAAATTGAGAAGACTGAAGCACTACTACTACTACACATTTGTTTAAATTAATCATCAAGGTTAACAAGACATTGGTGTTTTCTAATTCATGTGTGATTTCTTTTGAGCAAAGCAGCAAATAACAAGTATCTTCAACTACTTTACGGATTTTCACATGACTATGTTTTGTGTTACTTAATGCAAAGGAAAGGGGATTCAAAATTCAGTTGATGGATCATTCAACCACAAGATATTTAAACCCTTTGACACCGCAAAGTCATAGAAACATAAATAACTTCAATGGAGATTCTGGGTTTTTGAGTGAAAACAGGGTTTGTCTGTTTAGACTGAATGGCATGTTATGCACATCTGGATTGTTCCCCTGTTCCCCATTCTTCAACTTGTTTGAATGTTTGTTTTGACCAGGAAATTCTTACTCAAAGGTTTGAAAATGTTTCCCATATTTGTCTTGGAAGTAAATAGTACGGCAGCGTTGCATGACAACTAAATAAAACATAGTTTATATGAGTTTGCTTTATTAGCCAACCAACCTTCTGGCTATTTACTGAAAATAACAATGGGGGAGTTAAAGCTGTACTTGCTTGTTTAACAGTGTGCATCCTTAATTACTCAACACTACTAGCTCCACAGCATTAACACAGGGCAAGCAAATAGCCCATTTTAAACAGGTTTAAAAGGGACACTGCAGTAGTCTAGTTAATGTCACTTTAAACCGAGTTATAGTTACCTATTTTTTCAAATTGTCCCAATTAAAAAAAAATGCTAAGTGAAATTAACTTGTTCCTTCTTTTAAGTTTTATTAGAAAACCAATCCCCCTAGATAAATAAGAAGTAAAGTTCTGCTAGTGTCCTTGTCACTACTGGTAGGCAGTACTTGCAGCCCGATCAGGCTACACAGGTAGTCCAGCTCCTCCAGGATGACACATCAATTCGGTCGCAAGAAGGTTTGCTTTGTCACCCAGCACAATCTCAAGAGCATGGAGGAGACACCAGGAGACCGGCCATTACACGAGGAGAGCTGGACAGGGCCGTAGAAGGGCATCAACCCAGCAGCAGGACCGGTATCTACTCCTTCATGCAAGGAGGAACAGGAGGAGCACTGCCAGAGCCCCACAAAATGTCCTCCAGCAGGCTACTGGTGTACATGTTTCTGACCAAACTGTCAGAAACAGACTCCATGAGGGTGGCAGGAGGGCCCGACGACCTCTAGTGGGACCTGTGCTCACAGCCCAGCACCGTGCAGCTCGATTGGCATTCGCCATAGAACACCAGAATTGGAAGGTCCACCATTGGCACCTTGTTCTTTTCACAGATGAGAGCAGGTTCACACTGCTGCCAAGTACCGCCACAGACTGTCCAGGAGCTCACTGATGCCCTGATCCAGGTCTGGGCGGAGATCCCCCAGGACACCATTCGCCGACTCATCAGGAGCATGCCCAGATGTTGTCAGGAGTGCATACAGGCACGTGGGGGCTATACACGGTGCTGAGTAACATTATGAGTTGCTGTGATAAAAGTAAAGCAAGTTGGATCAGCCTGTGATTTCAGTTTTTTTCTTTGATTTTCGGTATGATATTGAATCAAGCCCTCAATGGGTTAATGATTTTGGTTTCCATTGACCATTGTTACATCATTTTGTTTTCAACAAATTATAGAATATACATCAGTAAAGATTTTCATCTTGAATAATTCGTTCATCAAGATCTGATATGTGATTTAAGTGTTTTGAGCAATGTATATACAGCTATTGACAGGTATCTACAGTGGCACTATCTTTACCCCTTTACATCAAGGATAAATAATTTCAGTCTGGTCTCCATCTCCATGATGAAATATGCTCAACAGCTGCTCCACCAAGTTCACTGGCTGCTCTCTGACTTGGTCTGTCTGCCATGTGGTGCCACAGGTAGGTTGCACAGAGTCAGTTTATCTGTGCTTCGAGACAATAAAACCTGTTATGATCTGCCCTTTTAGACACTGTCAAGTGGTTTTTTTAATGTTTGGACTTGTTGTTTTTATTATTTCCTGTTTCACTTTGAAGCTAACCACCATATTAGTTTCTTAGAGAGAGAGAGAGAGAGAGAGAGAGAGAGAGAGAGAGAGAGAGAGAGAGAGAGAGAGAGAGACTCTCTTCCCCTGATGTGTTTCGTCTGTGTCCAATTATTCCTGCCTCAGTTCATCTGTTAGTCTCCACAGGTTGACCTCATGCTTCTGTTCCTCTCCATGTTGTTTCCATCAGGGATCCTGTTATTAAGAATAAATGTTCTTCACCGTACCTGCCTGCCTTTGTCTTGTCTGTATTCTGAGTACTGAAATCTTTAAAATAAAACAGCTGCCTTCTCCATTCCTAAACATTACATTTATATTCAAATAAACTGTAATAGCAAACTGACTATGCAACATAATGACAACTAGATTGTGTTTCTGTTGGCTTCATCAGACTGTGACCAGCAGCGTGCACTGGGGCAGTTTGCAGCTGAGAGTCCTTTGTGAGAGTCAGCATTACAAGTCCGAGGCAAAGGTTCTCTGTTGGAAAATGATGGATTGCTCCAAAGGTTGGGGTGAGTTGCTGTCTCAGCTGGTTCTTTCATCTGATTATCTTCATGAGTTCCTTCCATTTTAGGTTTTCCGGGCATGCCTAACTGGGAGACCTAGACTTTGGCCTAGGAACACCTCGGGATCTCTCAGGAGAAGCTGATATGCTTCTGGAGAAAGGTACGTTTGGAACACCTGTCTTAGCCTGCAGCGACCGTTTCCCAACATCTAATAAGCAGACGAAAATGTTTTCTATTGAAGTCATGAGGATATGTTGTCAATTTACAGTCCAAGTCACACATAAATTGATACTGAGCACATCAGTAAAATGTTCACAGATATCACGCATATTTGTTTCCCACCAAAACAACAGATCTTGCAGTAAGATCTCTTCACTTGTAGTGACTCTAGCTTTATTAGAGTGTTTCATGGTTCTGTTCACACTCACGCAGCTCTTGGATCATGACAGAGGTTAGTGAAAGATCCTGGTCTGGCTTAGTAAAGAAAACATTCTCTGTGACTTCAGACACACCATATTTCATGAACCTTAACCAAAGCACTGTAATGCCAAAACCACTGACAGTACCCTGGATGTGAACCCTGGTCTCTGGTGTGACAATCATGCACTAGTACGCCCATCATCCACCCTCGACATCCCCATGGATGGTTAAGGTTAGGGTAAGGAGCTAGGGAATGTATTATGTCAATGAGTGTCCTCACTAAGATAGAAGTAAAATCACATGTGTGTGTGTGTGTGTGTGTGTGTGTGTGTGTGTGTGTGTGTGTGTGTGTGTGTGTGTGTGTGTGTGTGTGTGTGTGTGTGTGTGTGTGTGTGTGTGTGTGTGTGTGTGTGTGTGTGTGTGTGTGTGTGTGTGTGGAACATGAGTAGTTTGCTTTGGATTCCAGTGCAGTTTCATACACAAACATACATCTCTCTGCTGTGGTGATCACAAGCTCTTGTTTGGCTCGTGGACAAAATTCATGACCCCCACTCTCCCTGCAGACCCCACCTCATAAATCCAGACTCAAGCATTGGATTTGGACTTTAGCACTGCACTATGCAGGAGGTTATTTTCTCTGGGCTCACGCATCATATACAAAAGTGTTGCTTATTCTTTCAAAAGCACCACATGGAAACATGTTTTTTCTGTGAAGTTCAATTCTGGGGTCAGAGCACATCGGGGGGTTTTCTAACACTGCTGACATACTGTTCACGCTGGCAAGAATATGGAAATCCCTGCGTGTTATGCTCCTCCCAAGAGAAACGTCTTCTCCGCTGATAAACACTTCAATCTGCAACACCAAGACCTCCCAACAATCTCACACCCCAGTTCTCTATCATCACTCCTTCTCCCAAGTTCTTAGAGCCCTTTGGCTAAGTTGCAGTGCCAAAACCCCAAAACATATCAGCAGGTCATATTATTGTAACAGTGTCCCTTCAGGTCTTAGAAAATAATAATCAACCAGACAGCTGCAGCTTAAATACCGTCCTCACTCACAACTCAAACAGTGGAGCACATTAAGTCTCTGCACAGGCTTCCTGTGTCAGAGGACACACTTTGAAATCATGTTACATTTCTATGAAGCAAAATGATCTCAGGCCTAAATACTGTCTCTCATTTACGTATACATTTTGAAGCATCCAGGTCCTTTGGTTTCCAAATTTAAAACCAAGTGGAGCTTTTAGTTTCTATGCTCCCACCTGGGGAACCAGCCTCCTTAAATCATGATTAATCTGTCTATTTACATCATGCAGGGCTAAAAACACTACTGTTTTCAGTGGTTATAGCAATACGTTACAGATTGAACCTCTTTTTAACCTTTACCTATTAATTTTACTCTTCTCGATGCAACTCTGTTTTTCTTGTTTCATTTTAAATACATGTATTTTTATTTTTCTATGCCTTTGTAAAGCACTTTGAATCGCCCAGATTTATAGTCATGTGAATTTTTATATTTCTATGTTTAATAAAGCAATTTGAACTGTATCTGAACGGTGCTATATAAATAAACTTGCTTGCCAGATATAGGGCTGAAACTGCCTGACACTAGGCAGAATGCAAATACACCTCGTCAATGACAATTACGTATTGAATATTGTAATTAGTGATTATTAAGATTAAGATTCAGATTAAGATTCAAGATATTAAAAGTCTCTCCAGACAATTCTTTGTGGTTTCGAGCTTTCACAATACACAGAGTGATTTGATTCACTGTTTAAGTAAAATTTTAAATGTGTAGTGGAGCTTTAACTTCAAACAAAGGTATGCTAAATGTTTTTCCTGTGGCTGGTAGAGGTATTTTACAGTTTCATTCAAACCATAAAAGTGTGGGCTCAAATTGTTTGGTCAATGCAACACTGTGTGGTAAAAGAGAATAAATACCACAGTAACGTGTTGTTTACCAAGCCCAGTGCCGGTGCAGCAGCCAAAGCCAGCAGCAGAATCTTTATTGGCTAAGTAATTGGTGGACTTTCAAAGGAGTGGCAATGACAGTTGAAAAAGCAAACAATTCCCAGGGCTCTTCCTTTTTCCCAGTGTGTCTGTGTCAGCATGCTCTATGTTTTGTATTCTACTGTATTATGGTAACACTTGGGTGGCTTGGATAGACAGAAGTCAGTGTCTATAGGCTACCTTCAAATTTTGGCATCACTGAATTTAACAACGTGTTGCATATGTACATTAAAGTTCTTTTATTTTGGAAGTGTAACTATTTAAGTGTTGCACTTCCAAAATAATGTTACCCATTTTTTTCACTTCATTACTTAGCCCAAAAGTGAAGACTTCCATGCCTACAGCAGATCACATGTCTTACATCTGCCCTGTACTCCTTCCAGTTCGCTGCTTTAGGCTTACAGCAATTTCATGGTGCTGTGATGCTGCTGCTTCATTACCCAAAACCTGCTGCAGCTGAAAGGGTAAAGTACTCTCACATTTCTCCCGGCTGAAGTCACAAAAACTCACAAGAGGTGTAATGAAACACCTCATCAACGCAGTGCAGATTCAAGAGGGATGGGTGGGAGTCTTGAGCCAGTGAAGCTGCATGACCCCCACCCATCTAACCCCCCCATCCCCACCCACAGAGAACTCTGAGCAAACCACAATGATATCATGGTTCAGTGCAGGAAAACCCCCTAAAATGTTGAGAGGAAAATAGTGTGAAGATCCTTTAGACAAGGGCAGCAGTGTGGTGAAATATTTCCACATTCTTTGAATCATCAGCTCACACTGGGACTCTTTTCACTGGGGGGGCTCTCAGGAAGACGGGACGAATTGATCAAAAGGGCCGACAAATGATATAACTGAGGATTCACTTGGATTTCACTGACCTCATCTGTTTCACAAATACAGCATAGGTGCTGGACAGATGGCAGCTTCAGAATGTGTCTAATCCACCAGAACTTGACTTTGAAATAGTTTAAGAAAAAAGAAAAACAAAGTTGCCTCATTGGAAATGTTTCCAGGATTGAATATGACATGGAGTTTTGAAGGGTCATTCCATCACAAGCCGATCTGTTTTGGAGAGGATTTTGTTGCCAAGCATCTTGTTTCAGTGGGAATTCTGGTGGCAAGTCTGGGCCAATACTCAGGGAGTGGGGGCATTTATGATCTCCCATTACTCCAGTGACGTCAGTTTACAACCTCTTCTTTTTTTGTGAGTTGGTTGTAAGCAAATTATTTTTTATAGAGGCACTCTGGCTCACTCTCTGCAACAAACTGATTTGATTATGAGTTTTGGTACATCCACAGTAAAGACAGAAATATACCCTCTGATAATTGATAAGGAATCCAAATATATGCTATTATAGTTTTAGTTGAACCACTTTTTCAGTTTATTTGCTTGCTGGTGAAGGTGATGTAGCTTCAAGGCTCTAGAGATGATAATGTTAGTCAGTCAGACAATTGGTCCACCACTGGGCTCCAGACTTATCTTGACAACTATTAGTTATACAGACATAAAAGTCTCTACAGATGTTCATGTCCCATTGATGATTAACATCTGGTCATCTACAGGTGCTATCATTACATCAAAATACCGCCTAGTCCAACTGTGTCCCAATACCAGCTAAACTACTTTCCATTACTTCAACTTTACTTTGTGTTTCATGCTAATTAGCAATTGTTACCATGATAGCATTCTTAACTAAGATGGTGTACATGGTAAAAATGATATCATCATATCTACTAAAGGTCAATTTGTTAAAGCATATAAAGTCTGTATTTTTTGTCAGTTTTTTTGTAAGTGTTCTAATAAAACTAGATGCACAGAAACCTTTCACAAAGAGTCCTATGCATTTTATTATTTGTGTCATCCTGAAATTTTGCAGTATGGAGTTGAGCAGCGAGGGAGATTTTGTGGTCCTTGCTTCTTGAAAAACAAAATCAGAATCAGTTATCAGAGTTATGAGATCATGCTGGGCGGCTATCACAATAAAATGCATTTTTGGATAAGCTAACATTACCTTCTCGTTGTCATGGAAGATTTCAGGAAGGACATTGCTTCCATATATTTCCATTTCTTTTTCTTGCTGATCCCCTCCCCTTCTGCCCTGATCCTCTCTCTTCTTGCAGACGTATGTGTCCTGTTGGTTATGACACATTTTATTCACTGCTACAAATACAAATCCCAGCTAATAAATAGCTATAGCTTTAGAAAGCTTGCTGCCCAGAGCACAATCACTATCTAATCTTTCATTCATCCTTTGTAAATCACCAATTTCAAGATGGTCAACTATCAACTGCCACAATCTATCTCTAAATTCTACATCCCCGTATTTCTACATTGTTTTTTATACAGAGCTTTGTGCTTTGAGATGATATAGTTTCTCATGTACTATTTTGAACGATGACGTAACTTGACAGTATGGTGGGGGGAGAACTCGATACCAGAGCTCCCCTCCACAATCACCCCTGCATTGACTCCAGGGTCCAAATGGAGTCTAGGCAGGGAAATATGGCAGTGCCGTATCTGGGATTGACTTCACTTATGTAAAGTGATTGAAAGTGAAGATATGACGTCCATTTTTATATAGTTATTGGTTCAATATAAGGATATACATGCCGCAAATGGGAGCATAGCTCAGACTCTCACAGAGTGAATAGTCATATTTCCCAAAGTGTCAAACATTTCCATTGACATTTTGGGCGTGTTAACATTCTTTATTTTGGCACAGTTGTGCTTTTTGAGCAAAAACATTCATGTACTTTTCATGTATTCCGTTTCCAGATTTCTTCTGATGAGCTTTTGCATGCTCACACTGTATTTACAACGTCACATTACATCAAGCATGTGTTACTAGGTAGGACATCTGATGTTTTAACAAAGGAAAAAAGTCAACAAGTGTTTAAAACTTCAGAGTGTGTCCATCCATGTGAGCTAAACAGCTCATTCCCAATCAGTTTGACAGAGTGTGGTCTAGTATATGTCCAGTTTATTACACACTGTTATTATCAGGAACTTTAATTCCAGAATACAAATGGAAACAGAGGGGTTTCTCTTCTCTCTGTCCACTCTGACAGTGGACAGAGATTTTTCCTTTTCCCTCACTATGTATCCACCCATATTAATAGGCAGGGTGTAAACTCTTGATGTTGCTGTTTAGGAGAGTGTGTTACCAAGGCTAAGTTTGGTCTATGTTTTTATGTTTTGACTCATCTCTCTATTTTCTTTTGTCATTATAATGTTCACTTCTTCAGAGTAAAACTGACTGTAGTACAATAACAGTGACACAACCAAGAGCCCCAAACAAAATTAAAGTAACGAGGTTTGGATCTATTTTCTCTTAAATTCTTAGAGGCATCTTTATAAAGCATCATGACTGTCTGGTTTGACTTTCACATACTGAAATGTAACCTTTTTTAATCGCACATATCCCTCCCTTGTGATTTCCATCAAACATATACAGTATAGGACTCCTGTATTATCTCTTCTAAAGCTAATCAACACAAGGTCTAAGTGGCCTATGAGGCAAAATATGATTTGTGAATATGGGCTATACAAATAACATTTGATAAAATTTGAATTTGATGAAAATAGTAAATAAATAGACTGAAAAACCGCAGACCCATTTGAATCGTCCACGTCCTCGCTGCAAGATATTTTTTGTTGATAAACATTTGTTGCTGCAATCCCTTATATAAGGATATATTACAGAGCTTTTATTTTGAAAAGCTGTGAAGTTATGTCTGAAGATTGTGTCAATTGCTCAACAGACCTCTGAAATAGCTGACATGTTATTTATGAAAAAACAACAGCAGTCAAGTAAATACATTTTCATTCTATGTAAAACATTGACTATTTAATCTTCACTGCAGATAAACCAGTTAAGATGAACACAATCAGGTTTTCCCTGGATGAATTATAATGTGTTTTTATTAATAATTATAGTTCGTCCAATACTTACTGGATTGTGACAATATAACTGAAAACAATGACCACCATATAATTTGTGTTTTCAAATGGCACCATCGTGTTCACCCTTACACATTTGTTAGGATAGTTCTACAAGCATAGATTCTTAATGTTCAATTCTGGTTACCTGAGCCTTTGGCAAAAGAGGATTACGTCACAATTGCAGTGGCCATTACATTACTGCTTCTCTGAAGATCTTAGACATTTTTTTGAGTGGGAGAGAAGAGCTTTAACAGGATAATATAACAATAAAGAAATATATGAGCAAATTCAGTCACATGTAGAAAAAGAAAAGTTAGTGTGGGAGATTGAATGGTCCTGGGAGGCTGGAGGGGTGAGAGGGAGGGCGAGAGGAATGAGGGGAAAGCTCTGTGCTGATACTGTTTATCTCTGCAGAAAACCAATTTTCCCTCAGGGATAATTAAAGTTTTCACTTATAGTAAAAAACTTGATGGCGGTAACAGAAATAAGCAGATTGATGGTTTGAAGACCAGTTTGTGATGCCATATTATCCATCTTGTTTTGACTGTCTGACTCAGAGCATTTATCACTGCTGTTGTTCCAGCTGAGCTGCTCCACGTCCAACTGCCTGAACCAGTTACCAGCAGGTACAAAACATGGCAGAGTGTTCTGCTTGTGGCAGCAGTGGTGAAAGGTCATGTGAAACACTGTCCCTAAAGACCTGTGGAAAGTGCACACACATGCTTTCTATTATAATCTTGTAGATGAGACTGACATTCTAATGTGGCAAACATAAACATCCTTATTGAATCAGCTCCAAAACTGCCTGCTTTTTGTTTAATGTAAAATAAGATTAAAAAGTTAAGATGTACCAAAACCACCACAAGGCTAAAATGGTTATTGCACCCTCTACAAACAGGCATTTTATCTGTTCGGAGATGTTCAAATAACACTTATACACTTATAGTACAAGATGTAGCTTTTTGCTTTTGCTTTACAGCCAGCATCAGAATTAACAGCTCTTTACTTACCTATGTTATGAAAGAAAGAAATGTTGTGTGTTCATCGACTTATCTCCAGTGGTTAGCAGCTCAACATGGAAAGTTATCAGGATAGTCGGATCTCTGTTGTGGAGAACTTCTCACCACCCCCTTTGCTCATAGCTGCTGATTTAACCAATGAATCAGATGTTTCAGCGTTGAAACAGAGGAAGATGATCTTGACCAAATCATTTTTGGAGTGAAACCCTGCCATTAGATTAACATGTTCAAGACAATAGCCTTACTTCTGTCATCAGGATTACAGTATAATGATATAATGAAGATTATCTCAGATAGAAGATGTGATTACAGCCCTGTTGTTCCGATCAGGTAAGAACACATGGGGTTAGCTAAATGAGTGTCAGTCCAGACTCTGATTTGCAAAGCCTCACTTGCTAAAGTAACCGCATCCTTCTCCTTATCACCCATAAATACTGGATTTGAGGGTTGTTTATTGGCTTTGGTTTGGAATATGTTCTCTCTCCTGTACCACAGCTCTCATGGCAGAGGTGTGTTAGCATGTTTATTTCCTGCTGCCAAGTTCCAACAGTAATGTTCCCACCAAATGACCCAAGGAACTGAAAGAATAACAGCAAAGGTCAAATAAACCACTTATGCTGGGTGTGAATGCACATGACTTACTCCATCAGCGGTTTCTAGTCCATTGTTGAGCTGGAACTGTGGCTCTTATACATGGTAACCAGAAAGCCTTGTTAAAACATCAGCCATAATGCCATTGTGTGACACAGACCAAGGCTTGTAACTATGACAGTGGACAACTATGACACCCTCACCCACCCCATCCCATGTTACCACCACAAACAGACCCAGAGAGTAGGCTTGTGGTTGCTTAGCAACAGCAGAGAGTTGCCATACTGGCAAAATCAGCTCTTGGGTGTGGATCCATATTCGGTGGAAAAGCACAAAGTGGGATTTAATTTAACATCACAGGATTTATCAAGAGGAAGTGTCGAAAGAGTGTCTAAAGGAGAGCAGGTGAGAGCATTCACAGTTTTTATCATTGTGAGAGATTAGCTGAAAGGCAGTGTAATGAACTGTAACCCATAACCCTAACCACACACATGCTTTAAGTTAAAACACTCACGATAACCCTGCTTGTCCAAGTCACTGAAATTGCACGGCACAATCATTTCCAGAGGGCTGAGCCTTCTGTTTCTCTTTAAAATGTGTCAGGCTGTTAAAAGGGGCTTGTAAAAAAGTGCTAGCTGTGTGAACTGTTGAGCAGTGTTGTCCCAGGATAGAAAGAACTGTCTGTCATAGACACAGACCTATCCCCCAATTAGTCAAACAGTCCATTACTAGTGTACTGACAGTGTAACAGTCTGTCAGTCTGAGGGCTTCTCTCTCATTTCAGCAGGTTTCTTTACATCATGATTCTGTCACAGTTGTGAACTTTTGGACATTTAGACTTGTTTTGTACTTATAGACTTCGGCCTTGTTACTTCCTTGTGTTTGGTTTTTGGATATTTTTGTCTTGCTTTACTTCCTGTCCAGTTTTCCTCATTTGTGACAACCCGCCCCACCCTGATGTGTTTCACCTGTGTTCACCTCCCATGGTGTCAGTTTGTTTGTTCACCTCCTGGATAGTGTTGTTCCCTGTTGTTTCCTAGTTTGTTCCTTTTGCTTTCTGTAGTTTATTTTTTATTTTTTAGTTAAGAGTTTGACAGTTTGCCTGCCACTGGTCGGCTTTATTAAATTTCCACATCTTATCTGCCTTGCCTGCTCAAACCAATATGACAATATGGAGTTGATGAGATGACTGAAACTTCTGCTGAGCAAATAAATGTACTGCTTAAAAAAAAAAGTCGCAAGGCCTCATTTACCCCTGCCCTCCTCAATCAAAATTGTTTTCGCTGCCCTACGATTTATGTGGTGCCGCATTCATTTACTCAAAAGGGTTTAAACAATCCCTGCTGCTGCTGCACTGTACAATGTGTAACCTCGGTGTCCAATGGCCTTTCCTTAGCCACATACGTGTATTCTGTGACCTCCATTTAACATGAAGGTGTGACGGCCCTGAGTGCAAAACTACACCAAGTCTGGTATTAAATAAATGGAGTTCATGGTGATTTCCATTTCATTTGATTGGATATTCTTGACAACTATGCTTAGAATTGATTTAATACTTTTAGAAATTGTTATGCCTTCATCAGCTATTGTATTTATAGAGAGATGACACAGGCCCCAGACTTTATGTGGGGACATTGTAGTTCATTGATCTTTTACCAATTATGAACTATGGAACCACAAGAATTGTGAAATTACGAGTGCAGAGACCAGGGTGGGAAAAAACAAATATCAGCAATACTGATTATCAGCAAAACTCAACATTGATACACTATGATAAGGTTCACTGAGTGGTTTAATGAAAATGAAAATAATATTCATCGTATGCTTTGGGTTTTACTGTAACCAACACATCCCAAACAACCCAGCTTAATACTCAATTATTTCTCACCCATCTGTATGTATGGCTGTGCAGACTGTAGATTTACTAAAAGGAGCTTCCTGTATGCAGAGAGGAATAGTCAGGCCAGGCCATGTGGTTGACACATTATGCTAACATACTGAATCTGGTGTAAATCCTGGTTTCACTTAGTGGATGCAAACAACTGCCAGTTTTTTTTTTCAGCACCGTAACAATAAATCCAATGCAGATTCTGCCAAGATACTTTGAAGTAGTTTTTTTTATTTAATGCATTCATTCTACAAAAACACAGGGCACACCCATTTGAAATACCAAGGCTTCACTTATCAACTTTCGACTCAACAATACAAAACAACTCATTGTATGGGAGTCGTGCTGTTTTGATTATTTGTGTAGGCAGCTGTGACATTGGAGAGAGAGTGGGTTGTCCACTGAGCAAAGGGTCAGTGGTTCAATCACTGGCTCCTCTGGTCTGCGTGACCAACCACCAAATTACCCCTGATGGTTGTGCTAGCATTGAATGAATGGTGTGTGATAGAAAAGGTATAGAAACGCTGTGTTAATGGTTAAATGTGAATTCTAAAGCGCTTTGAGTAGTTGATAAGACGAGAAAAGCACCATATAGATACAGTCCATTTACCATTTTACCAAGTTACTTACTGACTGTTCACTGACTGGATCATTTGTCCCTGCAGGTAGCCATGTTGGATGTGTGACAAATGACAGGGGGAACCATCAAGCGAGTGTGGTGCAGATGAAAGTATGTATGTCCACAGCAAGCACAGGACAAACCTTCGGTCCAACCCCTTTCATGAGAGGACAGCCTTCGCTCTGCTTCCATCCGGACCACGGTCCCATGCAGACACACAGCTTTCCCGCAGAGACTCTGAGCCCGTTGGCCTGCAAGGTGACTGCATCTGTCTGTCTCTGTGCACAGAGTCAGTGTGGGTCTTTCAAATGGCGAATGTTATGCTGTGATAAGTCACCTTATCTTCTCAGATTTGTTGGGTTGTGTCATATCATTTCCATTTGTGTCACAACATGTGACATCTCATATTTTGTTATTTTGTGAACTCTGCCATTATGTCTCATGTCACTTTGTATGATTTTATTTAGTTTTGTGTCATTGTATAATTTGTCATTTCCCTTAGTCCTGGGTTGTTTCATATTGTTCCTTTTTCTGTTGTTTCACTACACTTTGTGGTTCTTTTGTTTCATAGGTGTCATGTTGGAGCTCTGTCTGTGTCTTGTCATTTTGGGTGGTGTCTTGTCATTTTGTGCAACATTGTTGTCATCTCTAGTTGTGTGGTTTAATTTGCCGTTTTATTTCACTTTCTGTCTTGTTTGATTATTCTGTTCTGTGCTCTATCATTTAATTTTTGTGTTATGTGATTTCATTTAATTAATTGTTATCATGTCTTGTCCTTTCATATAGTGTTGTGTCATTTGTGGGTTGTGTCTGTGAAAGTACCCCTCCTTATTGTGGTGGTAAATATATCTTGTTATTCGAAGTACAAATGATATGATAAATAGTATAATTCTTATGATTCCTGTCACAGTGCAGGGGTTTTGCTGTCCCCTCCAGCAGAGGCCCGGTAGTGGCAGGGTGACACCTCAGAGCAGAGGGGGAGGAGATGGGAGACTGATACTGCTGAGCGGTCTCAAGGGAAGGCTGGAGAGCAAAGCAAAACCAACGGCCAGGGCCAGGACCGGAAAGAGAGCCGTGGAGAGCCCTCAGGCTGGAGCTGCCTCTGTTGGCCACCACAGAGATCAAGTCAGTCACACAGCAGGTGAATAGCATTGCACCACCACCA